>NW_024070199.1:23267246-23717109 GCF_014754425.2 Oryx dammah | reverse complement strand
ACTAGCATGTGAGATGAGTGCAATTGTGTGGTAGTTTGAGCTTTCTTTGGCATTGCCTTTCTTTGGGATTGGCCACTGCTGAGTTTTCCAAATTTGCTGGCATATTGAGTGCAGCACTTTCACAGCATCATCTTTCAGGATTTGAAATAGGTCAACTGGAATTCCATCACCTCCACTAGCTTTGTTTGTAGTGATGCTTTCTAAGGCCCACTTGACTTTGCATTCCAGGATGTCTGGCTCTAGATGAGTGATCACATCATCGTGATTATCTTGGTCGTGAAGATCTTTTTTGTACAGTTCTTCTGTGTCTTCTTGCCACCTCTCCTTAATATCTTCTGCTTCTGTTAGGTCCATACCATTTCTGTCCTTTATCGAACCCATCTTTGCGTGAAATGTTCCCTTGGTATCTCTAATTTTCTTAAAGAGATCTCTAGTCTTTCCCATTCTGTTGTTTTCCTCTATTTCTTTGCACTGATTGCTGAAGAAGGCTTTCTTATCTCTTCTTGCTATTCTTTGGAACTCTGCATTCAGATGCTTATATCTTTCCTTTTCTCCTTTGCTTTTCGGTTCTCTTCTTTTCACAGCTATTTGTAAGTCCTCCCCAGACAGCCATTTTGCTTTTTTGCATTTCTTTTCCATGGGGATGGTCTTGGTCCCTGTCTCCTGTACAATGTCACGAACCTCATTCCATAGTTCATCAGGCACTCTATCTATCAGATCTAGGCCCTTAAATCTATTTCTCACTTCCACTGTATGATCATAAGGGATTTGATTTAGGTCATACCTGAATGGTCTAGCAGTTTTCCCTACTTTCTTCAATTTAAGTCCATGGGGTCGCAAAGAGTCGGACATGACTGAGCGACTTCACTTCACTTCTGGCAGGAAAACATAGAGTTGTTCAAATGGGACAGTGGAGGAGAATTTAATAAGAGAAGATTTATAAGAGTGTGGGGAGGGTTAAGGAAAATCCAACAGGGAATGGTGCTGTGTCCCAGTGCTAACAATAGCTGGGTCTGAAGAGGTGTGGCAGGGAGGTGGTTACAGGAACTTGGAGAGGGTGTCTATAGCTGTGAGGGAGATCTGAATGATGGGAGTTGTGCCTCTTGGCAGAAGACCAACCCCAGTGACTCTGTAGAGAAGGATATGGGGAAATAAAGACCCTTATCTCACTCTCTTCCCCTTTTCAGATAACCAGTACCTCCCATTGGCCAAATCCAACTAGAAACTAGAGGACAAGCCAGAATGTTACAGGCTTTAGAGGTCAGCTCTGTCATCACAGAGAAGGGTGTAGAGGGTAGAAAGTGGATATGAAGGGGCAAATGAGAAATGCCCAGTACACCAGTATTTCACAAACTTTTCCCATTCAGATATTACCTTCTTGAATTCATCATATCCCATGTATCCTATATATTCATCTATTCTTAATATTTTTTAAATGTCCTCACTTTTAAATATCTTATTAATAGGTCACAAAGAGTCAGACATGACTCAGAGACTGAACAACAACAATAATAAATGTATTACTAGTAATTCAGGTGATATGTGGCTACCTTAAATAGAAGAAAACCATTAAAAATATAATGAAAAAAATCATTTCCCCAAATTTAAAAATTAAAATTAATTGTTATAAGTGATTGTTTATCTTTTGAGGTCAGGTACCGTCTGGTCCTGCTGGCTTATCCTGTCCCCACTCCTGCTCCAGGTGTTCATCCTTCCATTTCAGCCATATTGATTTTTGGCCCCTCAAAACCAGCCATACTCTCACCCACCACAGTGCCTTTGCATAGGTTATTCTTTAGCATTAGTCAATGAGAGAACACTCTTAAAAATGCTAGGGAACTGAATAATACAACACATACTGGACAATCAGCTAAAAACAAGAGAAACTATGCTTTCCTGAAGACTATTCTAGAATTGCACTGGAATCACTAAACATTTGGTCATTAATCTGGGTGTCCAAGGTCTTGTCCTGGCATCAGACTTTAATTCTATGATCTTACATAAGATATTTAATGGAAATGTGACTCAGTTTTCGTCTATAAAATGAAACAAAAATTAGCATGGAAGCAGGAAACATGTGGGTACATATGCCAGCATCTCTTCACTTCTACAACTTCCAAAAAGGAAAAAAAATTACCGTCAAGAACATGGTAAATATACCAAATCAGCACCTAAATTGCTGAATACAGTTCTTGCCTATATTTGTTCTGTGACAGGAATATAGCATAATTTTCTAAACACCTAACCTTTACCAAATCTAAATTCTTTGTGCCCCACCAGATATCTTAATAGTGCTACATTTATTTATAGCTCTCCTTTGCAAAAAAGTCATCCAGCATACATATGTATGAATAAATGGGATAATAAATGGGGAAGAAGTATGGTCACCTTGAATACTGTTTAAACCCATTCTTCTTTCTTTTTTAATAGTGACCTCTGTTTTCTAGCTATAGCAATCAGAGAAGAAAAGAAATAAAGGAATCCAAATTGCTGCTTTCCTTGAGGTGGTACTTTCAGACATGAGGAGTTGACTTCATCTAGGCGTCATTCCTCTGTCTACACTGATGGTCAGGACGGTCTCCTTAGTTTTTCTCAGAACTAAGGAGATGCAGTTGACTAAGAAGGGACTTTTGCTTATGATTTGGCCTTTTCCACTGGACTTAAATCTCAGAGGATGCATTGATATCTTGAATAATCCACTCTCTTCATCCCTGCCCCTGGCACTGTGCCCTGAATAAAACTGGTCTGCACAGTCTAAGCTCCTTCTGACCAACTAGTACCAGCAGAAGATTGAGGGAGGGGGGAGAGGATTCCCTGTGGGATTCCCTTGTGGGACCTAAGGTCTCACAAGCTGCACCAAAAAGGTGGAAGGGAGTGAGGTTGGGCTATTATTCCCTCAATTCCTTCTCTGTGCAGTTTCTCCAAACTCATGTGTCCTATAAGACAGCCCTCTCTGTCTCAGTTTTGATGAACCGATCCCCTCTTCTCTTTTGCTCTTTGAAACATCATTCATTTAGTACCCTTGCCTTCAATTACCCATTTTGAGTGCCATGTCTTTCCCATCTTGAACCTTGACTAAAACAGGGGGTGATAGGCTGGACCTGCCCACCGCCTTTGAGTCACCTTGTGAGGTCTGAGAGTCAGGCCAACAAGAAGGAGAGAGGAGCCAAGGGAGGAAGAGGGACTGAGTCCTGGCTGACCACCTGACTTCAGTGATGCCCAAGGCTTTCACACACAGAATTTTTTTTATTATGTAATCCAGTATATATATTTTTCTTTGCTCAAAACATCTTGAGCTGACATGTCAATAGCTTGAAACAGAAATCTTAATGAAGGTGTTACTAAAAATATAGCTCTAAAGTGAAGACACCTGGATCCCTGATGGTAAAGACTCTACATCTGACTTAAATGCAGAACTGCCTTCTAGTTCCATTCCACCTGAGGCCTGATCCTACAGCTGATTCTGTTTTCAGATTTCTCTGAGATTCTGTCTCCCATACACCCTACGTGGGTATTACAATATTCATTGTCTTTAGTTAGCATGAGTGAGTCTCTGTTTCTTGGAGGAAAGTGAACATCATAAACAGTTCCCATTTTACACATAAGAAAATGGATGCCAAGATAAATGAAGAAACTTCATCTAAGTCAAAGGTAATGTCAAACGTGGACTTGGCAGGCAGGTCTTCTGGCCCAGGGCCTTTCCATGCTACCCCAGCTTTCTTGTGTTCCCTTTATCTCCCTCCCTTATGCTTTTCCCTTCCTATTTGCTCTGAAATTTTGTGGCCCTGTTGCCTTAGTAGTCTAGGTTGTGTCATTTTATCTAAGGGCATTGATGCTCTCCAACTGTCACAGAAGAAAAGTCATGGGCTTATCTTTTTCTGAGTTTCCATCCCTTGTTACTCATTTGCATTTAGCATGTGCTACCCTATGAAAGTTTGGGAGATGTTGGATAATGTTAACTTGTACTTTCCTTTAGCTCCCCAAGTATTCATAACTTACCATCTCAAGTGAGAGTACATTTATCTTGTATCAGATTCATCCTGGAAAAGTCTATAGTACCTAGAACAGTATTTAGCTCACATTAGAGAATCAGTATCCAGTATCCAGTGAGTATCCATCGACATGATTGATTCAAAGCATCTTATATTAGGCAAAATGCTGATGAAGCTGCCATGACACATTATAGTGGCTCCAACATGACAGAAGTTGGCCTATCCCACAGCCAGGAAGTGGGCAAACAGTCCAGGGTAATAGGCAGGTAGCTCTGTTCTATGAATTGATGCAGGGACTCAGTGTCCAACTTCTTACTCTGCCATTCTGCTTATGGTTAGAGCTGGCTCACTCATACCACATTCACATCTTGGCATAAGGAAAGGAGAAAAGGGAAAGGGAAGGGAAAGCAGGTAGTTTTCTTATTAAAATGTGATTTGAGTGCACACATATTATCTCTGCTTGCAGCTAATTGGCTAAAATATTGTCACGTGTTCAAACAGACTTGCAAGTGATGTTGGGAAATATAGAATATAAATGGTCAGCCATGTGGCTTGATAAAACTCAGAGCTCTATTGTTAAAGACAACAAAGACCATGTAATATCCAGTGAAATGACTAAATTTTTAAAAGAGCAGGTGGGAGAAATTCTTGGTCATTCCTGTCCGAGGTGTTTACCTAAGAGTAATGCAAACCTGTGTCCACAGAAAGACAAGTAGGTAAATGTTCATGGGCATCTTAGTCATAATAGCCAAAAACAGGAAACAGACCAAATGTTCATCAAGAGAATGTTTAAACATGTCATGGGCTATTCACCCAATGGACTATTACTCAGCAATAAAAAGGAACAAAACTGCTGATACATGAAGCAACCAAGGTTGACTTACCCATTTAGCATAGTAGGCACAGTGCCCAGGCCCATGAAAATGTTTTCTTTTAAAATCAGAAGGAAAAAATGAACTTTTAGGTTGATGAAAATATTTTATTACATAATGTATATTTGTCATTATAGCAACACAGTTATAGGAGATAAATTTTATTTTTTATGAAGGAAGGGGCTCATTGAAGTGCATAGGATCCATGAAAGTCATAACAGACCTACAAACAATAGAGATGAATCTTAAAAACATTATGCTGAGCAAAAAACTTGAGATATGGAAGAGTATGTGCTATATGATTACATTTAATGAAATCCTATAACAGACAAAACTAACAGATTAGAAAATGGTTGCCTTTGGGATGCAAGGGATTGAAGGCACTTTCTTAGGTGACAGAAATGTTCTGTATCTTGTTTCTGGTGGTAGTTGTGAAGATGAATACACAATTGTCTAAAAGCATGGAATAGAACCTTTTCCACCCATGCATTTTATTCTATGTATCCAGGCTGAAGAATTGATGCTTTTGAACTGTGGTGTTGGAGAAGACTCTTGAGAGTCCCTTGGACTGCAAGAAGATCCAACCAGTCCATCCTAAAGGAAATCAGTCCTGAATATTCATTGGAAAGACTGATGCTGAAGCTGAAACTCCAGTACTTTGGCCACCCGATGTGAAGAGCTGAGTCATTGGAAAAGACCCTGATGCTGGGAAAGATTGAAGGCAGGAGGAGAAGGGGATGACAGAGGATGAGATGGTTAGATGGCATCACTGACTCGATGGACATAAGTTTGAGGAAGCTCAGGGAGTTGGTGATGGACAGGGAAGCCTGGCATGCTGCAGTCCGTGGGGATGCAGAGAGTCAGACACAACTGAGCAACTGAACTGATTTTATTGTATATTAATTATGACACAATTTTTAAAAAAGAGAATTAACACTACAATGCTAATCATCTCTGCAACAGATTTGATTAATGAATTCTTGAGACAGTGTTAGCTGGCATGGTTTTAAGTTGCCTTTTAGCAGAAAAGCTCTAGGAACTCTAATAGAAGAATCCAACACTGTGGCAGAGCAGCAGGTAAGGAAACAGTCCACCTTGTATCAGTTAAGGTTTTTGGTTGCAAGCAACAGAAAATAGCTCTGGTTAGCTAAAGCATAAAGTGAAACTATTGCCAAAAAAAAAAAAAAAAAAAGAAAGAAAGGAAAGAAAGAAAAGAATAAGAGGAAGTATAATAAACAGCCTTTGAACACAGGCAGGAATTAAAGAAAGTGAAGAAACCAATCAGATCATCAGATCACTGGCCGATCCCAGGATGCCATTATTCTATACAGTTGCTCTGTCCAACCAAACTCAATCTCAGCTTCCCACAGCATCATTGTATAACCTTCCAAAGTGAAAAACCTAGATGAGAAGTGTCTGACTGGCTGCGCTTAGGTCTTACCTGCATGTAAAATAATTCCCTGGCATTTGGGAGAGGAAACATGTTTTACTTGACTTCTAGAGTAGGAGGTAGAGCCCTGTATCCCATTAATTTTGGAATTCCCTAAAATACGACTTGGAGAAGGAAATGGCAACCCACTCCAGTATTCTTGCCTGGAGAATCCCATGGAGAGAGGAGCCTGACAGGCTACAGTCTATGGGGTCACCAAGAGTTGGACACAACTGAATGACTAAGCACAGCACAAAATAAGACTAGTATTTGAATGCTGGGCAGCCAAAAATGACCAAAGTCCACAACACAGTCTATCTCTGTTGTACAGGTTCTGGCTTATGACTCTAACTCCTGTCCAGGACTTCCAAAATCCGGGACAGGCCCAGTGTAAATAGCTATGTCCTAATCCTGGTGGCTTAGACGGTAAAGCATCTGCCTACAATCTGGGAGACCCGGGTTCAATCCCTGGGTTGGGAAGATCTCCTGGAGAAGGAAATGGCAACCCACTCCAGTATTCTTGCCTGGAAAATCCCATGGATGGAGAAGCCTGGTAGGCTACAGTCCATGAGGTTGCAAAGAGTCGGACACAACTGAGCGACTTTACTACTTACTAATCCATGGATCTTGGCTCCGAAGAGTGTACAGGGGAGCAGGTGTAGAAGGTTGCTCTGGCTCAACCATCTAGAACCTAAGCAGGGAAACCTGTTGTACTGGTGAGACAAGGTGAGAGCCGGAATTGCATAAGAGAAATATTTGAAAGGCAGAGAGGATGGCAGGCCTTGGTGATTAATCTAGAATGTGGAAAGACCTGCCAAAGGAGTCAAAGGGGAGAGTCCGAATTTCTGACTTGAGAGGATTGAAGGTTGTGCAAATGAATAGAAAGTGACACCCAAGAGAGGCAAGGAACAGACTGGTTTTACTGCTGTTTGGGAGAGGTTGGAAGGGAAGGGTTACATTTCGATGTGAATTCAAGATGAAGATGTTCAACACGCAGTTGACATTATAGGTTTTGAAAAGGGTCAAACGCAGGTCAAGGCTACTGGCCGGAGGCCTTGGATGCAGGCCAGCTCAGCCCAGGGGGTGAGGAAGAACGCTGGAGAGAGGCGGCCAGAGATCCCCGACATTGAGATAGAGGTCTCCGAGCTTTCTACCCAGATGGGCGCGGCCACGTGCTCAAGGCGCGCCTGGGCCGCACCCTCCGACCCCGACCCGGCCCCATCCCTCTGGGCGGGGCGAGCAGCGATACCCGGAAGTCACCCGGAAGACGAAGTCCCGGTAGGCGTCGAGCTGGGAGGGGCCCCGCCGAGGCGTGCCAGGGGACGAGGAACGCGGGGCTGCAGGGATGGCCGGATGTCCCGGCCCGCAGCTCTGAGCGCCGCGGCTGCGGCGGGGGTGGCGGCGCTGGTAGCCGCCTTGCTCCTGCTACAGCCCGAGGACTTGGGGAAGGGGGCCAGCGTCAGGTAACTCCTCCGCTTGAGGGACCGAGCTGGGCTCAGCACCCCCTGTGGTTGGAGGAAGGAGGGGCCGGAGTCGGGGACACGGGCTCCCTGGTACCGGCAATTTGTGGCACCTGGGCGCAGCCCCTGTTCCAGCCCCTTCTGAGGTGTGGGTTGGCTCAGGTGTGGGGAACGGCCAGGGCGCCACGCCTTGCCGGTGACTCTGCACTTTCCCCTGGGCTCAGTCTGCGGAGAAGAATCGTACCTTCGCCCAGACCAACCCCCACACCCACCCTTGTTCCGGGGGAAGCACGGCCGCCCCTTAAACGTCCTGAGACCAGCACCTGTTAATGTTATTTCTTCAGCATGGCCGAGACAGAATCCCTGCCGAAGCTTCGGGAAGACTTCAGGATGCAGAATAAATCCGTCTTTATTCTGGGCGCCAGCGGGGAAACCGGCAGAGTGCTGTTGAAAGAAATTCTGGAACAGGGCCTGTTTTCCAAAGTCACGCTGATTGGCCGGAGAAAGCTCACGTTGGACGAGGAAGCTTATAAAAACGTGGTGGGTATTTGAGCTATGACTCAAAAGTGTCCCCGCAGGGTTTCTGCAGGGTGAGGGTATTTTCTGCTGCAAGGCTTGCTTGCAGTGGCCCCAAGAGGTGTTCGGAGCCACCCTCATAGCTCAGTTGGTAAAGGCTCATTGCCTGCAATGCATGAGACCCTGGTTCAGTTCCTGTGTTGGGAAGATCCCCTGGAGAAGGGAAAGGCTATCCACTCCATCCACTCCAGTATTCTGGCCTGGAGAATTCCATGGACTGTATAATCCATGGGGTCGCAAAGAGTCAGACACCACTGAGCAGCTTTCACTTCACTTCAAGAGGTGTTCAAGTGTGACCACGATTGGTCTGTGAGAGGCTTTACTGGAAGCTGGATTGTATGTCCGGGTGGGCTTCCTCCTCACTTGAACAAAGCCCTTCTCTCAGTCCAGACCCCCATAAGGTGGAGCCTAGGTGAAAGGGAGGCCAGGGACTAAGAGAAGAGCCAGGTTGCCAGGGTTCTCCAATATGGCTTCTAGAGAAAACAGTCCTGTGACCTTGGGCAATTTTCTCAACCCCATTGCTTGTTTTGTTTACCTGTCCACTCCACACTAATGTCAGTGAATCAGAAGATGGTTTGTGGAGTGGGAAACACTTTCTGGCACTGAGAGGTGCAGTTTTTCAGCTGCAAGAATTTGCCCTGCCTGACTTCTCAGGGCTGCAGGCTTGTGTCTGTAAGTTGAATCATCCTTTTACTGTCACTTACACTTTCTTGGTTGACCCACTGATACAGCAGATTGCAGTCTGGTGCTAATCCTCTAAATAGCTGAAGCTTGAGCTTGGTGGAAATTTGTAAAGGGAGTAATTTGTGAACTGCGGTAAATTAAACTGTAGTGTAATTCTGTTATCTCCAACTGTTCCCACAGGTTTCACAGGTGGAACATTCCAGTTAACAACTGTCTAACAGATAAATGTCCTTGACTCCTGGAGGTCATTTTGCATATGTTTTTGGTCTCTCAGGATTTTTCTGTTCTAAATGGACATCTTTGTTCAGACTTAGGCAGGTAATATGTGATCTTCATAGTGTGACTTCATGGGCCACAAAGTCAGATACTTCTGGCCGTTAGAAACTGAAATGGAGTTCTGTGCTTTGATGGTTGAGTTTTGTTGGCACTTCTTTTGGTCAGGCACTTTCTGTAAGCATTCCTTTCTTCAGCATTGGGTACAGTGCTTTTGAAAGAGAGGGAAAAGCAACATTTTATGTAAACTCCTGGATCATGGGAACTTCTGAAACTTTTCTTTTTGAAATTTCAAAGCAAACTGAAGAGGTTAGATAGAGTGTCATGAATATTCATAAGTGTGAGAATTAGCAAGGGTGCTTATCAAAAGTGCAGAGTTGGCATGAGACCTAGGAATATGGCTTTTTGTCAAGCACCTGCTGCCTGACTGTAATGCTGGTTTAGACTGATAGAAAGATTATTTTTCACATTTTATTGCTGAAGGAACTGAGGCATATGAATAACTCGGCCAAAATGATTATCATGCCTAGTAAGCAGCAAACCCAAGACTCAAACCTAGGTTTTGAGATTCCAGACACCATTTCCTTCCTTGACATTATACCTCATTGGTATTTCTCCTGGTAATATACAGAGAGGTCTTTTATTTTTCCAGAGAGAAGATTATATTCGAACCTGACTTAGGAGAGCTAGATCACCTGTAGTCCAGTTGTGTGTACTGTAGACATTTAAGTACAGTAAACATTAAGTTTAAATTTAGATTTATTGCTTTTTCTGGAAGAAAATGAGCTGTAAATGAATTGACTCTAGTAATATTCTCTCATTTATTCTTTAAATCTAGAGGGGGTATTTTTTTCCTGTTTGTTTTGTTTTAATAACATCAAGTAATATACAGCTATGTCTCTGTTGTCTAGAATCAAGAAGTGGTGGACTTTGAGAAACTAGATGACTATGCTTCTGCCTTTCAAGGTCATGATGTTGGATTCAGTTGCCTGGGTACCACCAGAAAAAAAGCTGGGGCGGTAAGGAAGAAATACACCCTTTTCCCTTTTCTCTTGTCAGTCACGTCAAAGATTCTGTTTTTGCTCCCCCTTTTGCTCTCTATTTGCTTTGCTTAAATGTATATTAGCACTTAACATTTAAGATTCCATGTGCTGCCCTAGTATTTGCTATACTTTGAATAGTACTGATAAATTCATCTTTCCTTCAACATAATCCTTGAGTTCGTATCCCATCATAGATATTTCATGGCCTTGCCTTTTGCAAATATTGTGGTCACTCCATCCTCTGACTAAGATTTGAGTAAAAGTAACTGGCTCATGCTCTTAGGAGTAAGTTTTTTGTTTCTTTATAAATGTCTTAAATTGATCTCTCTTACTTGAGTGATTTGCTTCAACTTATTTCCATGCAGAGCCTTAAGCTTTTGCACTAAAACATCAGAACAGAGGCACGATTCAGCTAGCTTCCAATGATGACTCAGCCTCCAGCGATGATTCAACCCCTGTGGTGATTCAGCCTTAACTGACTCAGAACTGTCTTCACACACATTTTATTTGCTTTTTAATGATAAATTGCATTCTAAATTGTATCGGCCCCTATCTAGAAGTCAAACTTTACTATGTAGTTAGAAATCAAAGCTTACTATATAGATCCTGGGCAAGTGTTAATTCGTACATCTTATTTAATTTATACCTTGACAAAAGTTTATCTCTCTGACAGAATTTACTTGCTGGAGTTAAACATGTCTGTTAATATGCAGGACAACAATGGTCCCATGCGGGCTTACCATAGGTTTATAAACAGGCCCAGGCATCAGAAACATTCAGAGAACACACAGTTAAGAACTATTGATTTATACCAACCAAGAAGTTAGGCTCAGATGTATTTCTCTGGGTTCTTTGGGTGATCCAAAGAATAATTCTATTTATGCTTTCATTAGGGATGAATTTCCAGATTTTCTGTAGTTTTGCCATGTGCGCAGAGGAACAGTCTGGTTTTTGAGTTCTTTGCTGAGAAGTGAGGATTATCAAGAAGTTTGACTCTCCCAGGAACTGGTACATCATCTCTCCTACGAAGGGTCATTTTCCTGCTGAGCAGCTCATGCAGTCTTTTTTGTCCCAGGGACAGTCACAAGCCTTGTGTCCTCTAAAAGCATGGAAAAATTTTTGTTCTAGTATACTGCAGGTTCCACGGTCTCAACTGCCAACCTGACTTTGGTGGTGACTCAGCAAAATAAAAAACACCGCATTAGGCATAGAGTGGTTGATTTTCATGACAGAAGGCAAATCTCATAGGGCTCTCCAGGGGAAGGTCTAAATTGTTTTATTGCATTCAAATTGTGTAATGCAATTTTAATCAGGATTTGGGTGTGTTCCCGATCTAGAATATTTTTCTTTTGATGGGAGTTTTTTCCCCACCCCACAGGCTGCTGCTCAATACCTTTTATTCTCCAAACAGTTTGAAAAGATAAAAGTAACTAATGAGTAAGGAAAAGACTAGTAAACCAAATATATAATCTCAGAAATTAGTTAAGGCATAAATGGTTTAAGAAGATAGTGATAGGAAATAAGCTGACGTTTCCTCCAGAAAGTCTTTTTTGTTTTTAATTTGACACTAATTTAGATTGGATGCAATATAAAGCTTGGAGGTTGTGATAACTTAAGGCAGTTTAAAAGAAGTGACAGTTCACAAGTGGCTAGGTACTTGTTTGATGAGGGCCTTACCCCACCTGGTATTCTAGTCAGGAACCCTGTCTGTTTTTTTTTTTTTTTTAAAAAAAGGTCATTGGATGGCTTTTGCAAAGTTGGTGGCTAGCTAAGTGTTGTTCTGTAGCTGTTTTGTAACTGAAATAGCCCACATTTTCGTCTAGTACCCAGAGTTTCCAGTAGAGGAACTTCAAGAAATTCAGGATTTCTATCTCTAGTGTTGAAGTCATCCGAGTAGTTCTCTTATTTCCCTTTCACATTCATTGTATTAGTTTGCTAGGGCTGTCATAACAAAAAATGATAACCTCCGTGGCTTAAAGAACAGCAATTCCTATCTCCCAGTCCTGAAGCTTGAACATCTGAGATCGGGGTATTGGCAGTGTTGGTCCCTTTTGAGAGCTGGGAAGGAGGGATGCTTTCCCAGGCTTCTCTCTTTGACCTGCAGATGGCTGACTTCTCCCTGTGTCTCTTCAGCAACCCACTCCAGTATTCTTGCCTGGAAAATCCCATGGATGGAAGAGCCTGGTAGGCCACGGTCCATGGGGTCACAAAGAGTCGAACACGACTGAGCAACTTCACTCACTGCGTGTGCATGCTAAGTCACTTCAGTCTGTCTGACTCTATGCGACCCTATGGACTATAGCCTTCCAGGCTCCTCGGTCCCTGGGATTCTCCAGGCAAGAATACTTGAGTGAGTTGCCAGGCCCCTCTCCAAGGGATCTTCCTGACCCAGGGGTCAAACCCGAGTCAGTGTCTCCTGCATTGGCAGGTGGCTTCTTTACCACTAGCGCCACCTGCCTGTGGCCAGGTCCACATTTCTCCTTTTCATAACAATACCAGTCAAACCATTCTCAGTATGGGGCTTCCCTTGTGGCTCAGACTGTAAAGAATCTTCCTCCAATGCCGGGGACCTGGGTTCAGTCCCTGGGTCAGAAGAGTATAGGTTCCTGGAGGGTATCCCCTGGAGAAGGGTACAGTTACCCACTCCAGTATTCTTGCCTGCAGAATTCCATGGATAGAGGAGCCTGCCTGGCTACAGTCCACGGGGTTGCAAGGAGTTGGACATGACTGAGCGACTACTCAGTATGACCTCATCTGAACTTTGACCTCATCTGAACTAATTACATCTGCAAACAAGGACACATTAACTGGAGATTAGGCCTTCAACATATGAACAACCATAAAATACAGTCTACCAAGATTTCTATTGACACTGGTGCTAGGGTCTGTTAGCCGTCTTGAGCTGTTTGGAAAACCATTTCCTTTAGCAGCAGCTGGTGAGATGCTGATCTTTTTACATTCACACACCATAGTTGTCTAATCAATGCAGGGACTTCATGACCTGGCCCTAATCCAGATGTGTTGTATCAGAATCTGAGGTTGAAAGCCTGTTTTTAATAGGCTTCCTGGGGGGTTCTGATGCAGCCAACTCTCTTCCTCTTGTTGGGCCTGCTTTCAGGAGGCGTTGGGCAGTATTAGTCCTCCTCACCTGCTGGTTTTCCAGGTACTGTTGACCCAGATGACTTTCACGTTGCTTTGGTATGTAACTTACGTGCCAGTGAAGTTTGAAATATCCCTTGAAAACCAGATCTACATTGGTTGTAAGTGAAGTGTAAAAAACTCACAGGTGCCACTGAGAATGGTGCTTTCTCCTTATTAAGAGAAGGATTTGGTTAGTGAGTTTGAGGAGGGTGTTATTGTAGTTTCATCTTTTCATTTATCTCCTTACCAGCTCAGCACAGGATTCTGAAGTCCAGGCTTTTGGAGTCTATCAAATGAACGGTGTCATTAATGTGGTTAACACAGCTATTGTCACGTTTATTAGGCATCATTGAAGTCTCTGGCCTTCTGATTCTAATAATACACTCTTCTATACCAGGCGCTTGCACACTGTTGTGGGCTGAATACAGCCTGCCTGTTTTTGAATAACCCTTGAGCTAAGAATGTTTTTATATTTTTAAGTGGTTAAAAATTTTCAAAGAGGAAAAATGTGTCATGACACATGAGGATATAAAAAATTCTAATTTCTGTATCCATAAATAAAATTTTATTGAAATATTCTCATTACTTTATATATTATTAATGGCTAAATTTGCATGATGATGGCAGAGCTGTGTAATTACAGTTGTAAATCTGCAAATATTTACTATCTCATCCTGTACAGGGAAAGTTTGCCAGCCCCTGTTGTCACCTCTACTGTTTTCTTTGATGTCTGTGAAGTGGTGAGGTCCCAGATGGTTCAGGGAACCCAGATTATAGGCTCTGTTTGGATACCGAGCGGCTATGGGGCCTTGGGTGTGCCAGTTAGCTCCTGTGGACCACTGCCTCCTTGTCTGTGCTGAGAGGGAGGTAACCACTGCAGCTCCTTTGGCCTGCAAAATTCTTTGACTTTTAAAACACAGAGAAAAGAGTGCCCTGAATGGGGAAAAAAAAAGAAATGCGTGAGAACATGGAGATTGACTCAGGAATCTCTGTAAGATTCTGTTTTTCTCTCCAGAGCTCCTTCGCTCACCAAGACCTTGCTTCTTACTCTGTACATGAAGTACAGATGTGCTCTCCAGGACAGGAACAAATGGGGTCTCAGGTCATACTGTCCATTGTTGGTCAGCATCTCTTTGTTTTCTAGTCTAATTTGTAGGGTTGGATTGAAAAGGGAGTGGAAGAGAAAGAATCTGAAGCAGAAATATGGCCAAGTGGGACCTTTTGCGGGATGATAGATCCTCCTTTCTTGGAAAAGATTCTTCTTGACTTTGCGTCATTCCCGCTGCTTGCTTGTCGTATCAGTCAGTATTGAAATACTGTGTCAGGATGAATTATTCCTAAGGCACAGTGTTCCCAGTGTGTAGGCGTTGGCAAGAATTAGAAAGAATACTTAGTAGCTTTGGATTGTCGTAAGACTTAAAGAGTAATTAGAGAATTGTCTCCCTAGATGTTTGTGGAGCTCACAAAGCTCTCTCTGCTGTGTCATATAAGTATATTGTGTTTATTCTTTTGAGCAGGTACTGGAAAAGGAAATTTATAGTGGCAATTTATTTAACCAATTCCTTTTTCTAGAAGGACTCTGATTCCTGTCTTAGAGTAAAACACACCGACTGTGGATCGTAAAGACTCAATAATAAAATGGACTTAATGCTCTCAGAAGAGACATCTTTTTTTCCCCTGCTATATGGTTAGAGAAACTAAATATGGTTTTTCTGAAAATTGTGTTTCTGGGATATGGAGTAGCATGTTTTAGTTTGTTTTTCTATTGCTTTTTTATTTGAGTTGCTAGAGAATAAGAAAGGGTGTTAATAATAAGATTTTAAAGATAGCTCCCTTCGGTCTATAAACAGCATCTTCCTCACTCCAGAGAAAACCAGCTGTGTGTCGGTGTCTCTGACTCAGTTGCTGGGATCCGTGTTTAGTTTGGTTTCCAAGTCCTTGAAAGCCGTTGACCCCTTTGCTTTTGAGTTTCATTCACCAGCTAAAAGGCCACGCATCAGGGTGGGGGAAGTGAAATTCAAAGTTTGTGGGCTTGGAAAAATGCGTATTTATAATCGGCTTGAGGGCTCAGAGGATTTGTGAAATCGTTTTGGATTAACAGCCATTGATTGCTAATAAAACAGTATTTCGCTTTGTCCAGAGAACAGCGGTGGAGAAAGGTATGGGCACCTTGTCAGCAGGGCCGATTGAGCAGGGCTGATGGGCCAAGCGTGGGGGTCGCAGCAGCAGCGTGGGTGCTCCTCCCGCAAGGGGCCCTTGTCAGCCCTTCACCAGGCGGGTGACAGGAGGGACGCCAGAGGCTGATGGCTGGGGTGCTATTGATGTGCCTTAGCTGACTAATCAGATTGAAAAAAGTCCCATGGTATTTATGTCACTTTAATTTTCATCAAATAATCGGAGACAACGGGACTCTATTAAGGAGAGGTTGATCCAGAACTAAAGCCAAATAAATTGGGGTCTCAGTTTAATCAAATTATCCCTTTACTGGCCCTGGATTAAGTGAGAGGCACAGCGTCGGTCTAGAGCCTTGTGATTGGCTGAAGCTTTCCCTTATTTTTAAAGCCGCTGATGAAAGCAGAAACATTTTTTAACAGGGATAGTTCTAATAATCCTTCTAAGAAATAGTGCTAAACCAGCAGCAGCAACAAAAAGGAATTCCACTAGTCACCAGTGTAATTTTATTGGAACTCATGGACCTGTTACCAAAGTCAGAGCTCTGCTGAATTGGAGTGAGGGGCAGAAAATAGGTATGGAAGAGAAGTAGAGTGTTTCCGAATTTTTCGATGTCATTTTGGGTAGTTCTTGGCACATTTTCAGCACATGTAAAAATCTCAATTCAGAGAATGGCTCAGGGGAGATCAGTCTCATCCCATTCTCAGAGTGTGCTGAGTATTAAAATCAGTGTGCTGCACACCCATTTGGAAAAGCAGCACTAGGGAATTGCAATCAGTGTGTACGACAGGTCTTCGAGTCCAGTATTAGGATTGAGTCTCAAAGTCTACAACACAAAAGGAGATGGGGATGATACCTGGCTAAGAGTTAAGGTTATGTCATCTAAAAAAAGGAAAGGCAAAGGAACAACAGACCTGTCCTGCAGGTCGTTTTCCTGGTCAAAGATTCTCTGTGGGGAGTGATGAGAAGAGAGGACAAAACAGGATTTTGGGGTAACAGTGATGCTCTGTTTTGGGGTCTGGGAGCTGGTTGCAGAAGATGTTTAGTTTATGAACACTTTATAGCCAGTCCTATACTGAGGATATGTTTTCTTTTATGATCTACTGCCATACAAAGTCTGGAAAGTTCGCTTGGACCCCTTGTTTTAGAATTGAATTCTGTATTAGTTCCTATTGCTGCTGTAACAAATTCCCTCAAAGTTAGTGGCTTAAAACAATGTAAATTTATCATCTTCTGGTTAGCAGGGTGATGTGGATTTTGCTGAGATAGAATCAAGCTGTTGACAGGGCTGCATTCTCTTCTGCAGGCTCTAGGGGAGAATCCATTTCTTTACCGTTTCTGGCTCTAGAGGCCACGGGGGTTCATGGTCCCTTCCTCCATCTTTAAGGCCAGCAATGGGGGATCCAGTGCGCCTCTCACTGCCTGACTCCAGCCTCCTTTTCTGCTACCCTTTTCCACTGTAAGGACTCTTGTGATTACATTGGGCCCACTTGGATAATACAGGATAACCTTTTTCAGTGTCAAGGTTGTTGTTACTGAATGTTGTTGTTCAGTCGCTAAGTCGTGCCCGACTCTTTGCGACCCCATCAAACTGTGGAAAATTCTTAAAGAGATGGGAATACCAGGCCACCTTCCATATCTCCTGTATACAGGTCAACAGTTAGAACCGGACATGGAACAAAGGACTGTTTCAGAATTGGGAAAGGAGTACCTCAAGCCTGTGTATTGTCACCCACTTATTTGATTTATATGCAGAGGAAAGCATGCAAAAGCCCAGGCTGGGGTGAATAACAAGCTGGAATCAGGATTGCTGGGAGAAACATCAACAACCTCAGATACACAGATGATACCACTTTAATGGCAGAAAGTGAAGAGGAACTAAAGAGCCTCTTGATGAGGGTGAAAGAGGAGAGTGAAAAAGCTGATTAGCAGCCATAAGTCCTCCTGCAGCCTTCATTCACCTTGGCCGTGAGGCCTCTAACACATTCACAGGTGTGGGGATTAGGATGTGGGCATCTTTGAGGGGCCATTATTCTGCCTACCACAACAATGAATTAGTCTTATCATTAGCTGGAGATGGTGTGAGGTAAGAAGGAACATGGGTACAAGTGGGAAGCCCTGCTTAGAGAGTCAGGAATTTGCATCCTGCTCTCATCTCTCTCACTTGTTAGCCGGGAGTTCTTGGATTGCTGGACCTTGTGGTCACATCTCCAACAGTGAGGGGGTTGGTTGTGATGTTTCCAAAAGTGCCTTCTATCTATCCTATGAAAGATAAATACATTAAGGGTCAATAACTACGAGAGGGCAGATTTTTAAAAATTTATTTATTCTTAATTGAAGGATAACTGCTTTACAGAATTTTTTTTGTCAAGCATCAACAAGAATCAACCTCAGGTACACCCAGATCCCCTCCCTCCAAACCTCCCTCCTGTATCTCTTCCCATCCCATCCCTCTAGACGGTTACAGAGCCCCTGTCTGAGCAGATTTTTAATTAAAAACAACAACAAAAAATCACTGGAACAGTAATTCAGCCTTCAGATTTGGAATCTTCCTTATGTGTAACTTCATTATATAATCATGGGTACTTGTGAAGTTCAGCTTCAGTGGACTTTAGACTTCTTTTCAGCTGTCCTGAGTTTGAAGATGCCTGGCTTTGTGGTGGTCCCAAGAAGCTATTACACGGAATTTGCTTTTCTGAATACAGGCATGTGTCCTTCAGTTAGACCCTAAAAATAAAAATTGTTTACACCATCCTCTCCCCTCTTCCTTTGATTGCCTCTTATTTTTTTCCTAGTTGGATTTGCCTTTTTTCCTGCTTTCACTGGACTTTTATTCATTCCAGTATTTTTGGAGCACCTATTATGTACTGGGTGTGTACAGATGCTTAGATGTGAACTAAGAAAGATCCAACTGCTACCCTCACTGGACTGAGTCTAGATCAGAGGTCGCCCAACATTCTTAATTATATGTTGTTGTTTATTCAGCTCTTTTGTGACCCCATGGACTGTAGGCTACTAGGCCCCTCTGTCCATGGGATTTCCCAAGCAAGAATACTGGAGCATGTTGTCATTGCCTTCTCCAGGGGATCTTCCCAGCCCAGGGATCGAACCCATGTCTCCTGCCTGTCATGTAGATTCTTTAACACTGAGCCACCTGGGAAACCCCCTTGGTTATACACCTGTCAGTAAAAAATTTGCAGATGTACTCCTTACTAACATGTAAAGTATGTTGTAAAACATACATAAAAGTTGGAAGTTAAATAGACTTCATTGTCATAGTGCCTGGATAGTGTCCGCAGCCATTCTTCTGAGACACTCCCACGTTAAAGTTAACACTGAAAAAAACAGAGAAGACAGGAGGAGGGTGGGTAAGGTTGTAAGCGACTCAAGACAAAGAAACGTGAGGCTAAACACCGTTTCCAAGCCTGATAGTATTATCGTTCGTTTGTGCTTTGCAGATTTGCTCGGTGTCTGTGTTTCAGTGTCACTGTCCTTGTTTTTTTATCACAGTCTGGCCTTGCTACCGAAGCTGGAACATCCATCCTGAGCGTCTTATCGGAGCCCTTCCCAGGGTCTGAGCCTGACGTTCATGCTTTACTCAGATTCATTTTGCTTGGATCCCCTCCCCTCCCCACCGCAGGACTGCTTACCTGCCACCCAAGCTGAGGAGTAATTTTTAAGGCAAACTCTCAGCTGTTTGGAAATAACTCATTCTTTTTGCCCTTAGGAGGGATTTGTCCGTGTTGATCGTGATTATGTCCTGAAGTCTGCAGAGCTGGCGAAGTCTGGAGGGTGCAAGCATTTCAACTTGCTCTCCTCTAAGGGAGCTGATAAGTCAAGCAATTTTTTATATCTGCAAGTCAAGGTTTGTGCTTGTTTCTGTCTTTTATATACTTTGGGAAACCTTGGCTTTTTGGCAGTAATATAAAATGCTAGGTAATACCAAAATGCATTAAATGCATTATGTTATGCATTTTTTTATAGCTGCAGGGACTGCTCTTTTGCAGGGATATATTTAGTAATCAAGAGTGATTTGAAAGATAGTTTTCAGTGTCTTCCCCTTTGTTGATTATCTGGTAAGCATGAGATGAAATGTTGCCATCTCTGGTATTGAAGATAAGCTCAGAACCCTAGCATCAGAAGAGACTGAGAGAGTTCAGTGCATCATCTTTCATTTTCTACTACATGTCATCTCTTCCTTCACTTTCCAGACTCTAGAATCTAAAACTTGGGAAGAGGATATTTACAAATATTGAGACCTGCAGAAGCAGATTGTCTTCAAAACCCCAAGTTACTCTTGTTGCTGGCATTACAGCAAGTCAGTCTTGATTACATACTAAACGTTTCTTTTGCTAACAGGGGGAAGTGGAAGCTAGAGTTGAAGAGTTAAAATTTGATCGTTACTCCATATTTAGGCCTGGGTGAGTATTCCTACTGCCTAGGAGTACCCCTTTAAGTTGGTTATTCTCTAGGAGCTGGTTTTTCATTTGAAGAGACTGACAAATAAGATATCTATGACGTGAATAGAAGTTGTATGGAGGGAGAGCACTTCCTCGAAGAACCCAGCTTTGGGCTTTCAAGAAAGGGGTAGATGGTTGTTGGTACCACGTTCAGAATAGTCTGGAATTTCCTGGGTAGCTTTTGCTACCTTCTTCAGAATCCTCTTCATGCCCAAATAAGACTGTTTTCACACTGGATTGGTGTTTGGGCTGCCCTAACACCACAAAATGGGAGGTTACCAGTCCAAGATCAAGGTACCATCAGGGTTAGTGTTGGGTGATGTCTCACTTGGGGTTACGGCTTTAACATGAATTTGGGGATGTTCAATTAACATCCTGTATGGGTTAGTGTTGGGTGACGTCTCACTTGGGGTTAGGGCTTTAACATGAATTTGGGGATGTTCAATTAACATCCTGTGTGGTCTGAGACTCCGGGAGATAGGGGAGGACAGGGAAGCCTGGTGTGCTGCAGTCCGTGGGGTCACAGAGTTGGACATGACTTAGTGACTGAGCAACAATAGTCTGAATGCAATTTACCATCTCTTCCCCTGCCTTTTTTTTTTCTCTTTAGAGTTCTCTTATGTGATAGGCGGGAATCTCGCCCAGGTGAATGGCTGGTTAGAAAGTTCTTTGGCTCCTTACCAGAATCTTGGGCCAGTGGGCACTCTGTGCCAGTGATAACTGTGGTCAGAGCAATGCTGAACAACGCGGTGAGACCAAGCGACAAGAAGAAGGAACTGCTGGATAACAAGGCCATCCATGACCTGGGGAAAGCCGATGACTCTCTCAAGCCATGACCACACTGGAGAAATGTTTTTTTTTTTATTGGCAGACTCAACACCTACCAGCTAATTGGTAATTTCAGAGTCTAAAAAAAATGTGCTTTAACTATCGTTTTCAGTTTTTGTCCAGTCAAAAAATTATTGTGCTCTGCCTCAGCGTTTTAGAACCTGGGACTTCCCTCATGGCTCAGATGGTAAAGAACCTGCTTGCAATGTGGGAGACCCAGGTTCAATCCCTGGGTGGTGAAGATCCCTGGAGAAAGGAATGGCTACCCACTCCAGTATTTTTGCCTGGAGAATTCCATGGACAGAGGAACCTGGCGGGCTACAGTCCATGGGGTTGCAAAAAGTCAGACACGACTGAGCAACTGACATCACCTGGGGAGCCTTTCAAAAACAGAGATCCACCAGCTCTCTGGTGGCCTGGTGTCTGGTATTCTGCACAAATAAGAGGTTCATAGGGGGACCTGAGTCAGAATTTTCTGACTCAGAACTTTTGCATTATGGGCACAGAAATCTGTTGTTGAATCTTAATGTTCTGATGCCGCTGGCATGGAGGCCAGCTTTGAAACGCTTTTCTGCAGAGTCACAGCAGCAGTGCACACTTTATGTATCATGCAGATGAATTCTGAACTAAAATTGTTTACATTTGTGTCTCTGAGTTACCCTGTGCTGACTGCGTGTTCATTGTGTAAGTGAACGTTGTGCCTTATTACTTTTGGATATATAATAAAAGTTATTATGTAACCGAGCTTATATAATTCATTGGAGAATTAAATAATTAATATGAATGGACAAGTCGTGGGTGCCCTTAGATTGCCCAGGTTTCATTTGGAATATGCAGTGTATTGACCAGTGGGGTGATAGTATAGCAGCTAGTATTTATCAGGTGATTGCTAAATGCCAGCCTTTATATGTGCTGTCTGTCCTTTAACCCTCCAAGCAATCCTTATAATTGACATCATCCCCATATCTTAGATGGGGAAACTGAGGCTCACTGTGGCTAAGTGCCTTGCCCAAGGGCCCAAAGCTAAAGCCAGAAAATAGCAGAACCAGGATTCTAACCCAAGTAAGCCTGAATCCATAGCTTCTCTTTTCAGCCACTCGGCAAGAGGGTCCAGTATCCATGTATTTCCAGGAAATTCCACCTAGGAATTTGTTGTTACTGGATCAGTACATGCCATGGATGCATAAGATAGAAATATCTGGGTTTCTCTGTTGGTCTAGAATCTAATGATTAACCACAAAATGTTCACATAGCCAGTTAACATGTCTCAAAGTGCTTCACTTTAAAAACTATGGAGAAGGAAAGGAAGATGCAGAAGGAAAGGTTAGAGTCAAGAGGAGCACACATCATGGGGCAAAGGATAGCAGTGAACTTCGTCTTAACTTCTGTGCTGGGGGAAGCCAAGTAGCGAATCTCAAGCTTCAGTGGACGCCAGAAGATAAAGGCTGTCCCCTTTAATGGTGTGTATGTGTCGTGCTTAGCTGCTCAATCATGTTGGACTCTTTGCAACTCCACGGACTGTGGCCCGCCAGGCTCCTCTGTCCATGGGGATTCTCCAGGCTAGAATACTGGAGTGGGTTGCCGTGCCCTCCTCCAGGGGATCTTCCCAACCCAGGGATGGAACCCAGGTCTCCCGCACTGCAGGTGGATTCTTTACCATCTGATCCATAAGGGAAGTGCAGACATGTGCGTGCATGTGTCTGTCTGTCTTTAGAAGGTATTGGACGTTTCCAATGTCAGTCATCTAGGAAAGAGGCATATCTTAGGATGGGATAAGCCCAATGTCAGTCATCTAGGAAAGAAGCATATTTTAGGATGAGATAAGATCTTGGAATGTGGGCTTTAAGAAGGGGGTAGAACATCTTCCTTCTTCATGGAGGGTGGGTTTCCTTTGGGGCTTAACTCTTGAAGAGTCTGTGTGTTTGGGTGATAACAAGCATGGGCTGCAAGAAGTGTGTCATGAAGTGAGGGGACCCCGTGAGGATATCTTGAGGCTGGTGGGCTCTAAAAGCAGCTATACCCAGTGCTCAGTTTTAAATTATTGTTTGTTATTTCCTTACCCACAAACCTCTGTCGGGTCTTCAACATTCTATTCTGATCTCAGTAGTGAAGCGGGGTGATGGGAGAGGGTCTGTGTTTTATTTCTTTGGATTAAAGAAAAAAGCTGCTCCCTGCTAAGCCCAGCATTGTGGTGACAGATAAACTTCGGACCCTGTCACTCCTCTAGACTGGGTGTTATTTTGATTACTGTTAACATGGAGTTGTTCAGTCTCTTAGGCTGTTCATGTCCGACTCCTATGCAACTCCATGGACTGTAGCCCGCCAGGCTCCTCTGTCCATGGGATTTTCCAGGCAAGAATACTGGAGTGGGTTGCCATTTCCTTCTGCCGGGGTCTTCCCAATCCAGGGATCAAACCTGTGGCTCCACTGAGCTACCTGGGGTGTTAATGGGATTTAGCACATTTTCCTCCAAATGTTATGCAGACAGGGGAAAGATAAGCCTTGCTGGAGAGTGTGTTGGAAGGATGAAGGAAAAAGCTGGATGAGCCCAGTTAACAAATGACTTTGAATTCATTAGTTCATTCAATAATACGTGCCACTCCTGTGTGCCACTGGACATGTAGGCAGTGGGTTTACAACAGTAAACAGTAAGTCTAACCTAGCGAAGCCAGCAGATAGTCTGGCAGTATCCTACAACATGGGCTTCCCTGGTAGCTCAGCTGGTAAACAATCCACCTGCAATGCAGGAGACCTGGGTTTGTTTGATTCGTGGGTCGGGAAGATCCCCTGGAGAAGGGATAGCCTACCCACTCCAGTTTTCTTGGGCTTCCCTGCTGGCTCAGATGTTAAAGAATCTGCCTGCAATGCCAGAGACTGGGTTCAGTCCCTGGGTTTGGAAGATCCCCTGGAGAAGGGCACAACAACCCACTCCAGTATTCCTGCCTGGATAATTCCATGGACAGAGGAGCCTGGCGGGCTATAGTCTGTGGGGTTTGCAAAGAGTTGGACACGACTGAGTGGCTAAGGAAGGCAGAGTGGCACATCCTGATATAAGGGGACCTAAAAACTAGTATTTGATGGATTCTGTCCCCTAGGGGTTACAGTAAAAGGAGTAAACTTCAGAAGACTGTAGCAATAATACAAAGAATTCTCATTAAGGAATTTTTTTGTTCACTCGGCAAATTTATTGAGTACCTACTATAAGTTAGGCCACATATTATGTGCCAGAGAAATGAAAGTAGAGACATGGCCCTTCCCTCATGCTCAAACAGTATTGTGGCTAAAGACTGAAAGAAAGGAAAAAGGGCGTCCCAGGTGGCGCTAGTGGTAAAGAACCCACCTGCAATGTAGGAGACAAGGGTTCGATCCCTGGGTCTGGAATATCCCCCGGAGAAAGACATGGCAACCCACTCCAGTATTCTTGCCTGAAGAATCCCACGGACAGAGGAACCTGGTGGGCTACAGTCCATGGGGTCGCAAAGAGTCCGAGGCGACTGAAGAGACTTAGGACACACGCAGGTGCTGAGAAACTGACTGGATGCTGCTAGGATGACAACGGAAAGTACTTCAGAAAAATGGTCTGAGACTTGCTGGCGAAGACAAAAAGTACCTCCTCTTCAGTAGACCTTTGTTATCATAGACAATAGAGATGGGAAAATGGGTAGCACCAAGTGAAAGGCTGGAGTGAAAGTTTAGTCGCGTTGGATTGTAGGCTACCAGGCTCCTCCTTGCCATTGCCTTCTCCAGAGGATCTTCCTGACCCAGGGATCGAACCCAGGTCTCTCACATTGTAGACAGACTCTTTACCGTCTGAGCCGCCAGAGAAGTCCCTGGAAAGTGGGGCCCAAGGAGGAGGCATGAGTTGAGATGTTAGGCAAAAGCCTGGCAGGCCATAGCAGTCAGGTTAACTGGATAAAATTTGTGCCAAGCCCAGTGCTAACATCTGGTACTAGAACTTGGGACATATACTTCACAGACAAAACTGCTTAAAACAGCCCTTCAGGCTCTGGCCCCTGGCACATTCCATTCAATGGTCTCTGCAGGTCCCTTTCCCCAGTCGCACCCCAGAGGCGCCTCGGGGCCCGAACCAGGGTGGAGTCCCAGGCTCTCGCCTGCGCTTGACCTTCTCCGCCACCAGAGGACGCGGCAAGCAGATCGCCCTCTACTAGCCACTGTTCCCTCGAATAAGGGATGGACTAGGGGAGCGATGCGGGCTGCGGAGCCGCTGTTGGCTCTGGGCTGTAGGCGAGGGCGTCAACGCTAATGCCTCCCGCAGCCCGAGGAGAACACAAAAACTACGTACAAGCTGCAAGGCCCAGCCCAGGCTTCCGCGCACATTCGGCGCGCGCTGCGTCCTCCCTCGCCCCGCCTACCCCAGCTCACGCGAACGACGCCGCGCATCTGAGGCCGGAAGTGCTCGCGAGCCGGCGCGCGCGCTCTCGCGTTTCCCGGCGTCCCCGAGGTTTCCCCGAGCAACGGTGCCGCTGCGCGCTCACGTTACTTCCGGGATTCCCAGGCCGGCGTTGCTCTGAGGCGGCTACGCGCGCGCTGCTCCGGCAGTTCCCCGTCTCGAGGCGCGCAGGTCTCCCAGGGCAGCCCCAGCCATGTGCTCGTTAGCGTCAGGCACTACCGGTGGGTACCCCGACCCCTCAGCGCGCAGGCCGCGCCGCCGTGGGGCCAGTGAGAGCCCCCCTCTCGCCCTGCGCCCCGGTCGGGGCGGAGGGGCCCAGCGGAGAGGGACGGGGAGGTGCAGGGGGGAGGGCCGGCCGGGCCCAAAGCCTTCTCCACTCCCTGCCCCTCGTGCGCCCGTTTAGCACTGGTGTCAGAGGCCGTCTGACCGTTTGCGTGTGCTAGGCGCCGCGGAGGAGGAGGACCCGCCAGGCCTGTCGGACAGCGGAGATGAGGCCAGCTGGGAGGATGAGGACGATGCGGATCTCCCCCACGCCGAGCAGCAGACCCCCTGCCTGTTCTGTGACAGGTTCGTCCATCTCAGCGCCAGGCTCAGGCCCAGGGTGGCCGAGCCACGTGGGTTTTCGTGGTCGGTTCAGCTGCAGTCTGTAACCGGAGTGGCTGCCCTGGAAATGTGGAACCCGTGTTTGGGAGTGAGGGTTTGTCCAGAGGGAGGAGCCATGAACTGGAAGCCAGGTTACAGTATTGGTCTTTGACGGGCCTTAGTTTCCCTTGTGTAAAAAGTGTTCTGGACTGGATCTGTGGTTCCCTAGTCTGGTTGTCGCCTAAAACACTTAAGAAAAAAAATAACAGATGCTAAATTTTGCACCTCCGCCCTTCTAAATCAGGGTTAGTGTCTAGGAATCTGCTTTTTAACAAAGATACTGTCAGAAGTGATTCTAAAGAATAACAAATTTGGGAGTCACTAAATTAGATTAATCCCTCAGAATCCTTCCAGCTCTCCCTTTCTATATTTGTTTGACAAGTAGAAAGCTTTTCAGGTGTAAATAGTTCCATTTGAACCATTTAAAGAATCACCTTTGTTAGCGGATCCCCACCTGTTGAAGGTGAAGGAAATTGATGCCTTTGACATTGCAATACCAGTGACTTGTTCAGAGTTGCAGAGCTGTGGTTTGTCTTATATCAAAACAGTGTTCTTTCCATTTAAAATTCTACCTCTTCATCTCAACAAGCTTTGACTTTGGCTGCTTCTCTGGGCAAGTGGGGATGAAAGAGGACTGATTGGCATTGACTAGTATTACTTTAATAAACATTTTACTAGTTCCTCCTGAATTTGGGCATGGTGCTGATTGATGGTATATTAGCTTCTCTTGATTTCGTCAGTTTCCACATGTATCCTCATTTGGGTAAATAAGGGATGTGTGCATATACTCTAGTCACAAAATATTTATTGAGTATCAGGGAGGTACTTCTTTGTGGTAGGCTGCTTAAATAGTACAAAAATAACTTATTTTGGTAAATGTTTATTTAAAACTGCTGCCTATGTGCTAAGCATAAAAATGTGTCTCTGTTGTAAATTCCTAACATTGTGCATCCTTCAGTTTTGCAGATAACATAATAAAGAAGCTTGGGCCTCCCAGTGTCTGTAATGCAAATCCTTGTGGAGCACAATAAGACCACTTTTTGAAATATGGCACTTTGGAAATATGCCAGTTATAAAATTACATTTTATGCTTTATTTCTAAAAGATGTTTGAGCTGTGCCAGTTCAGAGCCTCTGAAAACAAGAGTTGATACTTTGAGGAAAAAAGAGTCTTACATGGGGAATGTTCATGTCTTGAGAGAGAGATTATCAAAAGGATTTCTCTCTCTCAAAAGCTTTGTGATAAATTCATTGCTATTGTTTGGCAAATTAATCTTGACCTTTAAAGGATAGTTTGTTTTAGGTGTAAAATGGAACTCAGAAGTACTAACTCTCTTTAGAAGTGCTGGGATCCTCTTTACAGGTGGTTATTATTATTATTAATTGGAAGTAAAACTGGAAACTTGTAGAGTGAGGGGGAAAAGTTTATATTTGATAAAGTATGAAATCAGTACTTAGAGTTGTTAGGGGACTATTCCATGAAGCTATTGCTTGATTTTTCAGGTTATTTACATCTGCTGAAGAAACATTTTCACACTGTAAGTCAGAGCATCAATTTAGTATTGATAACATGGTTCACAAACATGGTAAGTATTTTTTAGAATAAAGAAAATTTTAGTAATGAAATTCATATTCAAACTTTGTTTTTCCACATCTCTTCTTTTTCTATACAAGTCTAATATAGTGAAACATATAGTAACGGTTTATGAAAATAAGGTGTTTTTGGCAAGTGGCTTTTGAGGAAATATTAATAAGTCATTCTTCTAGATAAGAGTCACTGTATTTAAGCTTAAATTGGCTTCACAGCTAAAAAGGAAAAAAAAACCGCCCTTGGCATGTGATTGCATTTTAGTCATTTTAAGAGAAGGGGGGAATATTAGAATAGGGAGAATAAGGGTATAGGTGGACTTTGGAAAAAGAGGCAGATCATTATGAAAAAAGACAGCCTACCAGCTCAGAGCACAACACAGACTTCAGGGCATAGGAGACTGAGTTTATAAGGAGTTCAGTAAGAGAGTATGGAAGTAGGGAGTGATAAAGTTAAGGTGGTAGCCAGAGGTTCAGATGATGATTCTGTTCTGACTTGGATCTAGACATACTTAGAACCTTCTACTTTAAATAAATATTGAAGAGCTACAGTATGGTACTAAAATTAATTCAGTAGAGAATTGACTTTTTGGTCCCTGTGTTTACTAATAACTAGAAAGGACATTACTGAAGAATAGCAAATAGGCAGATTTTAGGTCTTGGATACACACATGATGCAGTTATGTTTGTGAACCATAAGTTCAACTGCAACTATTTTTGTAAGCCATAAAGTACTGTTTCATTGTTTTTTTTTTTTTTCATATTTCTAATGTGCCTTTTAAAACTGGAATCATGCTTAATATAATTTTATGTTTTCACTCATCAAATAGGGGTTTTGTATGTTGTTATGTGTATGAAACACTTTCATATACCAGTATGTCCTCATAACAGTCTTTCGCCAGGGCTTTCCTGGTGGCTCAGCCGTAAAGAATCCACCTGCAGTGCAGGAGGCACAGGAGCTGCATGTTCAATCCCTGGGTCGGGAAGATCCCCTGGGGGAGGGCATGGCAACCCACTCCAGTATTCTTGCCTGGAGAACCCCACAGACAGAGGAGCCTGGAAGGCTGCAGTCCGTTGGGTTGCACAGAGTCAGACATGAGAAGTGACTTCGCACAGCACATGTTCTCATAACAGTCTTTCTCCTGACAAATAATAATTGGTTGGACATGCTATTTGCTCTCCCTTATTTTAAATGCTGCTTCATTTCTGAAAAGATGAGAACAGATACAAGCCTTATTGTTTTTTCATTTGTATCATTTAACTTAATGTAAAAGCTAGTACACTTTGTCTACTCTGTGTCTTGGCAAAATGATAGTTTGGTAGATGCTATAAAAATTGGGAAATTAGAGAATTTGGCTCTAGTGTCAACTGCTTGGTAAAATCTAGGGCCTAATTTTCCTTACTGGTATTTTTCTGAGAATAGAATTCTAAAAATTCCCGTTTTCTAGAAATGCAAGGAAGGCATTTAAAAATTTGTTGTCTATGGTTGTTGTCTCACCAGAGAAGCATCTCTGGAGCAAGTCAGTGAAACAAATCTCATGTTGAAATAAGTGATTTTTTTTCCCTTTTAGGACTTGAATTTTATGGATACATTAAACTGATAAATTTTATTAGACTTAAGGTAAGATGGTAGCTTAATTTACAATTTCGTTTAAAACCTAAAGAAATACTGTAGTGATTATCAGTGCACCCATTTTTAAGAGAATGTGAATAGCTGCTATATAAGGAAGTGTTTTAAATTTGACATTCATCATATTGGAATCCTGGACATTAGGAACTAGCACAATGCATAGCACCAGGTAAATACATGGTGCTTACATACATATATAAGTACCATACTTACGTGTGGTACCATACATACTTACCATACTTAAGTAGGGTTTTTAATTGCATGTGAGAGATGAATCAGTATTATGTGGCAAAGTAATTCAGTGTCAGATAAAGAATACAGTCTTTATGTAAAATCAGAAATTTCTGATTTCTAGTGGGGTTTTTAAGTGCTTTGATTGCTCTTTTTTTAAACACTTTCTTCTGGTCAGTTGATATTTATATTGCCATTTCCCCCAAATCCAAACAGTATAAAACTGTGCACCTGAACAATTAAGCAATCATTCAGTCAAGTTAATGAAATGCCAGGTTAACACAGATTCATTTTAAAATAGCAATTGTGTATTAATGTAGACATGTTTTCCTTTTTTGTTTAATTTTCTTTTGGTAAGGGGATTGTGTGATTATGTGCAGTGAAAAAATATGCAATTGATTTTACTTCCAGAATCCTACAGTTGAATATATGAATTCCGTATACAACCCAGTGCCTTGGGAGAAAGAAGAATATTTAAAGCCAGTATTAGAAGATGACCTTTTACTTCAGTTTGGTAAGCTGAACATCCAGCATCTGCTTTAAAGTAGGGTCATTTGTTACAGCAGAATAGTGGTTAGGTTTTATAGGAGATATGTTACCTCCTTGATTCTCGAAAGACCTTTTGGGTAGTTGGTTTCAGTAGGTAAGTTAAGTCACTTGAAAAGTGAGTCACACTAACAGTTACCGGGAGGGCTATGAGCTTGGGATAAACATTGTGTACAAGATGTTTGGAAACATAGGAGAGTAATTTTTAGTTGGCAGACTAATTTTTAATGTAACTCAAATTGACAACTTTTAAATCTAAATTTAAAAATTTAAATCAGATATAATATTTATTAGATTTAAGTAAATTTAGCAATATTTGCTGCCTTTACCTCATCATTAGATAATTGACGCTTCTTAAGATATCTAATTTACAGAGCTGTTGTTTTGGTGCAGAGCAGACTCCATGCTGATTCTCATGGGCTTACCCATGTACACTAACTCTTAAGCCTGCCTTGTGGCAGGTTCACTCATTTCTTTTTTTTTTTTCCAGAAATGTAGATTTATTTTTATTCAGAAATACTTTCATATTCTCTAACTGTTCATCAAAAGTTTAAAAATTCAAAAGGGACACAAAAAAATTACATGGGTCTTAGAAGCTATGTCAAACATGCGAGTTTTAAGAGTGTCATTTATACAGTGTAATTTAGCCCTCATAATTTTCTTATAATCAAATTATAGCAGGAACACAAACATACCATATATTACTCTTTAAAATTTTTGTTTTACAATATGTTCTTGTCAATGGGACACGTCAAAATGTTTAAACCTGACAGAAAAGCATTAAAAAAAAAAAAAACCAATGGAAGAAAAAAGTATCAGAAGCATACCTGTCCTTGACCTGGTGTGGAAATGGGGAAAACAGCAATAAGAAACGCTGAATCCATTCTCCCGGGGAGCGCGCTCTGAACATCCACACTTGGGTCTAGTGCTCTTTAAAATCATTTTACACTTAGAATCAATTCTTGCCCACTTTCAATATTCACGTTCATTGATGCCATCTGCATTTCCTCTTAAGGGGTTGGTTTCTGGGATAGAGTTAGGCAGGGACACACTGTTTAAAGGAAACCCAGTCTCACAGCTAGCCACAGACTCAGGGGGTTCACTCATTTCTTGACTGTAGCTTTCTTTCTGAGTTATTTGCTCTGTGCTTTGGTTCATTCCTTATTGAACTGGTATCTTGTGAAAATTTATTTGGCTTCTTATTCGTCCTTTATAGATCTGATTTATTGGAGTTCATGATTTATTATTGTTATTTTTTAATTTGTTACTTTCTTTCATGTTTCTGTGCCAGTTGGGTGACATAGAGGGTTGCTGTCTTTAGATCAGCAAGACTGTTCTAAATAGACACATACTGTCACAGATAGTAGTTTGACAATATATATTTGAGCAGTTCTCTGATAAGTGAGAACTGTGGAAAACCACTCATTTCCTTAAGAAGTACCATTAACAGGAGTTGTATGGCAGTGTGATGCTGTAGTAAGAACCTTAAAGTATGATTCAGGGACTAAGTGACCCTGGACAAAGCACTTAAGCTTTCTGTTTTTAAGTCTTCATCTGTAAAATGAGAGCTGGGGCCAGATTTCCAACTTTAATTCTAAAATTTGGTGAGGCCTAGGTTGATTCTCTTGTTTTTATAACCTCTCTTAAATTTTATTTTCTCCTCAGAAGTGACCAGAGTGATCTCTGATACATGACGAAGTGCCCACTAGGTGGTCTTCATGACACCCTAAGCTCAAATTGAACACTCACAGGTTAAAAGTAGTATGTTAAATTTTGTACAAACCTAACAAATGAGTCCTTCCTGTAGAGAACCCATAATCTAATAGTAGGTATGTTTTGTTTTTGAGTGACTGTCCTGTATTATATTAATAATATATGGTGGAATGTAGTAAGTTTCATGAGATGTAGAAAGAATAGGGCAGTTCAGAAGAGAAAGCAGTTACTCAGATCAATAGATACTGAGTGCTGTGTGGTGATTATGATGGATGCAGACCAGTATTGAACTCTTTACTTCCCAAAGGCATATAAACTTCTTTCAGCCTTAATTTTAATTTGTAAAAAGGAGATAATGACACCTGTCTTACAAAATTGTTGCAAATGTAATGCATATTAGCACAGTACCTGTCAGGGTAAGTGCTTAATGACAGAGAATTTGTTATTATTAGTAAATAGATGGAGAAGGCAATGGCACCCCACTCTAGTACTCTTGCCTGGAAAATCCCATGGACGCAGGAGCCTGGTGGGCTGCAGTCCATGGGGTCGCAAAGAGTCGGACACGACTGAGCGACTTCACTTAGACTTTTCATTTTTATGCATTGGAGAAGGAAATGGCAACCCACTCCAGTGTTCTTGCCTTGAGAATCCCAGGGACGGTGGAGCCTGGTGGGCTGCCATCTATGGGGTTGCACAGAGTCGGACACGACTGAAGCGACTTAGCAGCAGCAGCGGCAACAAACCTGGACATGAACTTTTAAACTGAGCAGTTTCTCTCATAAGAATTGGTCTTGAAGATACACCTCTAGCACTCTGAAAATACATAGAAAACACGGTTATTCATTGCAGCATTGTAATTTCACAGTGTTGAAAACATCCTAACTGTCCATATATGGAAGAGTGGTTGAATAAACTGTGGCACATCCATACCACAGAGCAGTAATCCTGTATTACAAAGAATGAACTGAGCTGGTGCAGAATGCTGTCCAGGACATTCTGTCTCTTTTGTTGTTTTCGTTTCTTTTTTGTAATTTTTTGGTTGCTCTCTGTGGCATGTGGGATCTTAGTTCCCTGAACAGGGATCAAACCTGCACCCCCTGCATTGGAAGCATAGAGTCTTAATCATTGGACTTCTAGTGGAGTCCCAAGACGTAGTGTCAAATGAAAAAGGCAAAGCTCAAAAGAATAGTATGATACTCTTCGTGTAGGAAAGATTTGAGAAAATGCTTATGGGTCTGCTCATTTTTGCGAATGAAATATAGGAAGGATAAACTAGAAATTGAGATTGGTGACTTACTTGGATTTGTGGGACAAGGCTGGAAAGAAGAGAGCAGAGACAGGTAACAGAGATGAGGGAGTGACATCTTCACTGAACATATCTTTGTACGGCTCTGACTGAGGACTGTAGTCATGTTTTTTGTAGCCTTTATACAGTTAAATCAGCAATGATGAGTCTGAATGGGTATGAGGGTGGTGTTGGTGTGAGGTGGAATGCAAGAACTCACAGATGAACTGAACTGTAATACAAAGGAATAGTGTAACCATACTGCATAGAGAGGGGAGGAAAAGAACTACGTGAGACCTTGGCTGGATGTTGTGCTGAGGCTACAGATAAAAAGTACTGCTGTAATCCAGAAAGAAAAGAGGTTTCTTGCTGGTGTGTGTGTGTGTGTGTGTGTCTGTGTTTGTGTGTCTGAGTCTCTGTGTGTGTGTGTACTCAGTTGCTCTGTCATGTCCAACTCTTTGTGAACCCGTGGTCTGTAGTCTCAGGCTCCTCTGTCCATGGGATTTTCCAGAAAAGAATACTGGAGTGGGTTGCCCTTTCCTTCTCCAGGGGATCTTCCCAACCTAGGGATTAAACCCATGTCTCCTGCATTGGTGGGCAAATTCATTACCACTGGCCACATGGGATGCCCTTCTTGGAGAGTATGGATTAACAATTCTGACACTATTTTCACATATGCCAGAATGGAAAAAGTAAGTTAGTATGGAGAAGAGTCAGGTTTCTCATTGTTGGAAAAGGAGGATGAATTGAAGGATGAAATAAATCTTGTGATGAGAGATTAGAATCAGAAGTACAAATTCACAGTATTTCTTATGTAGACAGATACAGAAATATGGATGTGTGTGCATATAGACAGATACAGAAGTATAGATGTGTGTGGATTACTATAATACATATTTATATACTGTCTAGCTCTGCTGAAAGGGCCTAAAAAAATGTCAGTAGCAATGAGCATCCCTCGTGTCTAGACCTTGATTTACAATCCTTTATTAATATAAGGTGCCAAGGGTCCTGAGAGAGGTGATTGATTCCATGATAAGGCAGGGAAAATACAAGATAAACCTGGGACATTGTTCCAGAAAGTAAGGAAGTACCTAAGAAAAAGTGAAAAGAGACTTTCCTGAAGAACGCAGGAAACCAACATGAAGGAGCTCCTAATGGCCAAAACTAATGGAAGAATTCCATGAATTCATATTGACATGAATAATCAAATGGGAAGAAGTAGCTCCACTTTAGCGTTCAGTTCAGTCACTCAGTTGTGTCCAACTCTTTGCGACCCCATGAACTGCAGTACGCCAGGCCTCCCTGTCCATCACCAACTCCCGGAGTCCACCCAAACCCATGTCCATCGAGTCGGTGATGCCATCCAACCATCTCATCCTATGTTGTCCCCTTCTCCTCCTGCCCTCAATCTTTCCCAGCATCAGGGTCTTTTCAAATGAGTCAGTTCTTCGCATCAGGTGGCCAAAGTATTGGAGTTTCAGCTTCAACATCAGTCCCTCCAGTGAACACCCAGGACTGATCTCCTTTAGGATGGACTGGTTGGATCTCCTTGCAGTCCAAGGGACTCTCAAGAGTCTTCTCCAACACCACAGTTCAAAAGCATCAATTCTTCAGCATTCAGCCTTCTTTATAGTCCAACTCTCACATCCATACAAGACCACTGGAAAAACCATAGCCTTGACTAGACGGACCTTTGTTGGCAAAGTAATATCTCTGCTTTTTTAACATGCTGTCTAGGTTGGTCATAACTTTCCTTCCAAGGAGCAAGCGTCTTTTAATTTCATGGCTGCAGTCACCATCTGCAGTGATCTTGGAGCCCAGAAAAATAAAGTCAGCCACTGTTTCCACTGTTTCCCCATCTATTTGCCATGAAGTGATGGGACCAGATGCCATGATCTTCGTTTTCTGAATGTTGAGCTTTAGGCCAACTTTTTCACTCTCCTCTTTCATTTCATCAAGAGGTTCTTTAGTTCCTCTTCACTTTCTGCCATAAGGGTGGTGTCATCTGCATATCTGAGGTTATTGATATTTCTCCCGGCAATCTGGATTCCAGCTTGTGCTTCTTCCAGCCCAGTGTTTCTCATGATGTACTCTGCATATAAGTTAAGTTAGCAGGGTGACAGTATACCTTGACATACTCCTTTTCCTATTTGGAACCAGTCTGTTGTTCCATGTCTAGTTGTAACTATTGCTTCCTGACCTGCATACAGGTTTCTCAGGAGGCAGGTCAAGTGGTCTAGTATTCCCATCTCTCTCAGAATTTTCCACAGTTTATTGTGATCCACACAGTCAAAGGCTTTGGCATAGTCAATAAAGCAGAAGTAGATGTTTTTCTGGAACTCTCTTGCTTTTTCCATGATCCAGCAGATGTTGGCAATTTGATCTCTGGTTCCTCTGCCTTTTCTAAAACCAGCTTGAACATCTGGAAGTTCACGGTTCACGTATTGCTGAAGCCTGGCTTGGGGAATTTTAAGCATTACTTTACCAGCATGTGAGATGAGTGCAGTTGTGCGGTAGTTTGAGCATTCTTTGGCATTGTCTTTCTTTGACATAGAATTTCTATTAATAAATGTTGGAGAAGAGAGACAGAAAATCAGCATTAGGCAAGTACCACAGTAGTAACTTGCGGAGAAGAGCCACCCATGGATGCTAAGATTAGTGGGCAAAAACTTAGTTGGGTGAGATAGGATTTGCATAGTTCAAAGTATCTCCCCTAAGAAATCTGTTACAAAGGAGATGTTAACTTTTGTGGAAAAACCAAGCAGACCCCACCACAACCGAGTGATCAAGGTTAACATCACCAGTAATAACCATATTGACATCATGAACCCCTTTGTGTAATGCTCTGAGGAGACAGCATTGTTTCTCTGTTGTTCTTGCCAAAAGTGTAAAACCTCATTCCAGTAATGAAAAAGTCATCAGCCAGTCCCAGGTTGAGGGACATTCTACAAAATTACTGATGAGTATTCTTCACGAGTGTCAAGATAGTTATTGGGCACATTATTGTATAAATGGATCAGAGTGCTAGTATTTTTCTTCAGATCTTTTATGTCTTTTTGGAGTTTTAAAAATCTGCCCCTATCAATTGTTGATTGAGATGTATTTGAATCCCTGACTGATTAGAGGATTTTCTCCTTTTACCATTAATTCTGTCAGCTTTGGCTTCATGTCTTTTGAAGCTCTCTTGTGAGATTTATTCTCATAATTGTTAGGTCTTCGTGATAAACTATCTTTTGTGGTAGCTTCCAGCAGCCAAGATAGTGTCCAGGTGATTTGAACTTCCTCAGATAGAATGCAGATGTGGCAGTTCTTCCTGAGTGTGGTTTAGGACTTTGAATTAGACTGTTTGGATATACTATAGGTATGAATGTTAATGTTTACTGAATCCTTTCTCATTTTCAAAGCTGTACACTTAACCTTTAATTTATAATTATTTGTGTGCAACTGGCCTGTTGTATGCAGGAGTTCTGCATCTTTGGATTCAACCAACCTTGGATCAAAAATATCAGGAAACAAATTCCAGAAAGTTTAAAAAAAAACTTGAATTTGCTGCCCAGTGCCAACTACTTAACATTGTATTTACAACTATTTGTATAGCATTTATATTGTACTAGTTACTATAAGGAATCTAGAGATGATTTAAAGTGCTAAGTGTAAATTGCCATTCTATACAGGGACTTGAGCATCTGTGGGTTTTGGTATCTGAGGGAGGTCCTGAAACAGAGCCCTTGCAGATACCAAGGGAAAACTGTGTTATTAATACTTAAAGTTTTTATTGTGACTAACCTATTGTAGCAGAAAGCAAAACACAGAAACTAGCTGAAACAAGCCAATTTCTTTGTTCAGTTCTTTAACAAGGTGGTTTGCAAACAGTTCAAAGAATTTTGAAGACACGATACACAATGAGAGTTACAGTAGGAAGTAGAGAAATGGTACACCATCCTTTAACAGTTTGGCAGTATTTTGTTGCTGTTGTTAATTTTGGATGAATTAAATAGTGGATGAATCTATAGTTTTTAAAGCAAAGAGTCAGTATTCTGCCAGACTGATTATCCTGCACTGCTTTTATAACAAGGTCAATTTAGGCGTTAGTCTTTAAGTTATATAATATTATTGTGAATTTGTTAAACTTAGTATTTTGTCTCAGCTCTAAAGAATTGTTGCAAGTAAAGACTAAATGGGGGAAAAAAATTCCTGTTTCCCTCAGTGCTGCTCTGAGGAGACAGTATAATACCTGTATTGTTTTTATTACTTTAGGTTGATGTGAAAGTTAATTAGACTAGTCAATGGATATTGAAGTTTTGTATAACTCACTAGCTCCGTATATTAATTTCTGTTTGCAGAATTAATGATTTACATACATTAACTTCTATAGCAGAAGTTACTAATTTACATATAGTGAAATTAAATCTATTTTTAATAATATTAGGAATTAGGATATTTAACAATATCAGCACTAAGACGGTGTATAGATTGCATACCACCTTACCCAAGATGAAAAACTTAGTGAATGTATAAAATTCCTTACCTCCATGTTGTCCTTAAGGAATAGCTAAATGTAATACCTGTTTTTCTATAGGTAAAGACCCAGAGACTAGAGGTGGCCCTCTGTGATGGCAGGACATGGGCTAGAAAGGCAGGCATGGGTTTGAATCATAGTTCACTCATTAAACAGCTGTATGACTTTGGGCTAGTCATTTTCTCTGAAATTTATTTTTCCCATGTCTTAAAACAGGGAAGAATGTTTATATTTTAGGTTTGTTTTGAAGATGAAACGAGATGTGATACATGAATTTGAAGGATACCCAATCAATAAATATTAGCATTTTTTTTCCTGCTACTTTTTTCGTTTGTCCTGGGTTTGATTCAGTGCAGTTACTGTTTGTTTGTGTGTTCCGTTTAGCCAACTAGTGAAAAACTTAGACTAATAGCAGGTTCTTTATAAACTCAAAATTTGGATATTAAATATTAAATGTACTGATTTTTCTTGGCACTTAGTATATATTTATTTGTAACACATGTATATGTGCTTCGTTGTTATAAAATGGCCTGAAAACAATGTCCATTCATTTTTTTAGATGTAGAAGACCTTTATGAACCGGTGTCAATCCCATTCTCATATCCCAATGGGCTCAGTGAAAATGCATCTCTTGTTGAAAAATTGAAACACATGGAAGCCAGGGCACTATCTGCTGAAGCTGCATTGGCTGGAGCACGTGAGGACCTGCAAAAAATGAAGTAATTTATCAATCTTACAGAAAATTAATGGTTTAGATCCCCCAAATAATACAGTTCAAGGTGGAATACAGTAAAATATTTCATGTACTAGAAAGCACAGTGTAGATATTTAATTTTAGTAATATTGAGGATATGCAGTATTTTTGTACATTGTGGCTATAACTAATTAACATAAAATTCTATTCTCATATACTTCTATGTAATTACTTTTATATTAATGGTAATTGTTCTCGGGAGTGTTTTCCTCTTGAGTGCTTTTGTTCCTTAATGCTACCTTCTTTTGAATTAGCTTCTTTCTAGTAGCTTTCTTCAGTTTACTTTTCTTCTCCTAGGCTTTTTAAAGTATAGGGATTAATACTTTTTAGATTTGGGGAAAATACACAGTTGCGATATTTGCTTTTAAAGAATCAAATGATAATTATGGTGAAGTATGTAATCAGAAAACTAAATCGATAAGATGGTTTTCTACAGTGCGTAAATTAGCATTCTGCTGGCTTAGTACTTGTCAGAATTTTACGTCTATACAGATCACCTGGGCAACACAGTAAACTATAGATTCTGATTCAGGAGGCCTTGAATAGATAGAGTCTGAGATTCTGCCTTTCTATCAAGTATATATATACCTCCAGCTTAACCTGTTAGATTTGTAAGTTGGTTGCTACTGCCTGAGTACCCATTTGATGGTTTGCCAGAATGTCCAGCAGGAAAAATAGTCAAGCGAATTGTAGTTTCCCTTCCTCTTTTCTGATATTTTATGCTGAGTAAACTAGTAACCAACAACACTTTATCTGCCCCTTTACACTTTCCCATGTATACATGATAGGTTCCTGATGTGTTGTGATCAGAGAGGGAACTGAGTTTTAGAGGCTGAGTGGATGGTGTTGGTGTGTGTAAATAATTTCCAGTTTGAATCTGCTTTCTGCCCATATAACCCTTCCACGATGTAATAAGATTTTGGAACAGTAGAAAAGTGAATAGAGTCATCGTATGCTTATTTTGTTGGTCGAAAGGTATCAACAGCCATAATTTGCAGTTGGCTATGCTTTTGTGGTTTGCAGAAGGAATGCTTCCAGCTGGGTTTGAGTACATCCATTGCTTAAAATCCAGCAGGGGGAGCTTTTTGTTGCTTAAGATAGAGCGTGATTTAGAGGCTCATCACACTCCACACTCCCCTCCTACCTCTGCCTCAGCCTCTAGCCTTTCCTTTTTTCATGGTCCAATAAACTTGTCTCAAGGGTGTATTTCAAATTGATTACAGACAATTTGCTCAGGATTTTGTGATGAACGCAGATGTCAGAGCCTGCCCGTCATCTACCACTGCCATTGCAGACCTCCCGGAGGATGAGGATGGTGTTTATTTCAGCTCCTACGGGCATTATGGGATACACGAAGAAATGCTCAAGGTTAGAAAAGAGCACAGATGTGCCAAGTCCATGCTGAAGGAAAGATAGAGTGAAACTGGTTCTTAACACACATGCTGTGTAGAACTGCCTTTTTCTTTTTTTTGAGAACTGCTTTTTAGATCTTTTTGGTACTTGATAGCTCATCTTACGTTGAAAAGATTATAGAAGTATCAGAATTACTGTAAATTCTACTTAAGATCATTATTAATCTTTATTATGAGATTACTTTTGCTTAAAATAGAACAATGGTAAAAATTGGTAATGATTTTAGGCTTCTCAAGAGCAACTTTTAAATAGGAAGAAATAGCTTTATATGTTTGTCTTTTAATGTGTAAAGGAGAAATTAGTGTTTTAATTAGCAGTCCTGTCATTAGTTTAGGCAAAGAATAATTCTTTGGTATAAAGTTAGTTGTAGATAATTCTCACAGTTATAGCATAACTTTTTTACATTTGAAATCAATGATAGAATTTCCTAAGTCAGATCAGATACTTGAACTTGGTTGGTTTTAATTTTTATAATGGTAATGTTTATATAAACTATAAGTAGATTTCTAGCTGTACCTGGTATAATACATTTTATCATCTGTTATAGATTATAAAATAGAAAAGTATAATTTTTTAATTTAATAAAAGTGAAAATATCTAACAAATGTTGGAGTTTAAAAATTACTGAAAATTTTCGATGTTTATCTGTCAATTTTAGATGTCACTACCTTCTTTTTTTCCTTTCTTAAAACCAACAAAAGAAAAATTCCCTTTTGAATCCTTCCTCAGATTGATTTATTTTACAGAAGCCTGAAGACTGTGTTCCTTGAAACACCTATTTAAAATAACCAGGAATATTTAATAACATGTATATATTTTGTTGAGTCAGTTTTGCAGGATTGCAGAGTTGGAGGTTTGCTGATTAATAGTAATTATAATTATTTGGAGTCTTAAAGCAATGTCATGTCATTTCTTCACTAATGACTTGTCACGGTTGGTTGTGCTTTTTGTTGTTCCTTGGGTAGTTGCATAGGATTGAAAATAACAGTTATAAATAATAAATTAAGTCTAGGATGCATTTATTTAAAAGAAATGGACATACATCGTTTTCCTCGTTAAAATTAATTTTATTGTGTCTAGAATATTTTCTTTTCTTTTTTCAAAAATTTTATTTATTTTTTTTAAATTTATTTTTACTTTATTTTGCTTTACAATACTGTATTGGTTTTGCCATACATTGACATGAATCCACCACAGGTGTACATGAGTTCCCAATCCTGAACCCCTCTCCCACCCCATATCATCTCTCTGGATCATCCCTGTGCACCAGCCCCAAGCCTCCTGTATCCTGTATTGAACATAGACTGGCGATTCGTTTCTTACATGATAGTATACATATATACTTCTTCTTCTTCTATTGTGTCTAGAATATTTTCTTTAAAGGAATTTTTCTTTGCCCATGTTTGTCATTTTAAATCACCCCATCAGTTTCAATGCCATGAACCTTTAATGCTTTTGATAGGGAAATTGTATTGGATTTTTCAGATTGGTAAGTTACTGAGACTCCTAGAAGATGGTACATCTGAGTGCTCTCGGTTCAGTCATCTGGGAAATCCAGTTTGGACTTATTTCCAAATCTCTCTCCTGGACCCTTGTAGCTATATTTCAGTAACTAGAGGATTTCATACCGGATAGAGTATCTTTAAGTCCTTTTGATCTTTAAGTCCTTTTGATGTACATTAAGAAGTTCCAGCTGAAAGTTCCCAGTGCTGTCTTTTCACTTGTAGATCTGGAATCACTTAAGAATTTTTATTAATATAATTTCTCATGCCTTAATTCCCCTTAGCTGATATACAGTGTAACCACCTCTCCTTGGATCATAGGAAATATGGATATAGTTCATTCAAAAAGACTATTTGTCCATTTTATATTTTGCTAAGTTACATACTGTGGGCGAATATGGAATAGTGCCTTATGTCACACAATATTTCTTCTGTTTCCTGTCAAAACAATTCTTAGCACCTATAATTTGTTCAAGGTTGTGCTACTACCAGAATCTCACATGATCTTTACATTTAAGATCATTAAAATTGATCATCTCACATGATCATTTAAAATTGAGAAGCCATACATACAGGACTTATTTTTATGCTTAGAATTGGCCTTGCTTTTATAAAAATATTATTTGGATTTTTTATTGCTTAGTCTCAGATACAGTTTTTTAATGACACTATTTTGTATATGCCTTATTTAGTGATTATAAATAAGGATAGTTTGCAATCTTATTTTTCAGAATCAAGATGAAGGTAATGTAGTTGATCAAGATGTAGTTGATCGCAGAATAGATGACATGAACTTTCAAAATCCTTCACCACTTTATCTTTCTGAAAGGAATTGTTGCTAATGTTTTAAATCTGAGATGTATCTCTCTCTCTCTCTGTTTTTTTTTCCCAAGAAAAATATTGTTTATCTTGGTGAACATTTATCCAGACTATAGTACCATTAAATAATTTTTCTTCATTTTCTTCATTGTATTTGTAGCTGACTCAGGCATTCTATACACCTTCATAAGCCTGTATTTTAAAACATGCTGTTACTTATATCGGTAAAATTTATAGTATATAATTTTTCTGTTGTCTTTAGTCTCATACTTAAATTTTTAAAATATTTGTAGGAATAATTCCATGACACCATGTATTAGTCTTAAAAGATTATTTTGCTTCTTAATATTGAGAAGCAAAAGAACCTCTCGTTCTTTTGTGTTTCTTAGTTTTAATAGGTGAGTGAAAAGATTATTTTATTTTTGTTTATTACCTTATTTTATATAGAACAGTTTTAGTGCTTTGTTGGAATAAATTTTTAGGAATGGTTTGAGGGCTTGTCTTTAATTTGTTTGGATTTTCACATTCAGTGGATTTTCCTCTCAAAAATTCATTTATTAAATCAAAGCTCTGCTATGTCCAAAGCACTGTGTTTATTAGTACACTTTGAATTTCATTGCACCAGGGTAAGCATCTGAATGAAAGCAGACGGATGTGTAGGAAGAGCCGGATGAAGGATTATCGTTGAGCAGCAGTGCATGGACTGAGGACAGGAGTTGGGGTGCTAGTGATTAAATTAGAGCAGTGTGATTGGTGAGAGCTTTCTGAGTGACTGCCTTCTTGACTGATGTTCACCCTTTGTGGGTATTGTTGTGTCAGCAAAAATCACTGGTTCTAGTGTAAGAAGAGTATAAAAATAGTATGAATGTATGAAATGGTATTTTTTTAAAGATTTGTAAAATTAATTACTTAATAGTATGTTTAAATTCATTTGAATATTAGATTCTCATAATAATTCTTAAAATACATAAATTTAATAAACCTGATCTAAAATTTTGTTTGTAAAGCAGTTAGGACTAATTCTATCATAAAACATGGAATTAATTATGGAATTCCCCCTGTAAAACAACTTCTAATTTAAGACTTATATATATCTTTTTTTATTTTTAATTCCAATATTGGCATAAACATGGTTTTGTCAGGGATGTGAATGGTATAAGTGCTATAGTGTTTGATGTTAACTACTTTTTACCAAGTGTGAAATTTTAAATTCCCGGTTTGAGATATTTGTATCAGACTCATTTTACTCCCTTAGCAACTGTGCCCTTACTGCTTAGTTTGCTGTCAGTACATGTCTCAGCTGAAGTGATTGAAAAGGGAATCGGCACTGTTCAGGAACCAACATAAATGTTAACGTTCAATGCCTGCCTGAGTCACAGGTCATATGAGACTCCGGAGTGGAGAAGTCTCATAATGTGGGCTGTAGGGCTCAAATGATTTACTTTAGGCTTATAGGCTTTTAAGTATCATTTCCTACTACAGACAGTTCTAGAAACAAAACAGTATTATAAATCACGTAGGTGCTGATTGATGACTTTCTTAGAAAACTGTACTCAGGTTAGCCTCATTTTTCATTATGTAACTGTAATTTTCACATCTGTCTGTTTTGTCTTTTTTCTCATATTTTAACCTAGTTCTACTACAGGGAATCAGGCCCGTTAGTGTTAATTATCACTTGAAGTCTTACAGTGATGGTGCACGTCAAGACAAAAATATGTACATTTTTAAGAACTTAGGTCTTATTTGACTTTCAGTGATGTTATTAAATGTTTTCTTTGTGTGTTGTTGCTGTTACTGTTCCTATTTTCCTTTTGAAAAAATATTTATTTGGCTGTGCTGGGTGTTAGTTTCACCACACGGATCTTTAGTTGTGGCTTATGGGATCTAGTTCCCCTACCAGGGATCGAACCTGAGCCCCCTGCATTGAGAGCTTGAAGTCTTAGCCAGTGGACCAGCAGGGAAGTCCCTATTATTTTCTTGTAGCAAAAAAAGATTAAACATGGGTTTCTAGGCAAAAAGGAGCTGTAGAAATGTATGTGATAATTAGCAGATATCTTCCTTAAAAAATTTTATTTGTAAGTATAATGTGATGTTTTCCTTTCTCTGCCCTAGGACAAAGTACGAACAGAAAGTTACCGAGATTTTATATACCAAAACCCACATATCTTCAAAGACAAGGTGAGTAGCATAGTCTATAGAATTACATGTTTCATGTGGATCTCAGGTAGCAGAAATCCTCTCTTAGGTCATTGTGACAGCAGTTGATTTCATGTGTGTGCTGTGCTTAGTCACTCAGTCGTGTCCCACTCTTTGCAACCCCATGGACTGTAGCCCGCCAGGCTCCTGTGTCCGCTGAGATTCTCTAAGCAAGAACACTGGAGTCGCTTGCCATGCCCTCCTCCAAGGGGTCTTCCCAACCCAGGGTTCAAACCCAGATCTCACGTGTTGCAGGCGGATTCTTTACCGTCTGAGCCACCGGGAAAGCCCAAGAAGACTGGAGTGGGTAGCCTATCCCTTCTCAAGGGGATCTTCCTGTCCCAGGAATCAAACCAGGGTCTCCTGCATTGCAGGTGGATTCTTTACCAGCTGATCTACCAGGGAAGCCCGGTTTCATGTATACTGGCTTTATTTCATGGAAGACTTTTGTGATGCTGATCTGTGGTGCAGAATACTGATACCAGAAATGCTGATTGGTGTTATTCATTACATTTTTTAAATTGAAATTCATTAAATATAGTGATTTAACTTAAACTTTGCTCAGTTAGGTAAGTTTTTCTTAAACCATGTTTTTGATTTACTGTGATTCTTGTTAATATCAAATGTACAAGATAAACCCCATATCAAAGCATTTAATTATTATTTTAGTTCACATTGATTAGTTAAAACTTAATTTAAAAACTCATTTGGTAAATAGGGTCAAATATTTTCAGGTAGAATTTATTTTATGTGCTTTTTTTGAGACCATTTTATGAGATACTTTATATTTCATAATTAGTCTTTATACTGCCTCTGGTTATTTCAAAGATGATCTTTCATGATGTGTATGAGTATGTGTGTGAAATTTGTGTCATATATTTTTTCCTCCCTTGTGAATTTTTCCATTTTTTCTTCACTTTCTCTTTCCCTCCTTCTCTTCTATTTGTTCCACCTTACTGGAAGTTAATCCACTAATTTAGTCTAGTATGTGATTGTCTCTGCCACTCGCATACCTTTGCTTGGAAATTTTCCCCCTCTCTTTCTACGTCAGGGGTTTCCCAGGTGTCTCACGTGGTAAAGCGTCTGCCTGCAGTGTGGGAGACCTGGGTTCGATCCCTGGGTCGGGAAGATCCCTTGAAGAAGGGTATGGCAACCCATTCCAGCATTCTTGCCTGGAGAATCCAATGGACAGAGGAGCCTGGTGGGCTGTAGTCCATGGGATTGCAAAGAGTCAGACACGACTGAGTGACTAACATACACACACACTTTCTACTTCAAGAATATGTATACTGGTAACATCAGGTTTTCATAGTTCCCCTTAATTTTAAAAGATACTTTTCTAAGATTATTTCATGGACCTTATATGATATTGCTGTAGTGACCCACGACCTTAATATATTGAAAAGACTGTTTTCCTGAGTTTTATGTTGCTTGGAATAACATATATATATATGACTGGCTTTTCATTTTCCATACCTGTTTCCTAAGAGCAGTATTTAACTTGTGACTTAGCTGAGTTGGAGATGTGAAATTTATATGGTTCTGATATCTTTTGGCCAACGCATTACCTATAAGGTAATGATGGCATGTATTTCTTTGTTTTTGCTAATTCCCCAACAGGCAGATTATTTCATTTTTTAAAATATTAGTTTTTATCAGTTCTTTGTTGGCTTTTTTATTTGCTTTCTATTATTATAGTGAAGACTAATCATTACTTTAGTAATTTTTATATTTGCACCTAAAATTCTAGAACAGTTTATTTTATATCTAAAAAAACACTTTCCAGTGAAGCAAATAATGTTACTATTAAAATTTTGCTTTGAAGTTAGATTATGCCTAGGTTTTTATTTTATTTTTTCCTTAATATGTTGTATACAATTTAAACATGTACTAGTCTGGGAATCACTAGTTCTGCCTGGCTACTCAGGATCCAGCCACATAATAATTTTAGACAGTGGTGAGTCTCTGGGCCTCATCTGTAAAATGATTAAAAAAATTTTTTTCTGGTTCTAAAACTTTAGGACTTCTGTTTTTATAAAAGCAGTATCTTTGAACTATCTTGTAAAATATTTTAAAAATACTTTTGGATACCAATGCAGTAAGAATTTTTTAAGTAAAAGTAGTTTCTTTTTCCGGAGAAGGCAATGGCACCCCACTCCAGTACTCCTGCCTGGAAAATCCTGTGGGTGGAGGAGCCTGGTAGGCTGCCGTCCTTGGGGTCGCTGAGAGTCGGACTCGACTGAGCAACTTGACTTTGACTTTTCACTTTCATGCATTGGAGAAGGAAATGGCAACCCACTCCAGTGTTCTTGCCTGGAGAATCCCAGGGATGGGGAAGCCTGGTGGGCTGCCGTCTATGGCGTTGCACAGAGTTGGACACGACTGAAGTGACTTAGCAGCAGTTTCTTTTTCAATATGTTCTGAATAGACTTTTGTCTTGTATTACATAAGAAAATAGTGAAAAGACAAAAGTATTAGTAATCATAAGATTAATCAGGAAATTAAGTAATTATGAATATTTCTATGTATATGAAACACATCTTACTGGGTTCATAGACCTGTACACAGTCATTATCTGCTGTTAATTGTTTGATAGTAACTGTTATAGAAATACCATATATATTATACACTTTTGGACAAAATACATGACCATGGAAAACATACAAAGTTTATTTTGTATTGTACCTACTGCTTTTGCTGAAGAGATTAAATCTGTCACAGTTAGGAGAGGGCTTATTAATAAATTGGAATTTGGCTACATGCTTTGTTTTATCAATGTGTGGTTAGGTTTGCTTGGCATTTATGGTTTCTTAAGAATATAATATAAAATATGTATCAATTTCTAATTCTTTAAAGCATATTTAGGATATAATTCTCTGTAATTAACAATAGTATTCAAGAGATTTTATGTGATTTGGAATACTCTTTTTTATATTATACTATGGCTGCAGATGTAGAAAATATACTACCCTACATTTAAATAGTGTTTGATAATTTATAGACTATTTTCAAACATATTTGTTGTCTCTTTGCTGTATAATATACCTGTAACTAGGGATGGTAGGTATTTATCTCCATTTAATGCATGAAGAATTTGAAACCAATAGGTTAAAGACTTGTCCTAAAATAGGTAACTAGAAAAACAGGACTTGAAGGTTTTAGTCCTAGTCTAGTGCCCTTAACCCTGTGCCACTGCAATTTAAGGAGAAAATAATTAGGGTGGGATTCATTAATGATATTTTAATTCTCACTATTTTTCATGCATAGGTCCTATGTGGCATGACAGAACATGTGCATGAGATTATTTAAATATAGTTCTTTTTAAAAATGTATGGAATAACATTTCTTCTTAAGTTTTATACCATTGTTTTTGTTTTCATTTTTCTTCATTAGGTAGATAAATTTCATATCACAGCTCTAGCTTCTGTATCATATATTTTTTAGGGCATGGTAGAAATTTATTTTTCAGAAAAGGGATTAAAATTAGAGTTTCTTTTCCTCTCCTTCCATCCTTCCTGCTTCCTTTCCTTCTTCTCTTTCTTAATATTGTTTTAATTCACAATTCCTGTGGAGGGCATATGGTTTCTCAGATTTAATTTAACTTTGGGTGGCATAATCTTGTTCTCACTTACTCATAATTAATTTCTATTTGTAGTTCATTGAAGAAATTCACAGTTTGGTGCCTTTTTTATGCTATTGATTATTATCTACAGTTAAAATGTTTTATATACATTCCTTCATTGTTTTATAAAATAATGTTAGTGCATTCTGTTATCATTCTCCCTCTTTCTTGGTTCTATCAAGTTTTAGTTTATTTGCCCGAACACCTAAATCTGAGCTAGACGTAATAAATAATTAGTATGCAACTAAAAATATAATTTAAGTATGCACTTTAAAAAAAGCAGCTTGACCTATGTTTGAGTTTCAGCTTTACAAATTACCCCCTGTATGATCCTGAATCTGTTTCTTTCTCTAAAGCTCTCTTTCCTTCAGAAAGAATTAAGTAAGATTTTATATATATATATATATGCATATATATGTAAATTATGTATGTGTGTAGTTTTACAAGAGAATAATACATACTCGAATTGGAGTACATGATATATATCCTGCTGTACTTCATTGTTGTCACTTAGCAGTTTCTCTAAGATAATCCCTTATTAATGTTATTTTAATGGCTCAAAAATTCAGTGTAAATTGTCCATAAGTTCTAATTTTTTATATTAGAAATAATGCATGTAAAAATATAAAATATTAAAAATCTTTTTATAAATGTAGGAATAGAATAATATAAATTCTAGCAGAGGACTCTCTGGGTCAGAAAGGTTCTACCCTGGATGGAGTTAGTGCTGCCAGCTTGTCTCTCCAGAAACAGTGCATGAGTGTTGATATTCAATGTTCCCAAACACCATCACCAAAGCACTGTGCTGTCAAACTTGGTAAATTGTACACTGATCTTTTATTTTTAATTTTGCAAATATTTCAATGAAAGTTTCTGGGAAGTCATCACTTGCTGTTGTGTTGTATATATTTTTACATTTTATTATCATTTTATGCCATGTAATATTTCAAGTTGATATACTATAACCATGCTATAAATATATATGCTCTGTGTTATAGTATTTACTTGATGGTGTGGTTAGTATATTTTATTTGTAACTTAAAAAAGTGGTTTTGCAGTGGTATTTTATAGAGTTCATCTTACAGTTTTGAACTTTCTTAACGTGTGAAGTGGTTATATTAAAATGTGCTGACTCACCCAAACAGGTAACATTATGGTCAGGGACAGTCGCATTCTCCCTAAGCAGCCTCTACCTTCTAAGAGGAGCAGAGAGGATAGGGGACACAGAGTAGCAGCCTTTTGACAACCTTATTTCTTCAATAGAAATTAAGACTGTTCAGATTCTCTCCTCTGGAGTCAGTTCTGGTATATTTTAAAAATGTAATGGAACAGACTTCCCTTATACTAGTAAACAGTGCAGAAGATAAAATGCATAGGAACAGATTTTAACTAGTGTGCAGGACTTACATGAAAGAGATTTTTAAAAAATCCCAAACTCCTAAAGAACATAAAAGATGATTAAAACAAATTGAAATTCTTACCATGTTCCTGAATAGAAAACACAAAATGAAATTGTCTGTGTTCTGTAAATTTATATTTTAGTTCAGTCCCCATAAAAATACTAAGACTTAAAAAAAAAATAGACAAGCTGATTATCTTATGCTTGTGGAAAAATGAATATATTACCTAGTGGAAAAGTAGTTGTTGAACAATGTAATAGATTCTTTTTAAAAAAATTTTATTTTATATTGGAGTATAGCCAATTAACAATGTTATGATAGTTTCAGGTGGACAGCAAAGGGACTCAGCCATACATATACATGTATCCATTCTCCCCCACATTCCTCTCCCATCCAGGCTGTCTCATTGAGCAGAGTTCCCTGTGCTATATAGTAGGTCCTTGTTGGTTTCCATTTTAAGTAAAGCAATGTGTACATGTCTATCCCAAACTTCCTAACTATCTCTTCCCCCAATTCGCCCCGCTCCAGCAACCATAAGTTTGTTCTTTAAGCATGTGAGTCTGTTTCTGTTTTGTAAATAAGTTTATTTACAAAGATTCATTTACATAGATTGAACATTGCTCAGTTGCTCAGTCGTGTCTGACTCTTTGCAATCCCATGGACTATAGCCCACCAGGCTTCTCTGTCTGTGGGATTTCCAAGGCAAGAATACTGGAGTGGGTTGCCAATTCTTCCTTCAGGAGATCTTCCCAACCCAGGGATTGAACCTTCATCTCCTGCATTGCTGGCAGATTCTTTACTGTTGAGCCACTAGGGAAGCCCTATAGATTGAACAGTATGATAGATAAATTCTAGCTCTGTTTTTCTTACAGTGGCTTCCCAGGTGGTGCAGTGGTAAAGAATCTACCTGCCAAGCAGGAGACGTCTCACGGGTTTGATCCCTGGGTCGGAAAGATACCCTGGAAAAGGAAATGGAAACCCATTCCAATATTCTTGCTAGGAAAATGCTTCATGGACCTATTTAAAATTCTAAAAGAGTGTGTGTATCCTCTCCCCTTGCCCTAAGCTCTGTTCTGTGCTTGAGTTTTCTTTATCACACTACTATTCTCTATTACTCTCTATTCTTTATTCTTGGTTGTTTCTGAGTATTTTGCTTAATGTGTTTCCTTGGTAAATTTTTTTTTTTTTAATTGTGAACCATGCATATTTCATTATTACTATTCTGGGAAGAACCGTATGAAATTCTTGATTAGAAATAATTGTTACATTCCAATCCCCAATAACATCTTAAATTTCATAATTCTTACTGTTTCTACCATTGATAATGAATATCTTTTTGAAAACTTAAATTCTCAAGTTACTGAATTCTAAAAGCTGTTTTTTATTGTACCTCTATAATTAAAATGAGTTAAATATTAAACTTTGAAAGTGGAGTGGGTTATTTCTGTTAAAATTTAGAATTACTGAACCTAAATTAAAGACAGAGTACTTCCCTAGTAAGTCTGTGGGAATTGCTCATTTCATATAAAACATTTCTTAAATTTACATTGTTGCATATGATTGCAATAAACTGTGGCCAAAAACAGTTATGAATTTAAAATAATTTAATGTAATTATATGTTCAATTTACCCAAATAGAAATTATTACCATGTTTGACTGGTAAAGTTTAAATTTTGTTATCTATTCCTAGCTAGAAACATCATCATATATGAATAGGATTTAAAGTGTTAGACCTTCTCAATAACATCTGTTCTTTTTCTTTTATTATTATACCAGGTAGTTTTGGATGTTGGTTGTGGAACTGGAATTCTTTCTATGTTTGCTGCTAAAGCAGGGGCAAAGAAGGTTCTTGGAGTTGATCAGTCTGAAATACTTTACCAGGCAATGGATATCATAAGGTAAATACATTTTAAGGCTTCAGTTAAGATTATTTTTAAATTTGATGATTAGTAGATTTTCTTGTCTTTAATAGCTGTCCAGTGCAGACCTAAGGCCCTTATCTTTTAGTAAAATTTCATTCCAGTACAATAAGATTTTAAGTTGAATTGACCTAAACATGTTTGAAGTATGAACAATCTTTTCACTCCTCTTGAGAATTATTTTTATATAGTTTTCAATTATGACTGTGGATATGCTAATTATAATAATATTAAATTAGAAATCATGGATGTATAGGGTAATGTTAGAAGATATGCTACAAAATTCAATATATCAGTAGTATTTTGTTTAGCAGATAACAATTCAGCTAAAAGAAAACTAAAGGTTGTCATTTTCCTTTTGACAGTACTGGTAGCCCTGTGCCTACTCAAATTAAAATGTGAAGTCCAAAATGGCTACACACATATTAGAGTGGATTTAGTTTATCCCCTAAAACTTAATTTTATTCTCTAAAAATACATCCTCTCTTTGAGGAATTAAGTTAGGTTAATTGACCAGTGGTTGATTTTACAGTTGGCTTATATTCTAGTAGGAAGACCTTTATTTGAATTACAACTTATAAAACTAGATTTTGTTAGTTGTATACTTAACCAAAGCATGTTACATTTACAACTTAGGAATAATTTCCAAAATAATTTTAATAGCAGGCTTCTCAGCAATTCTTTTTCCCCCGAGGGTTATTGAGATGTAATTGACACAGAACATTGTGTGAGTTTAATGAAAACAAATTATAAATGTATTTCTTTGATACATTAATGTATTAACATAATAGCTAGCACCATAGTGTTAGTTAACACCTCCATTGTGTCACATGAAATATTGGGTTGGCCAAAAAGTTTGTTCCGGTTTTCCCTCACATCTTACAGAAAATCCTGAATCAACTTCTTGGCCAACCCGATAATTACCATTTCTTTTTTGGAGGGAGAACATTAAAGGTATACTCTCTAAACAACTTTCACCATGCTTACATTACATTCTTGGCATGATCCTTCAATGGTCCTCTCACTGATGCGTATATTTTATTCTTAAAATTGATTAATGTTGATCTTTTCTGATTTGTATAACATCTAAATACAATTGTGTAAAATGTTTAAGATTTTATTGCATAGTGTAGAGTGTAGTGTTGTGGTTAAGCATGCAGAGTTTCAGGCTTCCCTCATGGCTCAGAGGTGAAGAAACTACCTGCAGTGCAAGAGATCTGGGTTTGATCCCTGGCTTGGGAAGATCCCCTGGAGGAGGGCATGGCAACCCACTCCAGTATTCTTGCCTGGAGAATCCCCATGGACAGAGGAGCCTGGCGGGCTACAGTCCGTGGGGTCACAAAGAGTTGGACACGACTGAGCAACTAAGCACATACATGAACAGTTTCAGTTGGACAGTTTTGAGTCCTTGCTCTGCCCCTTCCCTATTGTTGGAACTTCGATTAAATATCTAATCTTTTTGAAACTTCAGCTGTTTCATTGTAAAAATGAAAGTAATGATGACAAGGAGTCAGTAATGGTTGTGAGCAAGGTAAATAAATAAGTTGTAAGTAAAATACACACCTCAGTCTCTTTGGCATATTGCCTGACCTGACATATAGTAGGTATTCAGAAGTTAGCAACTGTTACTATTAACAAGCAGCAAATGAATGTTAATGAAAAAACGACATTGCTCTTGCATAGATTTTTTCATAGATAGAGACTGGTGGTTATTATTTTCATATTGGAGAATATGCATATATGTTGCATATGTGTATGCAATTCCATAATCTGGGAAAGTTTTTTTAGTTCTTTTGTTACCATTAACTACAACATCATTTTGCGGGTTCGGTAAATAGCAATAGCACCCTCTTTTGCTTGTACCTTGGTTTCCAAACAGGTGTGAGAACTACTATCCCAAAGAAGAGATTGTTTTACGTAAATTAACGAAATTTATTGTTGATTGTAAGATTATGTAAGATAGGGATCTATTAGAAATATGGGAGACCCATGTTCATTTATATATTTATTTGTCATTTTTGATTTCTACGAGACTAGATGTTCTCTCATTTTTTTTAAAGAATAATTTTTAAAAATTATTTATTTTTGGCCGCTCTGGGTCTTTGTTGCTGTGTGCCGCCTTGAGTTGGATTGAGTGGGGTCTACTCTTTGTTGTGTTGTGCAGGCTTCTCAGTGTGGTGGCTTCTCTTGTTGTGGAGCATGGCCTCTAGGTTTTTGGGCTTTGTAGTTGGTGCTCGTAGGCTCTAGAGTTCGGACTTAGTAGGTGAGGTGCATGGGCTTAGTTGCCCTGTGGTATGTGGGATCTTCCCCGTCCAGGAATTGAACCCATGTCCCCTGCATTGGCAGGCGGATTCTTAACCACTGCACCACCAGGAGGGTCCGGTGTACTCTCATTTTATTCCTCTATGGAAGAGAAGGATGGTGATACCACTCATTTGATTTTCATTTTATGTCACAGAAGCCCTAATTCCTAGTGACATTTTAGAGATACATTTTTACAATAATTATATTCAGATTCTTTGTATATAAAATTTAGTGCTGGAATATATAGAAATTTTACATGAGAGCATTTATTGAAAATGACTTAGCATTCCATTTTAGGCACTTCAACTTAATAATAAAAGTTGCTAACATTAACTTAGTACTTCCTATTGAATTTTTTTTTGAGGTAGGTACAAAAACAGTATAATAGCATTTTTTTAGTAGAGATTAAGAGCTTGAGACATGGGGAACACATTCGTTTCCTTATTTGTAGTAGTGCCAGGCTTGGATCCCATAGTTGATCCTGACAGCCAGTCTGCTGTGCTGTGTCTCCATTGCACTGCTCACAGGGCACATATTTATTGTGGCCAGTAGTTTGCTTTACTTAGAACCTATAGCATTTGAATATTAGACCTTTTTGTTTTGGATGAGCCAACATTATACTTTTCTTCAAAGATGTTCTCCTTTGCCTTTTTCATATCGTGAAAAGATAAGATAGCTATTTACATAGTGTTCATAGTCTCTCTCCGTCGTTTTCCATTCAGAAACTTGAAATGTACACTGTGGATGAAGTAACCTCCGTTCTTCTGTTTGTGGATTTATCTGTAGAAGAATTTTCATGAAACAGTTTATTGTTAATATCTGCAGTGTTTTCTGGCTCATTTTTCTACCAGATGAGAAAGCAGAATAGCATACTTCTCTCAGCATCTAGAACCATATGACTTGATTTCTAACTGGCTTTTTGACTAGCTTTATGCTGATGGGCAAATTGCTTAACTTCTTTAATCCTGGTTTCTTCATTTATAAAATGAGGTTGATGGTAGTATCTGTCTCACAAGATTGTTATAAAGATTGGATCCACTTACAGTGCTTCGCAAAGTGGCTGACATGTAAGTGAAGTGAAGTGAAAGTTGGCTCGGTTGTGTCTGACTCTTTGCGACCCCACGAACTCAAATGTGACCCTACAGACCCCAGGCTCCTCTGTCCATGGAATTCCCCAGGCCAGAATACTGGCAGTGTGTAGCTATTCCCTTCTCCAGGGGATCTTACCAACCCAGGAAGGAACCCAGGTCTCCTGCATTGCAGGTGGATTCTTTATAGTCTGAGCCACCAGAGAAGCCCGGTTGATATGTAACTGCTTACTAAATGTTAGTAATAATTATGATAATATTAACAGATAATTACAGTGATATGTTTGATTTGGCACCAATGCCTCCAATAATACTTTACATTTGATTGATTATGTTTCTGAAATGATCATTTCTTGCCGCTATCCCACCAACATATGCTGATTCTCTTTTCTGTATTCTGTTTCATGATCTCTATTCTTTTATACCATAAAGTTTCAAGCTTTAGTCAGCTTTATTATGTATTCACTCTCCTCCCTTGAAATTTATTTTCAGCTTCTCTTATACTTGTCTGTTATTGCACTGGAGCTTTCTAGAACCATCATCAATCAATGAAAGCAGCTCTTCTGATTAGCAGGCTGTGAATTGTCTTTAGCAATTCTGAGGCTTCTTTTGCTGCCAGAAATTTGTACACAGCAGAATTTCTGTAAACCTCCCTAAGCTTACATCTATAACAAGATACTTTAAATTCTAAAAGATAGATAGTTCACTCCACCCCGCCCCCCCAACCTTTGGGTAGGAAAACAATTTTTATTGTACCAGTCATGGAACTAGATTTCAACCAACAAAATCTACCACTGGCTATTTTAAGTCAAACTGATTGAAAGAGATTTGTTTTGTTTGTAAATATATTTATTTTTAATTGGATGATAATTGTTTTATAGAATCGTGTTGGTTTCTGCCATACATAAAAGATGAATAATTACATGTTTCATATTCTTTTAAACATATTCAACTTAACAATCCCTGAATTGTGCTCAAAAAGATGATAAAATAATTTTATCTCTTTCATTTAAAAAGGAGATATAGCATTTCTAAAGAAATGAAAGATGTTTTATTAGTAGGGGCAAATAGGACTCAAAGTAATACGTGGGAGGAATGAGAAATTGTTTCTTTTTCTTGCTCTCACTTTCTGGTGAATAATCAGTCCAGAAGCATAAACGTCCTGAGGAAAGCTATTCAGTTGTCAGGCGATCGTATCCACTGTTCACCTTCAGGAAGCAGAGGTAGCTTCTGGTAATATTTACCTTTACTCTGACTGCCTTTGGTTTCTCATTGACTCTGCAGTGGAAAGCTCATTATTCAGATTTTTGGATGTTTTTGGAAAGTTTTCATGAGAAGGTTGATCTGTCATATGACTGTAATGCAGTACTTTCAATCTCAGTATGACTTTAAAGATGCAATCTTTTATATTACCTGTGCCTAGAATACTGTTAGAAATGAAACAGATCTGTTTCATTTTTATGCCTAGATCTGAGTCATATTCATGTAAGTGTTCTTCTCTAGATTCCAGGACAAGAGCTTTATCTTCTTAATATTTTTAGGCACTTAGTAACGAGAAGGAAATGGCAACCCACTCCAGTGTTCTTGCCTGGAGAATCCCAGGGACGGGAGAGCCTGGTGGGCTGCCGTCTATGGCATCGCACAGAGTCGGACACGACTGAAGTGACTTAGCAGCAGCAGCAGCAGCAACTTAACACAATGAATTTAAAGATAGTGGTGGTGTATATAAGATTTGGAACAAGATCACAAAATATACTAGGATATATTTTTGAAGTAAGGGATATTCTGTCATATCTTGTTTCTAAATTCATTTATTTTTGTTCATTTATTTATTTTTAGCTGTGCTAGGTTTTCGTTGCTGCGTGCAGGCTTTCTCTAGTTGCGGCAGGTGGGGGCTACTCTTCACTGAGGTGGCAGCTTCTTACTGTGGAAGCTTCTCTTGTAGAGCACACTGGCTTCAGTAGTTGCTTGCGGGCTCTAGAGTGTGGGCTTAGTTACCATGGTGCACAGGCTTAGGTGCTCCATGGCATGTGGAATCTTCCCAGACCAGGGATCGAATCCTTGTTAATAGCATTGGCAGGTGAATTCTTTTTTTTTTTAATTAGAGGGTAACTCTGCTTTACAGTGTTGTGTTGGTTGCTCCCTACATCAACCATAGGTGTACACGTGTCTCCTCCCTCTTGTACCTCCCTCCCACCTGCTACCCCGACCCACCCCTCCAGGTTGTCACAGAGCACCAGGTGAACCCCTTGTGCTATACAGCAACTTCCCGCTAGTTCCCTGTTTTACACATGGTAATGTATATATTTCAGTGCTACTCTCTCAATTCGTCCCTCCCTCTCCTTCCCCCACTGTGTCCATAAGTCTGTTCTGTCTGAATCTCTATTCCTGCCCTGGCAGCCATATTCTTAACCACTGAACAACCAGGGAGGTCCTCTAAATTTAACAGAAATAATAAAAGAGTAAATGAAAGCTGAAGGAAACTTTGAACCAGTGATGAGGATAAAAATGGTTAAAAACAATTTGCTGCTCAAAAGTCTTCTAATGAAGGTGATTAAGGTGGTTTACATGGAAACTAAATTCTGTTTTTCTCACATCCTGCCACCTCCTTAATTTCCTGTCTACTCAATGGTCTTGTCTTGGGGATCCCATGACTACCTACTAGTTCAGTGATTCACTGAAAGAACTCAAATGATTCAGTATAAAGTTGTATGCACAGCTTCACTGCTAAGATTTATTATAGCAAAGAATACAGTCCAGGGACAGCAAAGAAAAGATACCCATCAGTAAAGAGGTCACATACAGGCTCCCACAAAGTCACACAAGATGTGCTTCTCCCTCTAGCTGTGAACCTCAGAGACTCAAGAGATGCCTCAACCCAAGGAAGTTCGAGTCCTAAGAGTTTATGGTGCTCAAAGAGAACTGGGGGCATAGGCACATGACCACTGTGTGATCAGCCATTGTGCAGTGGTGTCAGATGCCAGATGCATATCAGGAATCTTCCTGTAAACTTCACACATGCTGTTCTCCTGATTTGTTTTGGTTCACATCTTCAGGCGGAGAAGGCAATGGCACCCCGCTCCTTTAATCTTGCCTGGAAAATCCCATGGATGGAGGAGCCTGGTAGATTGCAGTCCATGGGGTTGCAAAGAGTCATACACGACTAAGTGACTTCACTTTGACATTTCACTTTTCATGCATTGGAGAAGGAAATGGCAACCCACTCCAGTGTTCTTGCCTGGAGAATCCCAGGGATGGAGGAGCCTGGTGGGCTGCCATCTATGGGGTTGCACAGAGTCAGACATGACTGAAGCGACTTAGCAGCAGCAGCAGCACATCTTCAGGTGTATTGAATAGCATCATTAACCAGTAAATATAAGAATGTTCAGGAGTTTTGTTTTTAGGGTTTGATCAAGAGTTATTGACATGGTTACAGAGATAAGAACCAAGAGAACAGACCTGCATTAACTCTTCTCACAGGTTAAAATTGAAAACCTGGGGCTGATACTTGACCTCGCCTTCTCTTTTACCAGCACACTTAGTGGAGATACAGTCCTCATGAGAATCCTTGCTGTTTCTCAAATCCATCCTACTTCTACTCATTGATGTAGCTTAAATCTGTGCCTTCATTCACATTCTTGTATTTTTTATATACTTACCTGGATTAATGCATTTGTACATAAGTAGCTCAGTTATTTGGCTCTCTGTCATCTACTCTGTTAGTGTGGCCAGGTTGATTTCCCTACCAGTTCTCATCTCTTCTAAATAAATAAAGGAAGAAAGGGAGTAAACAGATGTTTTTGTGTTGAGAAGATGTGAGAGGAATATGGAGAAACTAAAAATTACCTCTGATCCTGGTATGAGATCTCACTATCAACACTTTGGTAAGGCTTTTTAAAGACTTATCACATGAAAATGTAAGCTTTACTAGAATATCAGCACCCCAAGATTAGACAGGGATTTTTCTCTTATTCATGGACATAGCGCAACCATCTGGAAGGGTACCAGGCATGCAGGTATTCAGTTAAATACTTGTTGAATCAGTGAATGGGTTTTTAAGACCCAGGACATGAAATATTCAAAGCTTGATGAAAACCCATTATCTTTCTTCTTGAATTCGCATTATTCTCTAACCGTCCCCCCCCCCCCCATTTTATAAGAAGCTAAGCTATTGCTAACTTTAAACAGTAAATGTCCTCAGTGTTAGCTACACGCCTATAAACAGAAATTATACATTTGGGAGGGAGACAGCTCATGAAATACACTTAATAAAGGTAATTGATATGTGTTTTCTGTTATCTGCCTCAGAAGAAAAGAGGGAGATCTGCTCTGGGCAACACTTTAGTCTTCTGATGTGTGCAGTGAGCACTGGATCCTTCCTCACAAGTTTACCAAATGGTTTGATTGCCCTTTCTTCCTCCACTGAATTATATCTTTGGTTCTTTGATAGTACCATCTAAAATCTCCATGCATTTATCAATTTATTACATTTTGTATTACTTTATTGTCATTTCGGCATGCTTGCGGAACGGGAAAAACATGTATGTTTGGGTGCCATAGTGAACTGAAAACAAAATAAAATGCCTTGTATATTTTTGTATCATGGTATTCCCCCCACCCCACCCCGTATGCATTTTGAAAAAATAATTATCACCTAGGTATTCTTCTAGGTGAATTTTACAGTCATTTTGTCACCAACTTTAAACGTCATTTAATTGATAAGGTGTTCATTGTATGAACACTGGTCGTACTTTATGCTGTTTACACGTCTGTCTCCCTGCTAGACCATGTTCTTCCTTAGAACCTAGACTGTGTCTTTTTTTATTAAAATTGCATTGGGCAGAAGTACATTACAAATTTGATCCTATTTTCTCACTCTAAAAATCCTGAAATGGCTCCTCATTGCCTCTAAAAACTAGACTCCTTAGCATTACCTCTAACTACGTCCCAACTTTGTCACTACATACTGCCTCTTGTTGCTCTAATCATACTAAACTATTTATAGCTCTTCAAATTTGCGATTTGTCTTCCATACACACGTACGTACACACACAGGCAGTTTGTGCATACAGAGATGAGGCACCTTTTACCCCCATATTCATATACATCTCTGTCTTGGATGCACTGTCTTTTTCTGATTAAATTCGAATGTCACTCAGGTAAGGTCTTATTATATTAGCTCCTATGAAGCCTGTGTTCTTTACCCTTCTCATTGCCTTAGACCATGTTCTTAAGTGCACGGACTCTCTCTTATCTCTGTAAACCCAGTATCAGATAATTACTCATGATGATGTCCCTGTATCATGAGATAAAAGTTAAATTGCTGCTTCTGAGATAGGAAATAATATAGGATAGTGATTATTGCTCTAACAAAATATCCACTCGGAAAAATAATTTCAGTGTATATTGGATTAGTTAAGAGACTTAACATACCGTTTATATTATGGTGTTGTATTTCTGAAAATTAAAGCTATGCTAGTTTTTGAGCAGGTGTTTCCAGAGATAGAATTCATTTGGAATGCTTTTATGCTAAAGTAATGTTTAGTGATTGGCCTCTTGAGAGAAAAAAAGTAAGTAAAAATCTATAGTTTTTTTTTCATGAATGGTAAAATCAGGTGGTGATTAAGATGAGCAGGCTCATAAAAGGTATTATCTCTGTGAATCACGTCTGTGTTGCAGTGTTTTAATATAGAATCACTGGGAACTATGGCCTTTTGTCTTTTTTTTCTATGTATTCCCTGAAATCTTAATCTTTCCAGTTGTATTTATATTCCAACAAGTAATTACTGAGGCAGATAGGATTATGACTTGTAGCAGACAATAAACAGCCTGAGCAGATGGCCTTTTACAGGACATGTCTTGTTTCAGCATGAGCATCCTGAAAATATTTCTAAGGCAGTAGGAACATTTTGATCTTCTAAGAAGATTGCTCTTTGTTTCTTTTCAAGTGTTTGTATTTGTTAAGCCTTAATAAAATATTTCAGTAAATGTAATCAACTACGGCAATTTCATCATAGAGAATTTTATTAAATACCTCTTTTAAAAAGCTCAAATATGATATATAAGCATCCTTTTTAAACTTTGTGTGAAATACAAAGGTACATAGCACATGAATTACGTGGTAACCTAAGTACAAATAAGTAATAGGAAAGAGAATATTTCCAGCACTTTAGATTTCCTCCCATCGCCATCTGTCCTTTATCATTTAGATGCTCTCCCTGCTTAATTGAGGTAATGACCATCCTGGCTTTTGTAGTAATCACTTGCTTAATATTGCTTTATATTTCACTTTAATCATTTATTATGCATTATTTTGGTCTAGCTTGTTTTGTTCAACATTATTTTTAGTGTTCATTTATGTTTATTGTTACATAGAATGGTATTGATTAGTATATCCCAATTTATCTTTTCTATTCTTGACGGGAATTTTTGTGTTTTCCAGTTTAGGTCTATTTAGAACAATTTTGTTATGAATCTTTTTGTCCATGTGCCTGGTACACATCTGTGGGGTATATATTTACAAAATAGTTCAGACTTTAGGGAATACATATTTTCAGATTTTCTTGGTATTGCCAGACTGTTTTCCAAAGTGGTAATACCAATTTATACTTCTACCAGTAGTATATAACAGTTCAGGTTGGTATTGCCTACCTTTAAGAATTTTTTCCATTTGGTTGTATAGCAGCGTCTCATTGAAATTTAAATTTCCATTTCTGTGATTGTCAATGTGACTGAGCACTTTTTCCTGTGATTATTGGCATTTGGATTTCCTTTTCTGTGAAGTATGTGTTTATGTCTTTTGTTCAGGTTTCCATTGACTTGGGCCTTTTCTTATTTATTTGTAGACTGTCTTTATTTTGTGTGTGTGTGTTTGAAATGTTTGTAAGCTTTATGTAATGAAAAAATTCTTCTATCTTGCTTTTTTACTCTCTTCAAGTATCTTTTGATGTACTGAAATTCTCAGTTTTCATGTATCATCATTGTTTATGGTTACCACTATATGTGATTTGGGTAAAAATCCTTATGGAGGTGTTTTCCTATGTTCTTGTGTAAAATTTTATAGTTTTTTTTAATATTTAGATTTGTAATCTACTTGGCATTGTTTTTGTATATGGTATGAGGAAGTGGTCCAGCTTTTTAAAACTTAGTAGCAGTAGTAATAGTAGTATCAATCTGTTTAAAAATGATCTAGTTGTTCCAAAGACCATTTTTTCCCCTCTACTTTGTACTATGTCATCTTTGTCAGGACTCGAGCATCCATATATGAAGCCAGTATAACCTTTATACCAGAACTCTACTAAAGCAGGACAAAAACTTACAGGTCAAACATATATGGAGAACATCCTATTCAAACTGTTAGGAAACTTAATTGAGCAGTGTGTGCTTAGTTGCTCAGTTGTGTGTGACTCTTTCAACCCCTTGGACTGTAGCCCACCAGGCTCTTCTGTCCATGGAATTCTCCAGGCAAGAATACTGGAGTGGGTTGCCATGCCCTTCTCCAGGGAATCTTCCCTACCCGGGTCTCCTACATTGCAAGCAGATTCTGTACCTTCTGACCTATCGGGAAAGCCTATTGAGCAATATATTGGAAGATAAAGTTTATCCCAGGAATACAAGTTTGGTTAAATTTGAGAAAATTAACCAGAAAAATTTATTGATGTATCTCAGGAAAGAAAGTTTGATAAAATTCCATATCCTTTCAGTCTATATATTAAACTCTTAGCAAACTAGAATTAGAATGTGTTATAACACGATACAGTGTATCTCCAAAAACAAAAACTACAGCCCACAACTTGATGAATCTTTGAAGTTTAAGTTCAGGAACAGGACAGGGACACTTGCCATCATCTCTTCTATTCGACACTGTAAAGGAGATCCTGGACAATGGAACAAGGCAATAAAAGAAAGATACAAGAATTGGAAATGAAGGATCAAGACTTTTCATGTTCCCTAGTAATATGTTTATGAATATAGATATCAGAAATAAACTATAAATAAGTTATTACAGCAATAAAAGTATTAAGGTGCTTAATATTTTATTATGTATTTTTAAATGTGATACATAATTTTTAAATTTGACATGATTTACAGTGCTGTATTAGTTCCTGGTATACAGCAGAGTGATCAGTTATACATATATATATTCTTTTCCATTGTGGTTTATTATAAGCTATTGAATATAGTTCTCTGTGCTATTCAGTAGGACCTTGTTTGTATCTATTTTATATATAGCAGTTTGTATCTGCTAATCCCAAACTCCTAATTTATTCCTGCCCTCTCCTCATGCCACCTTTCCCCTTTGGTAACCATAAGTCGAATTCTATTTATGTGAATCTGTTTCTGTTGTGTGTATACATTCATTTCTGTTACTTTATAGATTCCACATATGAATGTCATACAGTATCTTTCTCTGACTTATTTCACTAAGCGTGATATGCTCTAGGTCCATCCATGTTTCATATTTTAACGGCTGGGTAATATTTCATTGTGTATATCTCTGTGTGTGTGAGATCTTAAAAAAAATTATTTATTTGGCTGCCCCTGGACTCAGTTGCAGCACGTGGGATCTTTTGTTGTAGTGCAGAGACTCTCTGGTTGTGGCATGAGGGCTCAATAGTTGCCGCGCTTAGACTGCAGAGCGCTCGACCTTCAGCACTTGTGGCACACGGGCTCCACAGTGTGAGGGCCCAGTTGTCGTGGCACATAGACTTAGTTGCTCGGCGGCATGTGAGATCTTAGTTCCCTGACCAGGGATCGAGCCTGCATTACAAGGCAGATTCTTAATCACTGGACCATGAGGAAAGTCCCTGCCATATCTTATTAATCCAGTGATCTGTTGATGGGCACTTGGGTAGCTTCCATGTCCTGGCTTTTGTATATAGTGCTGCTGTGAACGTGATGGTGAATGTATCTTTTTAAATTAATGTTTGTTTTTTTGGATATTTACCTAAGAGTGGAATTACTGGATCAGATGGTAGTTCTATTTTTAATTTTTTAAGGAACCTCCGTAAGGTTTTCCGAAGTGGCTGCACCAGTTCACATTCCCACCAGCAGCGTAGGAGGGTTCCCATTTCTCCCCATCCTCTTCAGCATTTGTTAATTGGAGACTTTTTAATGGTGGTCATTCGGATCACAGAGGTAGGATAATATTATAGTTTTGATTTACGTTTCTCTAATAATTAGTAGTGATAATGAGCATCTTCTCATGTGCCTGTTGACCATCTGTATCTCTTTGGAGAAGTGCCTATTTAGGTCTTCTGCCTATTTTTTGATTGATTTTTTTTTTTTTTTGTCATTGAATGAGCTTTTTGTTCAGTTCAGTTCAGTCGCTCAGTCGTGTCCGACACTTTATGACCCCATGAATCACAGCACGCCAGGTCTCCCTGTCCACCAGCTTCCGGAGTTTACTCAGACTTGTGTCCATTGAGTCAGTGATGTCATCCAGCTATCTCATCCTCTGTCATCCCCTTCTCCTCCTGCCCCCAATCCCTCCCAGTATCAAAGTCTTTTTCAGTGAGTCAACTCTTCGCATGAGGTGGCCAAAGTACTGGAGTTTGAGCTTTAGCATCATTCCCTCCAAAGAAATCCCAGGGCTGATCTCCTTCAGAATGGACTGGTTGGATCTCCTTGCAGTCCAAGGGACTCTCAAGAGTCTTCTCCAATACCACAGTTCAGAAGTATCAATTCTTCGATGCTCAGCCTTCTTCACAGTCCAACTCTCACATCCATACATGACCACAGGAAAAACCATAGCCTTGACTAGACAGACCTTAGTCGGCAAAGTAATGTCTCTGCTTTTGAATATGCTATCTAGGTTGGTCATAACTTTCCTTTCAAAGGAGCAAGCGTCTTTTAATTTCATGGCTGCAGTCACCATCTGCAGTGATTTTGGAGCCCCCCAGAATAAAGTCTGACACTGTTTCCACTGTTTCCCCATCTATTTCCCATGGAGTGATGGGACTGGATGCCATGATCTTCGTTTTCTGAATGTTGAGCTTTAAGCCAACTTTTTCACTCTCCTCTTTCACTTTTATCAAGAGGCTTTTTAGTTCCTCTTCACTTGCTGCCATAAGGGTGGTATCATCTGCATATCTGAGGTTATTGATATTTCTCCCGGCAGTCTTGATTCCAGCTTGTGTTTCTTCCAGTCCAGCGTTTCTCATGATGTACTCTGCATAGAAGTTAAATAAGCAGGGTGACAATATACAGCCTTGATGTACTCCTTTTCCTATTCAGAACCAGTCTGTTGTTCCATGTCCAGTTCTAACTGTTGCTTCCTGACCTGCATACAGGTTTCTCAAGAGGCAGGTCACGTGGTCTGGTATTCCCATCTCTTTCAGAATTTTCCACAGTTTATTGTGATCTACACAGTCAAAGGCTTTGGCATAGTCAATAAAGCAGAAATAGATGTTTTTCTGGAACTCTCTTGCTTTTTCCATGATCCAGTGGATGTTGGCAATTTGATCTCTGGTTCCTCTGCCTTTTCTAAAATCAGCTTGAACATCTGGAAGTTCACAGTTCACGTATTGCTAAAGCCTAGCTTGGAGAATTTTAAGCATTACTTTACTAGTGTGTGAAATGAGTGCAATTGTGCGGTAGTTTGAGCATACTTTGGCATTGCCTTTCTTTGGGATTGGAATGAAAATTGACCTTTTCCAGTCCTGTGGCCAAATTTGCTGGTATATTGAGTGCAGCACTTTCACAGCATCATCTTTCAGGATTTGAAATAGCTCAACTGGAATTCCATCACCTCCAGTAGCTTTGTTCGTAGTGATGCTTTCTAAGGCCCACTTGACTTTGCATTCCAAGATGTCTGTCTCTAGATGAGTGATCACACCATTGTGATTATCCGGGTCGTGAAGATCCTTTTTGTACAGTTCTTCTTTGTATTCTTGCCATCTCTTGTTAATATCTTCTGCTTCTGTTAGGTCCATACCATTTCTGTCCTTGATCGAGCCCATCTTTGCATGAAATGTTCCCTTGATATCTCTAATTTTCTTGAAGAGATCTCTAGTCTTTCCCATTCTGTTGTTTTCCTCTATTTCTTTGCATTGATCACTGAAGGCTTTCTTATCTCTTCTTGCTATTCTTTGGAACTCTGCATTCAGACGCTTATATCTTTCCTTTTCTCCTTTGCTTTTCGGTTCTCTTCTTTTCACAGCTATTTGTAAGGCCTCCCCAGACAGCCATTTTACTTTTTTGCATTTGTCTATTCTGGAAATTAAGCCCTTGTCTGCTGCATCATTTGTGAATATTTCTCCCTTTCTGTAGGTGATCTTTCTGTTTTATTTATAGTTTCCTTTGCTGTGCAAAAGGTTATAAGTTTGATTAGGTCCCATTTGTTTATTTTTGCTTCTATTTCTGTTTCCTTGGAAGATTAACCTAAGAAAACATTGTTATGATGTATGTCAGAGATTGTTTTGCCTATGTTTTCTCCTAGGAATTTTATGGTGTCGTGTCTTTGAGTCTTTAAGCCATTTTGAGTTCATTTTTATATATGCTGTGAGGGAGTGTTCTGACTTCATTGATTTATATATTGTTATTCGCCTTTCCCACCACCACTTGCTGAAGAGACTATCTTTTCTCTATTGTATATTCTTGCCTCTTATGTCAGAGATTCATTGACTGTAGGTATGTGGTTTATTTTGGGACTCTTTGGTTCCATTGACCCATGTCTGTTTTTGTGCCAATACTATGTAGTTTTGATGGCTGTAGCTTTATAGCATAGTCTGAACTTCAGGAACTCCAGCTTTGTTCTTTTTCCTCAGGATTTCTTTGGCAATTCTGATCCTTTTGTGATTCCATATAAATTTTAGAATTATTTGTCTAGTTCTTTGAAAAATGTCATGGGTAGTTTGATAGAGATCACATTAAATCTTCGGCTTGCTTTGGGTAGTATGACCATTTAACAATATTAGTTCTTCCAGTCCAAGAGCATGGGATATCCTTCCATTTTTTTAAATTGTCTTCAGTTTCCTTTATCAGTGTTTTATAGTTCACAGTGTGTAAGTCTGTCACCTTGATCAAGTTTATTCCTCAGTATTTTTATTTTTTTGATGCAGTTTCAAGAGTTTTTTTTTTTTTCCTATTTCAGTGTAAAGAAATGCGATTGGTTTTTGTATATTAATCTCCTGCTACCTTGCTGAATTTGTTTTTCAGTTCTAGTAGTTTTTGTGTGAAGGCTTTAGAGTTAAGTATCATATCATCTGTATATCATGACAGTTTTACCTCTTCCCTTCTAATTTGGATACCTTTTATTTCTTGTTTCATCGCTGTGGCTAGGATTTCTAATACTATGCTAAACAGAAGCAATGAGAGTGGACATTCTTTTCTTCCTGTAGTCAGTTGGAAGGCTTTCAACTTTTCCACCATTGAGTATATGTTGGCTGTAGCTTTCTCATAAATGGCTTTTATTATTTGAAATATGTTCTCTCTGTCACCACATTGATAAGAGTTTTTATTGTGAAGTTATGTTGAATTTTTTTCAGATGCTTTTTCTCCATCTGTTGAGATGATCATGTGGTTTTGTCTTGTCTTTTGTTGATGTGGTGTATCACATTGACTGATTTGAGTGTGTTGAAATATCCATTTGACCCTGGGATGAATCCAGCTTGATCATGGCATATAATCTTTTTTATGTGTTTTTGGATTTAGTTTACTAATACTTTGTTGAAAATTTTTGCATCTGTATTCATTAAAGATATTGGCTTCTTTGATGAATTCATCAAAGATATTAGAGACCAAAATATGTATATATTAGGTATTCTGGCCTCTAATTATATATATATATATATATATATTAGGTATTATCTTTGATTTTGATATCACTGTGTTGATCACTTCCTAGAATGACTTTGGGAGTGCTCCCTCCACTTTAGTCTTTGGAAGAGTTTGAGATGGATCAATGTAAATTCTTTTTTGTGTGTTTGGTAGAGTTCCTCAGTGAAGCCATCTGTTCCTGGACTTTTGTTTGCAGGGAATTTATTATTATTATTCTTGCAGATTCTATTTCACTTCTAGTGGTTGGTCTCTTCAAATTATCTATTTCTTCTTGATTTAGTTTTGGTAGGCATATATTTCTAGAAACTTGTCCATTTCTTCTAGGTTGTTCAGTTTGTTGGCATATAATTGTTCATAGTATGAAAACATAGTATGTAAAAATTTGTTGTATTTCTGTGAAAAACACAAAACAAGACAGTGAAAATTAAAGCATATAAAAGTGTATTGCTAATATTTCTAACAACTTTTCAGACAATGCTAGGACGGTAAGTCACATTTAATGGAAAATTCATCCATGAAATGAATGTCCCCCAGTAGGTGCTGTGCATGAACTATTTTAACAGCTTCTTCCCCAGTGTACCCTCTGACATTGGTCAGTATTTCCTTGCTATGTATTTCTCCAGTATCTTGCAACATTTTCTACAGTGATAATCTGCAAAGAAAAAGCCTGTGAAGATGCTCATGATCACCAGGATTTGAACCATTCCCTACAAAACTTATTAATAACTCAGTAGAAATGTTTTCTGATTTTTTTTTTTTTTGAGGATATTTTAAATATTTATTTTTGCCTGCACTGGGTCATTGTTGCTATACACAGCCTTCCCCTGGTTGTGGCAAGCAGGGGCTACTCTTCCTTGTGGTGCATGGGCTTCTCATTGAAGTGACTTCTCTTGTTGCAAAGGACAAGCTCTAGGTGCACAGGTTTCCGTAGTTGCAGCATGCAAGCCCAGAAGTTGCAGCTTATAGTCTCTAGGTAGGGTGACTTCAGTAGTTATGACACATGGGTTTAGATGCTCTGCAACATGTGGAATCTTCCCGAACCAGGGATCAAAGCCATGTTACTGTATTGGCAGATGGATTCTTAACCACTGGACCATCAGAAAATGTATCTTAAGTAACAGTAAATGAATGCTGTCACCTTATAACTGAAAATAAAACAAGGAATGTCCACTCTTACCAATTCTATTCAGCGTTGTCTCGGGGGATCTAACAAGTGCCATAAATAGGTTTAAAGGAAGGCAATAAATGGCAGTAAATACAATAGATTTGAAAGAACTAAGACTCGTTACTCCCAAGTGACATGATCAAGTACACGTAGAATCCTAAGAAATCTATAAAATAGCCACTAAAACTGTGCTAAAGCTAAAACCTTTACAACAGTCAGTGGGATTCAGGGTCAAAATATGAAAATCAATTATGCTTCTGTTATTATCCATAAACAACTAGAAGTTGAAACTTAAAAAGTACATACCGTTACAATGCAATCAAAATCATTAAACGTTTACGGGTAAATTTAGCAAAATATGTTTATGTTCAAAGTATAAACACACTAAAAAATGCAGAATGATACCATGAGCTGATCCTAAAATTCACATGGAAACACAAATGGCCTAGAATATCCAAAAGAATTTTAAAAGAAGAATGAAATTAAAGGATAGATACAGTCAGACTTTGTGACTTAAAAGTATAAGAATCAACAAAGTGTTGTATTAGCGCAAGGACGTGCATCTAAATCTTGGGGCAGAATTGAAAGTCCAGAGATAAGCTTACACATCTGTGCTTAGCTGGTTTCTGACAATGATTCTGAAGTAACTCCATGGGTTGGTGAAACTTTTTCTCAGTAGAGTTGCAGCTATCACTCATGATAGTTTTTCTAACAAAGTTTTTTCATTATATATTTATATATGGGAAAAAAGATCATGATGATATATTGGAAAAATTAACTCAAAATGGAAACAAAAAATTTAGAAGAAACCATAGGTCAAAATACTTGATGTAGGCAAAGATTTCTTGGATATGAAAAGCAAAAGATAAATTGGTCTTTATTGAAATTAAAAACTTTAGCTTTTAAAACATATTACTACAGAAATAAAAGCCACAGGTTGGAAGAAAATATTCACTATTTTCTTCCAGAGTTTTTATCCAGAAATGTAAAGAACTTTTAAAATTCAAAAATAAGAATACAACTGACCCAGTTTTTTAAATGGTTAAAATGTTTGAGCAAAAGATAATAGGGGATTATGACTAGTAAGCATATGGAAAAAAGACTTGCATTAGGAAAGTTCAATTTTTAACCATAATGAGATCTTACCACACAGTTAATATTAAAAAGATACTATACTAAGTTTACAAGGATGTGAAACAATAGAAATGCTCACATGTTGCTTGTAAGAATGTAAAATCATATATGAACTTTGTAAAACAAACTGGCAATTTCTTAAAAAGTTCTATCACTTCCATTTAACTGAGTACTTCTTGTACATACATGTTTATAGCAGCTTTATTCATTGTAGTCCAAAAGTGGAAATCCAGAAATCCATTGTCAGATGTGTGGATAGACAAAAAGTGTTTTATTCATACAGTGGGATACTACTCAACAATAACTAGGGATTGAACTTCAAATATACAGAAAAATAGGCATGAATCTAAAAAGTATGCTTATTGAAAGAAGCCAGACACAAAGGAGTACATTCAATATGATCTGTTTATATAAAACTCTACAAAATACAAATCATAATATGTAGTAAAAGAAAGAAATCAGTAGTTACCTGTGGATAGTAGGGTTTTGTGGGAAAGGGCAGTGATGAATCTTTTTGAGAAAATTGTAATATTCTACATAAAATAATAATCTGTATGATGATGTGGCCGCTCAGGTCTCTCTTTTTTTTTTTAAGTTCAAAAAAATTTACCCTTAAAAATGCATTTAATTTTATGTATATGTATATAATACTTAAATGAAATTTACAGGAGGAGAATCCCTCCATTGTTCGCAGAAAAAAATGTTTTGTAGTTCAGATATACAGCCTTTGAAGACTGTAAATTTATTTAACTAGATACAAACTTAGTAGCTTAATTTTAGCTTTTTGAAATTATCTGTGTTATTTATTTGAAATTGCAAAGGGAGGGGATGAAAAATACGTGCTAATCTTGTCACCAGGGATATAAAAGTGTCTAATGAATGCTGTTGGACAAAGTTAAATAATTTATGATTGGAGGAAAGTTTCAAGTTTATGTAACATGCAATATATTGTTATTCATGGTAATGCCTTGCTGTTATGTAGTGCTAGAGGATGTGTACATAGCTTTCACAAATATCTCATCCTCATAATAGACTGTTAGTAGAAGTGTTAATAGTTTGGGAAGGTATCTATTTCTGTTTTATACATGATTTCAGGCTCAATGAGATGTTACATGATTTGTTGAAAATTACTTAGCTGACAAGTGCTAGAGGACCTGGAATTCAGAGTAAAGGTTCTGGCCCTAACTCTCTCTGCTATGGCAAACTACTTCCCTTTAAAATATACTTTTGTTGTCTGGTCTGTTTCCACCTCTCCTTTTAAAAAAGTTTTATTTTTAACTTTATTGATATGTATTCTTAATAGCATTTGAGTTTCTTTTCATGCTGTACTTTTAAACACTGGTTCAGCTGTATTGTGTTATTAACGACAAACATTCTTGGGGATTCATGAAGTGACCAAAGAGCGATTGTAATGCTGGGGAATAAGAAAGCTTTGAACAAACATACTTTGAGTTCTATAAAGTAATAAGAACAGTTGCCAAGAATTTTTGTAGTTTGACTAGTTTTCAGAATTTGTTTTAATTTGTCCATTATGGCATTTTTCAGATTAAATAAACTTGAAGATACTATTACACTAATTAAAGGAAAAATTGAAGAAGTTCGTCTTCCTGTAGAAAAAGTGGATGTTATTATATCTGAATGGATGGTAAGTGTTTGCACACAAAACTACTTTCATTAATTTTTTTTAAAGGCAATGAATAAAGTAGCAAGCATTCTGTATTTTATTATATTTGATAAATGGCAGAATGGTAGCATTATTTTAAAAACAGCTACAGTGTTTTTATGGTAGTTTATTCTGCAGTGGCACTTATTTACTGGCAATTTGTAATCTTTAAGAAGATAATATATTATCTTTTTAAATTTTAAAGTCATAATACTACTTTCTAGATTTGTTGAGACCTAACTATGTTTGCTTAAAAGCCTACAAGGATTCTTTAAGGATTTACTAAGACTATTCATGTCAAAATAATGTGGTGTTGCTACTGTTGTTGTCATATTGAATAGCCTATCTTTCTGATCTCTTTGGTCATGTGTCCTATACCACATAAAGTGAAAGTGAAAGTGAAGTCACTCAGTTGTGACTCCTAGCGACCCCATGGACTGCAGCCTACCAGGCTCCTCCGTCCATGAAATTTTCCAGGCAAGAGTACTGGAGTGGGGTGCCATTGCCTTCTCCGTGAGTTATTGAAGTGAAGTCGCTCATCTGTGTCCGACTCTTTGCGACCTTGTGGACTATAGCCCACCAGGCTCCTCCGTCCATGGGATTCTCCAGGCAAGAATACTGGAGTGGGTTGCCATTTCCTTTTCCACCTATACCACATAAAATAGTATTTATTGGCATTATTAAAATAATGAAATAAAGGTATATTATTATATAGCTTTATAGTTTGCTTTTGAAACCACAAATCCAGGTCAGAGTATTTAAAGTGTTTATAAAGTTAAAATTAATGGTATTTGTCAACTGATTTGACCTGTTGATATGCAACTTCTATTAAGACAAGTATATAGTAGTTCTGGATAACTATTTGGAAAGTATTAAGGTTGTTTTTTTTTTAAAGAAACTGTATTTGATACCTGTGTTTTAATTAAGTGAATTTATCAAAACTTCTTGAAAAGATTGAGTTTTGCTTTATAATTATCTATAAATTTTGAATAACAATTCTAGCAAAATAGCTAGAATTAGGGTGCTTTTAGATTGAATGTTGTGATTTCAGTTCAGAGCCTGTGACAGTCACTGTCATTGGCAGTTTCTCTTTTGCATCTGAAACAGTATGTTGAGTTTTTTCATGCTAAGGTTGTCTTCTAACAATTCTTGATCATAATACCCTTGTTCTTCTTAACCAAGTAATGTGTATCAGTACTCTGATTTCCCTTAAAAATTGAGTGAGAAGGAATGAATTTAGTTACATCTAACTGAAACCTAACACCTCTTTAAAGACTACAGAAAGGTGCTTTGGAAAAGTGCATTTGAGGCATCTGCCTGACAGCAGCTTAAGTAGTTTGTACTAAGTGTTTGTACTAAGGACTCTAATGCAGTCTTTATTTCTCTAAGGATCATTTTATTTTTCTTGGGAAATGCATCTTTTAAATTACCCCAAATTACACTGTAAGCAAACTAAAAAAAGACCTTACTATAACTTCCTGTCACCTCAGTTAACCAGCTGATAGTTCTTGACCAGGCTAGCAGAATTATCCTTCTGGATATTGATGTTTCAGGAACTTTGATTTTGAAACTTGAAACACTGTCTAGAAGTATTAATTGTCATTCAGTCGCTCAGTCATGTCTGACTTTTTGCAGCCCCATGGACTGTAGCACACCAGGCTTCCATCCTTCACTGTCTGCGGGAGTTTGCTCAAACTCATACCCCCATTGAGTTGGTGATACCATCCAACCATCTTATCCTCTGTCCTCCCCTTCTCCTCCTGCCCTCAGTCTTTCCCAGTGTCAGAGTCTTTCCCAGTGAGTCTGCTCTTCACATCAGGTGGCCAAAGTATATGAGTTTCAGCTTCATCATCAGTCCTTGCAATGAATATTCAGGACTGATTTCCTTTAGGTTGGACTGGTTTGATCTTGCAGTCCAAGGGACTCTCAAGAGAAGTATTAATATGAAATTGAAATCTTAGAGCCAGTTGCTGCTGCTGCTGCTAAGTCGCTTCAGTCGTGTCTGACTCTGTGTGACCCCATAGATGGCAGCTCACCAGGCTCCCCCATCCCTGGGATTCTCCAGGCAAGAACACTGGAGTGGGTTGCCATTTCCTTCTCCAATGCAGGAAAGTGAAAAGTGAAGTCGCTCAGTCGTGTCTGACTCTTAGTGACCCCGTGGTTGGTATAATAACAAAAACCTGGCTAGGTTGAGTGAATTTATCAGATTGTCACGATTATGATGTGAGCTTTATTGAAAGCTGTGCTGGTCTTGGGCTTGTTTCCCAAAGACTCATTTTACACCCTTCTGTTTTCTGCTGTCTGATGGAGAAGGGCTAACACTGCAGGTGGCTTTTCCTTGGCTCCTGTGACAGCCAACTTCATTTGGGCTTGGGAAATCTAATGGGAGAAATATCAATAACCTCAGATATGCAGATGACACTACCCTTATGGCAGCAAGTGAAGAGGAACTAAAAAGCCTCTTGATGAAAGTGAAAGTGGAGAGTGAAAAAGTTGGCCTAAAGCTCAACATTCAGAAAACGAAGATCATGGCATCCGGTCCCATCACTTCATGGGAAATAGATGGGGAAACAGTGGAAACAGTGTCAGACTTTATTTTTGGGGGCTCCAAAATCACTGCAGATGGTGATTGCGGCCATGAAATTAAAAGACACTTGCTCCTTTGAAAGGAAAGTTATGACCAACCTAGATAGCATTATTAAAAAGCAGAGATATTAATTTGCCAGCAAAGGTCCGTCTAGTCAAGGCTATGGTTTTTCCTGTGGTCATGTATGGATGTGAGAGTTGGACTGTGAAGAAGGCTGAGCGCCGAAGAATTGATGCTTTTGAACTGTGGTGTTGGAGAAGACTCTTGAGAGTCCCTTGGACTGCAAGGAGATCCAACCAGTCCATTCTGAAGGAGATCAGCCCTGGGATTTCTTTGGAGGGAATGATGCTAAAGCTGAAACTCCAGTACTTTGGCCACCTCATGCGAAGAGTTGACTCATTGGAAAAGACTCTAATGCTGGGAAGGGTTGGGGGCAGGAGGAGAAGGGGACGACCAAGGATGAGATGGCTGGATGGCATCACGGACTCGATGGACGTGAGTCTGAGTGAACTCTGGGAGTTGGTGATGGACAGGGAGGCCTGGCGTGCTGTGATTCATGGGGTCACAAGGAGTCGGACATGACTGAGTAACTGAACTGAACTGAATGGGAGATTTATGAAAGGAGACGCCAGGGCATTTTCTTTTTTTTTGCCTCTGGTGGTGTTGCTGGCAGAAATTGTTTCTTTTGTGGCTCCAGTTCCTACCTGACAAACCTCTCATAATTCCAGCATCCACTGTGTGACCCTGACCTTGGGCTCTTGTTGCAGTACTTTTTTATTTTGGGGGTTTGGTCAGGAATGATCTCTGCCTCTATCAGGAAGGCAGTCACATAAGCAATACAGAGTCACTGGAACCTGAGATGAAAAGGGTGCATTCTTTGCAACCGAGATGCTTTCAGAAACCCTTCAGAAAGCGAAAAAAATACTTGTGTCCAGCATGTGATGGCTAAGAAATTTCTTTTTCTCCGCACAAAGGTGTAATTTTAGAGTTTGCATTATCTTGCTGTCAGCCTTTCCTTGTATGCATCAGTGAGGTTGGTGTCTAGTAGATTTGTTAAACACGTTAGAGGGAGCATTTGACACTGTAACTTACAGCAGTTATAGAGTCATCTTTGTGGCTTGGCAATATCATTTATAATATATTCTAGATTCTCTCCTAACTTTGGTACACATACTAGAATTTCTGAGCCTGGATGCTGGAAAATTCTAATTACGTAACTAAACAAGAAGCAAGTATGCTTCCTAAAATACAGCCAACATTTTTTCAGATATTCCTACTTAAACCCAAGTTGTTTAAACAATGATTTTTAAAGCCACGTTTTCTTGAACCAGCATTTTAGAATTCTTTCTTTTTTTTTTTTTTTTAACATATAGCAGTAGGGATGCAAAAATTAGAATAATTCAAATTTTAACTATGGCATAGTGTTTTTTTTTCTTTTTAAAAGTATTTTGAACCAGAAAGAACCAAAAAAAAAAAAAAAAAGAATGTACCTTGAGGAATTGGACACAGATGTTTAATGAACTTGTAATCCAATATAGCAATGTAGGCATCATATATTGTAGAGATGTACATCTGTTTGCTTTGACTATGGTCCACTAACTGTTTCATGGCTTAATTTAGATATGTTTTTTGTCTGCAGATGTTCATGAACTTTGCTTTTATTTTGCAAGATGTTCTCAGATAAGAATGTGTTTTTAAAACCCAAATCATTGTTGTTAGCGTGTCATTTAATAAACTTGCCTCTTAGATTTACGAATTTCCATATTTAGGCCTCTCTTTAATTTTACATTTTTATTTTTATTGAATGAAATTTCTAAATAGATAAACTTGTTATCGGTTAAATAGAAAGTTTAATTTCTATAGGATGTTACTATGCATGCTATGAATATCTGTTCTCATATTTTACATTTTATTGTACCAATAGAGTCATTCTTTATGACCTGTCATTTCTGATGGCCTAATAATTCTGTTCAAAGTAAGCATCCTTGATTCTTGTCCTGTGAGCCAGTAAGCCCAGATAGACTGATTTGATGTTGTTTGCCAGCTAGGTTTTCAGCATGGTCTCCTTACAAATGTTTACATAGATAAGATCGTGGCACTGCATAATACAATTGCCAGAGATGAATCTTGCTTGGACATGTTATTTTCTGTCATCAGGACCATCAGCAAAATTACACATTAGGTGAACTTTAAGTTACATTGTCACGATCACGTACTATATACATTCAAATTGTCGTTTGTGATTTTTCTGTCTAGGCTTGCTTTTCACAGAAATGACCTAAAATTTTCTCAGCTTTTCCATCCCATTTTACCAGCACTGGTGTCTGTGTAGTGTGCATGCATGTACTGCCCACACCCACAATAATGGGGTACCTTTCATTCTTTATTGTTGGTAAATAGCTTTTCAGGATTTTATCACTTTAGACTTTATCACTTAGAAACATGACTTGTCATTTGGTTTATCAACACTGTAGAATCTGGGCCGTGAAGCGTGTCATAGGTTACATTTTCAACTGTTGAAATGTTTTTGTTGTTTTTAGTTTGGTCTGGCAGTGAAGCCATGCCATGTCAGCCCTGCCATGAAGACCAGGTGGCCTTTCCTGATTTCTCTTCTTACCTTAAATGATGTAATAATAATTATGTAAGTAGTTTAGTAAGTTAGATAAGCTAAATTAATCTTAGTGTTAGGGAAAGTATAAGAGATTGATTCGCAACACAAATTTTTAATTGTATAGGTACATTTTTGCCTTTCCAGTCCTTGATAAGAAATATGCTTATGACCTGAATTTAAGGATTTTTTTAGTCTTTTTTTTCTCTTTTATGTATATTACTCTGAAAATTTTAAGCAAAATAAAATTGTCTATATCTAGTATGTATTTTGTTTACTTAAAAGTAGACATAATCTAATGTCCAGTGGTTCAAGATAAGGAATGTAAGATGTAACTTTCAACTCTATATTCTCTGGTCAATCTTTCCCCTTATTTTTCTTATTTTTTTGTTGTTTCATCAGAGAAAAAGTCATCTTTTTATTGCCCGACTTCTGGGATTTTTTAAAATCAATCAGTATGATAATAATTAAACAAATGCTTGCTTAATCACTTCAGTTGTGTCTGACTCTGTGCACCCCTTTGGACTGTAGCATGCCAGGCTCCTCTGTCCATGGGATTCTCCAGGCAAGAATACTGGAGTCAGTTGCCATGCCCATGTGTCCTGCATTGGCAGGCACGTTCTTTACCATTGGGAAGCCAATAAACGCTTCAAAATAAAAAATAAGGTAAATTGTTACATAAGATTAATGGTAAAATATGTTCTTTTATTACAGAGACTACTGTTGTTTTAATGTCCTTTCTCTTTCTAAAATCATGCTATTATTTATATTTTTGACAAATAATCTGTCTTTTAATGGAATATACTGATGATAGAAATCTGTGTTAGCAGATCGACTTATTTCATTCGATGTGTTCTACTTTCCCTGTCTGGCAACTTGCCACAATTTCTGCACGACTCATTTCAGACATCACCTCACCTGTGCAGCTTTCCCTTTTTGCACCTTGATCACATAAAAAATCTCTTTCCCCCTTTCTTTGCAATTTAGTTTAAGCTTCTGTTATATACTTTTACAGTGATTAGTATTTGTTCATAAACCTTTCTCCATTCTCTGAGATTGGGAACCAGGATTTACTTGATATGGTCAGAATTTGTCAAAGGGATCAGTATGAGTAAATGATGAGAGAATATATAAGAGAACTTTTCCAGGCAGAAATTCACTGGCCACAGACACAATCTTATTTATAATTTTCTATACATCAGAGGAAGGCACAGATGAGACAGAGGTAAGAATATTTAAGAGTCAGACCACCTGAATTCTTGGTGCTCTTTTGCTGCATCTTGGTTCGTTACCTTGGGTGTATTACTGAACCTGTCTGTGCCTCAGTTTCCTTCTCTCTAAAATGAAGACAGCAATAGTACCTACTTTATAGGGATTTTGTGAGGATTAAATGAATTAATACATGGAAATTTCATAAAACATTCTGGCACATAATATGCTATGCTAAGTTGCTTCAGTCATGTCCGACCCTGTGCGACCCCATGGAGCCCACCAGGCTCCTCTGTCCACAGGATTCTCCAGGCAAGAGTACTGGAGTGGGTTGCCATTTCCTTCTCCTTATACCCTAGAGAACAGACTAAAATGGTAAAATATGGAAAGATAAAGTTGAAATAATAGAGATTCTTTGCTTACTCTTCATATGCCTCCAATGCGGGAGACCCGAGTTCGATCCCTGGGTTGGGAAGATCCCGTGGAGAAGGAAATGGCAATCCACTCCAGTATTCTTGCCTGGAGAATCCCATGGACGGAGAAGCCTAGTAGGTTACAGTCCACGGTGTCGCAAAGAGTCGGACACGACTGAGCGACTTCACCTTCACCCTTCACCTTCGTACTCCTTAGTTAAACCTCACTCTCATGTCTCTCAGCAGGTAGGGTCTTTTTATTTTAAAAATTATACTGTCAAGGATTTTTATCTTACTGTAGCCAAAATTAAGAAATATCCAGAATATCAGAATATCAAAAAAATTATTTTACATATCATTAACCTCCAACCATAGTTTGTCACTCTGGCCCTCTGGCCCTTTATCTACATTTTATACACACATACACGTATGCATAAATATGCATATATAGAGAAGGCTAGAATATATTTTTATATTTACATAGAAATAAGCATTCATTTATTATACAAAGAAGAAATCAAAACTAACCTACCTTAGACTCTTACAGCTTGGAAATTCTATGACTGCTCATTTTATAACAACCCCTATTTAAAATTTTTCAAGACTATGCTGGGCTAAAAAGTCTAAAAATTGGTTTATCAAGGCACCTACTGTAGTATGGCTAGATACAGGGCACCTAGTGAAATCTGGATTTCTGAAAAAAGTAACAAATAATTTCTTACTGTAAGTATGTCTAAAATCCAGGTTTTGCTAGGCATCCTATATTTTTATTTGCTAAACCTGACAACACCAACCTGTGGGCTCCTATAAAGATACCCCTTCCAATAAAAGAAAAAAAAATTATTGGCATTTCTTGCTATGTCAAACAGAAATGAGCCAGTATATATACAATGCCAAAATTCAGTGTGAAACTCAACCACATTAAATCAGTAGTTTCTGATTATGATTAATTCTCTTTTGAAAAATAGCTTAAGTTTTTTAAAATTCTAGGGAAAAAGGCATGATTTTTTTAAAAGTCCACAAGCTATATATTTCTCAGTAATAAACACAAAAAGTATATTGAGACTATATTTCCACATGAATATAAATATTAGGTATTCAGTTGTTACCTTGAGAAGTTGTTGAGGTAGACCAGCTATTTATTCACAGGCACCATGAAGTATAAAAGTGACAAATCATGGCATCTGTTTAATTCAGTACATGCCCTCATGTTCAGATAGACCAATTACCTCACAGGATTACTTGTCAAAAAGACACACAGAGGGACTCCAGGTACGTGAAGAGTCTTTCATCCACAGACCCCATCTGCAGTTCATAGATGAATTCCTGAGGTGAGATCTGTCAATTACTCTTAAGACTTCATTTTGAAAGTTGTACAAACTTTTAAGGACTCTGTAACTAAAGAATGAGCTGCTTGAGTAGATTATTGAGTTAATAAAAGCTGGAAATGATAATATATGTGAAATCAGGAATATTAATACTTGAAGGAAGAACATACTTGGTGCTTCTCTCTTGGCTTTTGAGCCCTTAGTAAAGGCAGAAGACCCTCTATTTCCATGGCTAGTATTTACTAATTGACTCTGCCTATAATGAATGCAAAGAAATACAAACATCAGCTGATGAATGTGGATTATTGGGGTTGGGATTTTTAATATTTTTCTTCATATTAAAATGTATTATATATATATTTCAGGAATAATTCTCAGTTTGCTGCTCTGTAAATAAATTAGAAGCAATACTAATATTACATAATTATTTCAGGTAAAGTACAAAATATACATTCAATAGGCTTTTTTTTTAGTATTTTAAATATTAACAGAAATAGTTACAGTACTTGAATACTGAATCAGAAATTGTGGTTTGTAAGTATTTTTTTTTCTTACATTTTTTTCTTTATTCTGAATTAAGAATAAAATGAAAACAGTAAAAATATTAAGAATAGGCCTCTTATGTTCAGTTATTTCAGTTTTATAATCTTTACATATGTTTTTGCATTCTTAATCGCTCCCCAGCCTCTCCTTTATTTAATACTTGTTTAGATTAAAATTTAGATCACACTCTGCAGCCATTTTATTTCTTACTCTAGAGAGGAGGCTGTTTTGTAATCTTGAAAGCTATAGGAGAAATTTAACCCTTTGGGGCTTGAGACCAAATGTAAGTGAAAATATTTAGTCCTTTAAACAAAGTGTTTATATTGAAACACTTATGTATTGTGGATAAAGTTTTTGCTTTTGAAATATATTTTAGATGTTTTGTATCTTTCATCAAAGTTCTGGAAGTGGCATTTACCAAGAGATTCTGTGCTCATATATGATTGATTTGATTGGATTTATTTGGTTTTGGCTCTCCATAATTCCCTGTGCCATGTTGCATTCTAGTTGTGCTTAAGTCCTGTATGCATTACTTTAAAAAAAAAATCATTTTGCTCAATAAGTTGTAAATTATTTTAATTATGATGGTAAAGGGCATAAGTTACTCAGGAGTATGAATCAACTGTCCTTACAAAAATTTTTCAGTATATTAGCCAGAGAACAGGAAGTTTTTGTTAATTTTGATTTTAAACTCTAAAATTGTATAACAATTAAGAAAAAAATTTTTTTCAATAATACTGTTTACCTTTGCCAGGGAATGAAAGTAAACTCCTAAAATTTAACAGTTTGCATTTGCAAGCAGATGGGTGTTCATTACAAGCTCTGTTTCATGTAACTGAGTTGGCTTAGTCATAATTATTATAATAACTAGTATGAAGTGGTTCTACTTAAGGATTATCCTGGGACAGATATTTGATTCACATGCCATGAGTAATCATATAAATTCCACCAGTTTATAATAAATAATCTAGCTCCAGTGCTTCACAACATGGATTTAGAAAACCCCTAATCATGTGCTTGAGAAATGACAAATTATATCTGTATGAAGCTTCAAGGGGGGGCATCATCATTATTTTTGTGGAGTGAAATACAAAATTCTCACAGCCTCTTAAAACACCTACCTTTCATACTTTTTTGAGCCCTTACAGAGCTGATTTTAGTTAAGTACTCCCTAATTCCTTGGAATTTCAATTCATTCTCTTGAGCTATTCTTAGTACTTCGAGGGACAAGTTAAAGAAGCCATGATTTTCATTACCTTAGGAGGTGGGTCATAGAGGATCTTGTTGTGATTTATGACCAAGAGTGTTCTGTTTATGTTTCTCTCTAACAGTTTTATAGTTTCTGGTCTTACCTTTACGTCTTTAATCCATTTTGAGTTTATCTTTGTGTATAGTGTTAGGAAATGTTCTAATTTAATTCTTTTACACATTGTTGTCCAGTTTTCCCAGCAGTACTTATTGAAGAGACTATGTTTTTTCCATTGTCTTAATATATTCTTATTATATATCTTAGAATATATTCTTAATATATCCTCCTTTGTCAAAGACAGGTTGCCCCTAGGTATGTGAATTTATCTCTGGGCCTTCTATCTTGTTCCATTGGTCTGTATTTTGTTTTGTGCCAGTACCATACTCTCCTGATGACTGTAGCTTTGTAGTATAGTCTGAAGTCATGAAAACCAACTTGATTCTTCTTTCTCAAGGTTGCTCTGGATGTTTGTGGTCTTTTGCATTTCCATACAAATTGGGAAATTTTTGTTCTAGCTCTGTGAAAAAATGCCATTGTAATTTGATAGGGATTGCATTGAATCTGTAGATTGGTTTGGGTAGTAGTCATTTTCACAGTATTGATTCTTCCAATCCAAGAACATCGTATGTCTCTCTACCTGTTCATTCATGTCTTATAGTTTTCTGTATACAGCTCTTTTGTCTCCATAGATAGGTTTATTCCTCAGTTCAGTTCAGTCACTCAGTTGTGTCTGACTCTCTGCGACCCTATGGAATGCAGTACTCCAGGCTTCCCTGTCCATCACCAGTTCCTGGAGCTTACTCAAACTCATGTCCATCGAGTTGGTGATGCCATCCAACCATCTCATTCTCTGTCGTCCCCTTCTTCCGCTTTCAGTCTTCCCCAGCATCAGGGTCTTTTCCAAGGAGTCAGTTATTTGTATCAGGTGGCCAAAGTATTGGAGCTTCAGCTTCACCATCAGTCTTTCCAGTGAATATTCAGGACGGATTTCCTTTAGGATCTCCTTGCTGTCCAAGGGACTCTTAAGAGTCTTCAACACCACAGTTCAGAAGCATCCATTCTTCGGCGCTCAGCTTTCTTTATAGTCCAACTCTTCTAGGTATCTTTTTTTGGTTGTTGCAGTGGTGAGTGGATTGATTTCCTTAATTTCTCTTTCTGATTTTTTATTGTTAGTGTCTAGGAATGCAAAGGATTTTTGTGTACTGATTTTGTATCCTGGGACTTTACTGTATTTACTGATTAGCTCTAGTAATTTTCTGATAGTATCTTTAGGGTTTTCTCTGTATAGTATCATGTCATTTGCAAACAGAGTTTTACTTCTTATAAAAAATTGCAGCAAAGGAAGGCAAAAAACAAGATAAAAAGGCACCCCTCAGAATGGGAGGATATAATTGCAAATGAAGCAGTTGACAGAGGATTAATCTCCAAAATATATAAGCAGCTCATGTAGTTCAGTATCAGAAAAACAAACAACCCAATCAAAAAATGGGCAGAAGACCTCAACAGCCATTTCTCTAAAGAAGACATACAGATGGCTGATAAACACATGAAAAGATGCTCAAGATTGCTTATTATTAGATAAATTGAAATCAAAATTACAACAGGTTTAAATGAGCTTATAGCTCATTTCAGCATTGTCTTCTATTAAATTTCTGTTCATTTCTTTTGCTTATCATTCTGTTTGTGACTTTTGTCTTTTTATTTTCTGAAAGAGTTTCTTATCTATTACAGTTATCAAACTGTTACTTGGCCTACTCTGTCTTTTGCTTCTCTTTGTTTTGAGGCACATAATAGAATGTTTCTTTCTGTCTCCTTTGAAGTTAGATATGGATGGCCCTGTGACTTCCCTGATCCCTGAGTGATTATAATAAGCAATGTTTTTGTCAATCTGTCATATCGGAAAGAAGTCTGTTTTGGTTTTAGTTGGTTATTTGGGTGTTTGTTAGTGCAGAGTAACCTAGCTTGTCTTGACAGATACATTATTCTCTATCAATTATATTTGTTGGCAGTGTGTGGCTTGTCATTTTTCTCTTTTTTTTTGGTGTAATTTGATGAATAGACGTTCTTAATTTTGTGTATCAAATTTATCAAACTTTATGGTTTGAGTTTTTTGTATCTTGTTTTAGTAAATCTTTCTAAAATTACCATTGTATATTTATTAGACTTCTCCATTTTCCATGCCTCTTCACCTCTTTCATATTTTCTAATGTTTTGGCTTTCTGAACTGCACTCTGGATAATTTTTCAGTCCACCTGTTTTTTTCTGAAGTTATTTTTCACAGTCTGTTAAACTCATCTGTTTTTTATATCCTCTTCTCTAGATTTTTATTTTTAATTGAAGGATAGTTTGATTTACAATATTGTGCTATTTACAATATGTGTGTTATTTACAATATTGTGTTACTTTCAGCATGATTCATGATTTTTGCGGATTATATTCCATTACAGGTTATTATAAGATAATGGGTATAATTCATCTGTTATATAGCATTTCCTTGTTGCTTATGTATCTGGTGGCTCATACGGTAGAGAATTTGCCTGCCAATGCAGGAGACCTGAGTTCGATCCCTGGTTCAGGAAGATACCCTGGAGAAGGAAATGGCAACCCACTCCAGTATTGTTGCCTGGACAACTCCGTGGACAGAGGAGCCTGGCGGGGTCACAAAGAGTCAGATTTGACTGAGTGACTAACACTTCACAATTTGTATCGGTTAGTCTGTACCCCTAATTTGTCCCTTCTCCTTTTTCTCTCCTCTTTGGTGATCGCAAGTTTGTGAGTCTATTTCTGTTGTGCATATACATTCATTTGTGCTATTTTTTAGGTTCCATGGATAGATGATATTATATAGTATTTGTCTTTCTCTGACATTTCACTAAGCATAAAATTCTCTAGGTCTGTTCACGTTGCTGCAAATGGCAGTGTATCACTATTTTTTATGGCTGAGTAATATTCGTGTGTGTGTGTTTCACCTCTTCCTAGGCCAGTCATCTAGTGCTGGGTACTTGAGTTGCTTCTGTGTCTTATTGTTCAGTCTCTAAGTCATGTCTGATATTTGCAACCCCATGAACTGCAGCACTCCAGGCTTCCCTGTCCTTCACTATCTGTGTCTGAAGTATTACAAATAGTGCTGCTATGAACATTGGGTTATATGTATCCTGTTCAGTTAGTGTTTCTGGTTTTTTCCGGATGTACACCCAAGAGTGGAATTGCTGGATCTTATGGTAGTTCTGTTTGTGATTTAAGGAACCTCCAGTCTTTTTTGTATAATGGCTGCACCAATGTACATTCCCAGCAACAGTGTAGAAGGATTCCCTTTTCTTCACATCCTCTTCAGCATTTGTTATTTGTAGACTTTTGATGATAGCCATTGTAACAGATGTGAGTGATGTTTATTTCATTGTGGTTTTGATTTGCATTTCTCTAATAATTAGCAACAATGAACATCTTTTCATATGCTTGTTAGCCATCTGTATGTCTTATTTAGAAAAATATCTATTCAGGTCTTCTGCCCATTTTTAAATTGTATTTGTTTGTTTTAATTCTTCAGTTATTCTAAAACTGAATCATACAAACTAGTCACGGATTTAGTACTCAGAAGTAACCACTTTCCCCATCACAACGTTTTACTCTATTCCATGTGGCTTTAGTGGGGTTGTCATGGTGGAACACTCTCCCCTTCCTTTCCTCCCTTTTTCTGTTCTCAGGATCTTAGTTGGAATTCAAAACAGGAAAAAAATTTCCCTGTCAGTGTTTGACTTAAAGATTTTAGAATTCATTGAAAATGATCTCTTAGATTCATTATTTCGTTAGAAATTACAAAATTGTGGTATTCTATCATTTATTCTTTATTTGTTACTAAGTACTTTCATCAAATACTTGGTTATGAACTATAGTTTAAGGTTGAAAGGGCAATAAATGCTGGATATTTTCTATGTAACATTTTTAGAATAATGAATTGTTCTGCAGCATTTTCTAAAGGAATTTTTGGAGTTTTTTTTTTTTTTTTTTGTAGTGTCATTATGAACTCATATTTGATGTGTTTTGAACCATTGTAATTATTATTTTGATTTTTGAATTGGCCCATGTTTAGCTAATGATGAGCATTTGAATTAACCTCTTAGATCCCTTTAACAATTTCTAGTTATCCTCGGTATAATGATGAAAAGAAAAAATGTATGTTTGTATTTCAGATTATACTTTCTGATAGTATAAAACTCTTTACAGTCACTTTATACTGCCTAAACTTGGAAGGAACCAAAGAATCCTGATTCTTTCACTGGGAAATAGTATCTAGAGATCACAGTCTGGGATCTAGGAGTGCTCATTACTACTGTACTGTCATTGGTTGGATGTTATTCTTATAGCTATTTTTTTAATTAAATTTTTATTTTTACTTTATTTTACTTTACAATACTGTATTGGTTTTGCCATACATTGACATGAATCCACCACGGGTGTACATGAGTTCCCAATCCTGAACCCCACTCCCACCTCCCTCCCCATATCATCTCTCTGGATCATCCCTGTGCACCAGCCCCAAGCATCCTGTATCCTATATCGAACATAGACTGGTGATTCGTTTCTTACATGATAGTATACATGTTTCAATGCCATTCTCCCAAATTATCCCACCCTCTCCCTCTCCCTCAGAGTCCAAAAGTCTGTTCTATACATCTGTGTCTCTCTTGCTGTCTCACTTACAGGGTCATCATTATCATCTTCTAAATTCCATATATATGCATTAGTATACTGTATTGGTGTTTTTCTTTCTGGCTTACTTCATTCTGTATAATAGGCTCCAGTTTCATCCACCTCATTAGAACTGATTCAAATGTATTCTTTTTAATGGTTGAGTAATACTCCATTGTTTATATGTACCACAGCTTTCTTATCCATTCGTCTGCTGATGGACATCTAGGTTGCTTCCATGTCCTGGCTATTATAAACAGTGCTGTGATGAACATTGGGGTACATGTGTCTCTTTATTTTTTTAATATTAAAAAAGCCATGAGTTTACACTGATATTTCCAATTTAAGATTATGGAATTTTTAATTCTTTGATTTTATACTGTATCTCTTCGTAGAAAAATCTTGATTCTTAGAATAATAATTGCTTATTTGTTCTATCATATATCTATATAATAGTTTCAAAATTTTTACATGAATTTTACTGGTAACAAAATTTGTAAATGAAGTTTTATAACTTCACTTATGATTTCCTTATATTTTCTTTTGTCCTAGAATATATATCTCATGAGAAATATGTAAATACTGTGTTTTAAAGTTTCTTGAGGGGGACTTTCCAGGAGATGCAGTGGTAAAGAATCTGCCTGCCAGTGCAGGAGATGCAAGAGACCTGGGTTCAGTCCCTGGAGTAGGAAATGGCAACCTGCTTCAGTATCCTTGCCTGGAAATGTCATGTACAGAGGAGCCTGGCCGAGTACAATCCGTGGAGTCACAAAGAGTCAGACACAACTGAGCATACACACACAGTTATTTGAAGTAATTAGTTTCCTTTGGTTATGTAACCAACTGGACATACCTTCGGATGTATTTGTTTTCTTTCTCCTCAGCTTGGAAGAATTGCTTTTTTCTCTTTTTAGTTTAAATTTATGTTTTAATGACAAAAAAGTTCAGTGATTCCATTCTTCTATATCTCAGTTAATAGATAAATTTTTGTTTCCTTTTTAGCTTTTGGCTTATTTTTAAAATATTAGATATGTATATATTTACATTTTTACCCTTGTGTTATGCAGTTAACATACTCTATGTATTGTTCTATGCTTTGTGTAAAATTAAAAATTTAAAATTATATCTTGACCATCATTCTATATCATTATAGAGAAATACTCCTCATTCTTTTCTATGGCTGGATAATATTCCATTGTCTAGATAAATGTAATGTAAATAACTAACATTCATGAAAATGTCTATCATTCTTTTGCTATTACAAATAATAATGTATTGCATATTCTTATACATTATTCATTTTATTTCATGTTCCCAGAGGTGAGATTGATGGGTCAAAGACTTAATGCATATGCAGTATTAACAATTATTACCAAATTCTTCATAGCACTTATCTTACCATTCTGCTTTCTTGCCAACAGTAGTATGAGAATTCCTGTTTTTTCAGTCTTACCAACAAAGTATTTTGCAGAATTACTTTTAAATGATTGAAGTTTTTCCTGCCACCTGGACATTGTAAATTAGCTTGGTGAATTAACAAGAGGACTAGCTTATGTTAAGAATTATTGGAAATGGTGTTGGGGTGGGGAGATGATGTATTTGACCACGGTTCTAAACTGGGTTAGCAGGGAGGGGGCAAGGTGGCAGCAGATGAGATTTTAAGTTTATATTTACTCTGCAGATATATTTGGTTGTCTCTATTTTGTTATTTAGGATCATTTCCTCTTCTATTCCTCACTTTGGCTGGACAATAGGTTTTATCTCCTGTTTCCCAGTTTATTCACTTTATAATAGGTTTAGCAAATGACTCTCAAGGTGACAACTAGCTTACTGATGCATCTAACTAGATGGTCTGTTTTTTTTCTTCTGGTATATATGTTGAACTCAGAGGATCAGTAGCTCCTAAAATGCATTTTTGCAGGAAACAGAATGCGATCTTGTTCTTCAAGCCTTGAATCCATACTGTTAATAGAGTTCATCTTTCCTGTAGTCTCAAATATCTATAACTTATGAATATTGTATGACTACCCTGTTATATAAATGTAACTTAATATGTCAATAATTCTCTTTAATAAAAGAGCTAGCAAGTAATTGCTTTATTTTTATAAGTAGAATATCCAGTTATAATTAACAATTTTTTTCAACCACTGTGGGGAATTGGGAATATTGTTTCAGAAATTCACATATATCTTTCTCCAAAGAAGGCATACAAGTGGCCAGCAGGCACATGAAAAAATGCTCAGTATTACTAATTATTAGAGAAATGAAAATCATAACTACAATGAAGTACACCTCACACCAATCAGAATGGCCATTATCAGAAAGTCTACAAATAAAAATACTGGAGAAGGTATGGAGAAAAAGGAACCCTACTACACTGTTGGTGGGAATGAAATTGGTGCAGCCCCTATGGAGAAAAGTATGAAAATTCCTTAGGAAACTAAAAACAGGGTTACCATACGATCCAGCTATTCCATGCTTGGGTTTATAAATCTGGAGAAAATTCTAATTTGAAAAGATACATGTACCCCAATGTTTATAGCAGCACTATTTATAATAGCCAAGTCATGGAAGCAACCTGAATGTCCATTGACAGATAAATGGAAAAAGAAAAAACTCTGTGTGTATGTGTGTATACACAGAATGGGATATTAGCCATAAAAAAGAATAAAATAATAATGCTTTTTGCAGCAGCATGGATGAACCTAGAGATTATCATAGTAACTGAAGTAAGTCAGGTAAAGACAGCTCATCATGATACTATTTATATGTGCAGTCTAAAAGAAATGGGGCAGGGACTTCCCTGGTGGTTAAGTGGCTAAGACTCTGTGCTTCTAACGCAGGGGATGCGGGTTCAATCCCTGATCAGGGAACTAAGATCCCATATGCCACGTAGCAAGGCCAAAAAATAAATAAAAATATTAAAAAATAATAAAAGAAATGGGGCAAGTGAACTTATTTACAAAACAGAAGTGACTCATAGATATAGAAAACAAACTTATGGTTACCAGAGGGGAAAGGGGTTGACATATACACACTGGTGTATATAAAATAGATACACCACAGGGACCTCCTGTATAACGCAAGATATGCGCATGTACACGCCCAGTCACGTCAGACTTTTGCAGCCCTATAGACTAGCCCGCCACGCTCATATGCCATGGGATTTTCCAGGCAAGAATCCTGGAATGGGTTCATTTTCTCCTCCAGGGGTCTTCCAGACCCAGAGATTGAACCTTCATCTCCAGCATTGACAGGAGTATTCTTTACCACTGAGCTACCTTGGAAGTCCATAACACAAGGAGCTATATTCAGTATCTTGTAATAATCTGTAATGGAAAAGACTATGAAAAAGAATTTGGGATTAGATTTTATAGGCTTGTTTAGTTTTTGGAATAATCTTTTATTTTTATCTTTAAATCCATATTATTGCCTGTTTGTCACTAGACTTTCTACAGATTAGCTTTTTGTTTTATTTTTGCTTTCCCCTAGCCTCACTTTTTTAACTAGTTAATTCTGCCTAAGAGTGTATCAGTAATTCAGTTATTTGAACTGAAAAAAAAAAAAAGAGTCAGGAGAAGCACCTTATTCTGAAGGTATCACAACTTTCTTTTTATCATTAATTTGTCTATTCCAAGAATAGATATCATGAACAGGCATTTAAAAATAAGGTTCCATTATTCATTGAAATGAATAATGTTAATGGCTCTTTTAGTTCAGATTTGATCCAGTGTGTTCCTTTTGTAGTAATTAATTTTTGAAGTGTAAATGCAAATTTTAATTTTAAAAAATGAATGTCAATTTGGGAAGAAGAGTGCTCCATGAGCATCATGGGAGAAAGTACGGAGTATAATTCTCTTCCAGATGGCACCCCTACAGGTAAGGCAGCAGCCTGTGAAATTACAGTCTGAATCACACTGCAGACAAGCAGGGCATTTGGAGCAAAGCCTTCTGATATCAGTAATAAATGACTTGGTTCAGAACCAAGGACAATTCCCAGGAAATTAAAGCCCATTCTGTCACGTAGGGAGCCTATAGTAAAATGAAGTTTAGCAAAGTGGAAAGTTGAGAGAAAGGACAATAACTGCGAGCAGTCCATATATGAATCTTTTCATCTGCTAATATACTTAACTAGACATTTTAATTTATCTCACAAATAATTAAGTTTTGTTTCTACATATATTCATGGATTTTCTAAAGTAATATTTTTCACAGTGAATGCTGGCTAACAGCCACATGCCAACTAAGCTTTCACTCTGAAATATTATCAATCAGGTACCTGTTGTAAATCTAATCTTGTTTAATATGTGCTGGGTATTTTTTATTTCAGAACACTTGAGTCCTTAATTACAAACGTGGTATAATATAATACAAATGTGTGTGATAAGTCATGTCTGACTCTTTGCAACTCCATGGACTGTAGCCCACTGAGCTGCTATGTCCATGGGATTTTCCAGGCAAGAATACTGGACACTGTTGCCCTTTCCTTCTCCAGGGGACCTTCCTGACCTGGGGATCAAACCTGTATCTCCTGTATTGGCAGGAGGATTCTTTACCACTGAGCCACCTGGGAAGCCCCATAATATAATACGAATACCAAGTCTTATTTTTACTCAGGTAAATCAATAAGAAGCAACATAGAATAGTTACTCAGAACTTGGCCTCTATAGTCAGATGGACCAGGATTCAAATTCTGACTCGTTCAACTGTTTCTTTAACTGTGAGCTATTTTTTTTAAGTCTCATGATTTTAAGTTATTTAACATTTCTAAGCCTTAGTTTCCTTGTCAACTGAATGAAAATAACAACATGTGCTTTAGGGATGAATTTAATAAGATATTCCATAAAGGCCACATAATATTACTGTGATGATATTTACCACTATTAACATTTGAAAATTAATTTTAGAAAGCAAAACAGCATTTTAAAATAACCAGTTTTCATTAAAGTGCCATGATAGAGTACAAAGCAGAATAAAGAGATGGAGTTTGGTGGGGAAAGAAGATATTTAATATGGAGAATCCAGAAAATCCTTTTTGAGGAGGTAGTAGTTGAACAGATATCCAGATACTAGTGAAATAAATGACTAGTAAAATTGTCAGTCTTCATCAAGTATTAAATAATGTGGCTTAAGTTTTCCCTGGTTGTCCAGTGGTTAGAGGGGCTTCCCAGGTGGCTCAGTGGTAAAGAATCCACCTGCCAGTGCAGGAGACACAGGTTCAATCTCTGGGTCAGGCAGATTCCCCTGGAGGAGGAAATGGGAACCCAGTCCAGTATTCTTGCCAGTATAATCTCATGTCCTGAGGAGCGTTGTGGACTAAACAGTCCATGGGTTTGCAAAGAGCCAGACCCAGCTGAGCATGCACGTACGCCAGTGGTTAGGACTCAGCATTTTCACTGCCAGGGCCTAAGTGATCCCTGATAGGGGAACTAAGAGCCTACTAGCTGCAAAATTAGACCATAATAATAATAATGTGGCATATTTAGTAGATAGGCTAAATATGAATATGTGTAATCTGTTGTTGTTTTGAAGAAATGCTATTCTACTGATTTGCTAGTTCAGTTGATCTTTACCATAAAGTTTAGAAAAGTACTCTGACAGAATAGAGCCCTTGTCATATACTTATACTAGAAATATCTTACTTGTTGTTCAGTTGACAAGTCGTATCCGATTCTTTCTGACCCCATGGACTGCAGCAAGCCAGGCTTCCCTGTCCCTCACCATCTCCTGGAGTTTGCCCAAGTTCATGTCCATTCAGATATCTTGCTACAGAAATGAAGAAAAGTATTATCAGAAATTGATACAGGGTCTTCCCTGGTGGCTCAGTGGTGAGGAGTTCGCCTGTCAGTGCTGGAGAGAGGCTTGATCCCTGTTTGGGGAAGATCCCACATGCCACAGAGCAGTTAGGCCCATTTGCCACAACTGTTGAGCCTGTGCTCTAGAGCCAGGGATCGGAAACTACTGAAGCACCACCCCCACCCCCCCGCCCCGCCCCCGAGCCTCGCTCTGTAACAGAGCCACCACAGTGAGACCGTGCCCCACAGCTAGAGTGGACCCTGCCTGCTGTAACTAGGGAAAAGTGCAGCAGTGGACCTCTGGCACAACCAAAATAAACAAGATTATTAAAAAACCAAGGTTAAATAGATTTAAAGTATTGTTTAAAATTATACACCAATGAAGAGAGAAAAAGGTGGGGAAGGGAATGGGGAAAGAAGAAAACCTTCTGCTTCTACCATTTTAGCCCAGTTCTATCCCATAGTAGCAGACCCCAAATGGCTTCTGCCAAAATAGAGTCGTGTGATATAGTCTTTAATAGGTTTTATGTGTTAACTCTGTGCCAGGCACTGTGCTAAATCCTTTACATGTATCAACAAAAACATATGATCATTTGCTTTCAGAAATTCTCCTACCTAATAATGGCTCACTCTAAAAATTGTGACATAAAGGCATGGCATCTAGGAAAGGATGTTCGTGCTTCAAGGGATGGTTATCCATCCTTTGTTTGCTTGCCCTCTATCTCAGGTTGAGTTTGGTTAGCAGCATTTGGAATTGAATCTTAAAGCCAGTGTTTATGATGAGATCTGAAGATTGTCCAGAGTTATTTTTCCAGCTACATATCCTAAAATAAGTCACTTAACCTCACTAGTACTGATTTCTCTGATGTGAAAATTACGTTGTTTAAATAGAACCTCAGAAGCGCTTTCTAATATTGTTTGATCAGGATTCTGGGTAATCATTCTGCGGTATGTGGAAAAGGGCTTATTGATATTTTTTATTTTGAATGGAAGTAGACATATAGGAAATTCTTTTAAGTATAAATACCAAACTTCAGAGGATTAAGAAAAATTGACATTTTTAACCCAGGGGAAAAAAATCTGAGAACCTTGAAGTTGGAATTGGCACTAATTTGGCCAACTTGATCAGATTATTTTGATTGGGTTTAAAATTTTGTTTATGAATTTCAAAGAAATTTCAAGGATTTTAAAGAAGGGTCTTTTTATTTTTTGTATGCACGCACATATAGATAGTCTTGGATAGTCTGGAAAAAAGTGACTCCTGGGGAAAAAAGAAAAGGAATTTTAGTTCTGAGTCAAGGATTTTTAATAAAGGACCATTCACTAAGTAAATACTGTATGATTCTGAAGAATCTGGTAAACCTTCCTTCTCTAATGTATTAAACATAATTTTAAAAATCTCAGCCTTTACAAATATAATTTTAAGTACTTAGTTTTTTTAGTTAAGCTGATAAGATTTATTGCTGTAAACCCTTTTACATTTATTAACATAGTTAGGTCTCACAACAGCACTATGATATAGAATACCATTGTTATTGTCACTTTTGTTATCATGCATGTATGCACGCATACTCACTTGTGTCCAACTCCTTGAGACCCCACGGGCTGTAGCCCACCAGGCTCCTCTGTCCATGGGATTTCCCAGGCAAGAATACTGGAGTGGGTTGTCATTTCCCTCTCCAGGGGATCTTCTGGACCCAGGGATTGAACCTGGGTCTCCTCCATTGCAGGCAGATCTTTACTGTCTGAGCCACTAGGGAAGTCCAAATCCTTAATTTACCTAAGTAAACACATTAATAAAAGAGTTTTGTTGCTAAGTCTGTGTTTTGTAGGCAGTTTTCTTAAATAAATTAGTGAGTTGGGGGGAAAAGGTAAATGCCAGTGTAGAGTTGCTAGCAGCAATTTAATTAGGTTGTACATTTAAATTTGCTGTTAATCTCTTGGGAAAATTACCCATTCAGGCTTTGCAGATTTTTCTGGTTGTATAGAAACCTTTGAAACATCGTTCATTGTGTTGTATATTGATCTTGCTAGACACTTAATTTGTGCACAGAGCAAATGAATGAAAACAGTTTTGTTTCACAATGCTGAGTGAGGGTAACACTCATATTTGTTCACCTTTAGCAATAATTCATTCATTCAGTCAGTCAGTCGCTCAGTCGTGTCTGACTCTTTGCGACCCCATGAATCGCAGCACGCCAGGCCTCCCTGTCCATCACCAGTTCCCGGAGTTCACTCAGACTCACGTCCATCGAGTCCGTGATGCCATGCAGCCATCTCATCCTTGGTCGTCCCCTTCTTCTCCTGCCCCCAATCCCTCCCAGCATCAGAGTCTTTTCCAACGAGTCAACTCTTCGCATGAGGTGGCCAAATTACTGGAGTTTCAGCTTTAGCATCATTCCTTCCAAAGAAATCCCAGGGCTGATCTTCAGAATGGACTGGTTGGATCTCCTTGCAGTCCAAGGGACTCTCAAGAGTCTTCTCCAACACCACAGTTCAAAAGCATCAATTCTTCGGTGCTCAGCTTTCTTCACAGTCCAACTCTCACATCCATACATGACCACAGGAAAAACCATAGCCTTGACTAGACGGACCTTTGTTGGCAGAGTAATATTTCTGCTTTTCAACATGTTATCTAGGTAGGTCATAACTTTTCTTCCAAGGAGTAAGTATCTTTTAATTTCATGGCTGCAGTCATCATCTGCAGTGATTTTGGAGCCCCCCAAAATAAAGTCTGACACTGTTTCCGCTGTTTCCCTATCTATTTGCCATGAAGGGACCAGATGCCATGATCTTCATTTTCTGAATGTTGAGCTTTAGGCCAACTTTTTCACTCTCCACTTTCACTTTCATCAAGAGGCTTTTTAGTTCCTCTTCACTTGCTGCCATAAGGGTGGTGTTACCTGCATATCTGAGGTTATTGATGTTTCTCCTGGCAATCTTGTTTCCAGATTGTGCTTCTTCCAGTCCAGCGTTTCTCATGATGTACTCTGCATAGAAGTTAAATAAGCAGGGTGACAATATACAGCCTCGACATACTCCTTTTCCTGTTTGGAACCAGTCTGTTGTTCCATGTCCAGTTCTAACTGTTGCTTCCTGACCTGCATACAGGTTTCTCAAGAGGCAGGTCACGTGGTCTGGTATTCCCATCTCTTTCAGAATTGTCCACAGTTTATTGTGATCCACACAGTCAAAGGCTTTGGCATAGTCAATAAAGCAGAAATAGATGTTTTTCTGGAACTTTCTTGCTTTTTCCATGATCCAGTGGATGTTGGCAATTTGATCTCTGGTTCCTCTGCCTTTTCTAAATCCAGCTTGAACATCAGGAAGTTCATGGTTCACGTATTTCTGAAGCCTGGCTTGGAGGATTTTGAGCATTACTTTACTAGCATGTGAGATGAGTGCAATTGTGCAGTAGTTTGAGCATTCTTTTGTATTGCCTTTCTTTGGGATTGGAATGAAAACGGACCTCTTCCAGTCCTGTGGCCACTGCTGAGTTTTCCAAATTTGCTGGTATATTGAGTGCAGCACTTTCACAGCATCATCTTTCAGGATTTGAAATAGCTCAACTGGAATTCCATCACCTCCAGTAGCTTTGTTCATAGTGATGCTTTCTAAGGCCCATTTGACTTCACATTCCAGGATGTCTGGCTCTAGGTGAGTGATCACACCATCGTGATTATCTTGGTCGTGAAGATCCTTTTTGTACAGTTCTTCTTTGTATTCTTGCCATCTCTTGTTAATATCTTCTGCTTCTGTTAGGTCCATACCATTTCTGTCCTTTATCGAGCCCATCTTTGCATGAAATGTTCCCTTGGTATCTCTAATTTTCTTGAAGAGATCTCTTCTTTCCCATTCTGTTGTTTGCCTCTATTTCTTTGCATTGATCACTGAGGAAGGTTTTCTTATCTCTTCTTGCTATTCTCTGGAACTCTGCATTCAGATACTTATATCTTTCCTTTTCTCCTTTCCTTTTCTTTTTTTTTTTTAATTTTTATTTTTACTTTATTTTACTTTACAATACTGTATTGGTTTTGCCATACATTGACATGAATCTGCCACAAGTGTACATGAGTTCCCAAACATGAACCACCCCCCCACCCCGTATCATCTCTCTGAATCATCCCCATGCACCAGCCCCAAGCACCCTGTATCCTGCATCGAACATAGACTAGCGATTTGTTTCTTACATGATAGTATACATGTTTCAATGCCATTCTCCCAAATCATCCCACCCTCTCCCTCTCCCTCAGAGTCCAAAAGTCCGCTCTACACATCTGTGTCTCTTTTGCTGTCTCACTTACAGGGTCATCATTACCTTCTTTCTGTATTCCATATATATGCGTTAGTATAGTGTATTGGTGTTTTTCTTTCTGGACTCCTTTGCTTTTTGCTTTTCGCTTCTCTTCTTTTCACAGCTATTTGTAAGTCCTCCTCAGGCAGCCATTTTGCTTTTTTGCATTTCTTTTCCATGGGGATGGTCTTGATCCCTGTCTCCTGTACAGTGTCACAAACCTCCGTCCATAGTTCATCAGGCACTCTATGTATCAGATCTAGGCCCTTAAATCTATTTCTTACTTCCACTGAATAATCATAAGGGATTTGATTTAGGTCATACCTGAATGTTCTAGTGGTTTTCCCTACTTTCTTCAATTTAGTCTGAATTTGGCAATAAGGAGTTCATGATCTGAGCCACAGTCAGCTCCCGGTCTTGTTTTTGTTGACTGTATAGAGCTTCTCCATCTTTGGCTGCATAGAATATAATCAGTCTGATTTCTGTGTTGACCATCTGGTGATGTTCATGTGTAGAGTCTTCTCTTGTGTTGTTGGAAGAGGGTGTTTGCTATGACCAGTGCATTTTCTTGGCAAAACTCTTGCCCTGCTTCATTCCGCATTCCAAGGCCAAATTTGGCTGTTACTCCAGGTGTTTCTTGACTTCCCGCTCTTGCATTCCAGTCCCCTGTAATGAAAAGGATATCTTTTTTGAGTGTTCTAAAAGGTCCTGTAGGTCTTCATAGAACCGTTCAACTTCAGCTTCTTCAGCGTTACTGGTTGGGACATAGACTTGGATAACTGTGATATTGAATGGTTTGCCTTGGGAACGAACAGAGATCATTCTGTCGTTTTTGAGATTGCATCCAAGTACTGCATTTTGGACTCTCTTGTTGACCATGATGGCTACTCCATTTCTTCTAAGGGATTCCTGCCCGCAGTAGTAGACATAATGGTCATCTGAGTTAAATCCATATTAGCAATAATAGGGTTTACTGTATGCTAATAAGCACTGTACTGAAGACTTACCTTTCCCTACTGTTCAGGGCTATTGGGAGATGGTTCCAGAAGAAGACTAATAGAAACTGGCTTTGATCTCTCACTTATAATTACTTTATCATTTCTATAATAAACTGTGTAGCATACTGCTAGAAGATGCTGTGTATGTGACACCCATACAGTAAGCCCTCTACATACGAACCTTCAAGTAGCAAACTTTGAAAGATTCAGATATGCCCAGCTATCACACTATTGTGCTACTGTACTTTTCAAGTTGCTTTACTGTAAGAGTAAAAACATTTTCTTAATTTTTTGTTTTTTATGTTTTATTGTATGAAACATATTATAAACCTGTTATAGTATAGTACTATATAGCCAGTTGTGTTAGCTTGTTACTTAGGCTAACTTTGTTGGATTTACAAATCGGACTTATAGCCGTGCTCTCAGAACAGAACTGGTTCGTATGTAGGGGACTTACTGAAGTGGTGAGTTATCTTTTCATTTATGCTGTGATTATCCGTTTTTGGTGAAGGAGTCAGTGGTGTTCTCCAGAATCTGTAGTGCACTGGGGCCAAGTTTCACGCAGTGTGTTTCAGACAGCAGAGTTGTGCAAGATGTTGATATATGTTACATAGAAAAAGAAAGGTCTCTAGTCAAAAAGTGGGAAATATGCCATACTGTAACACTTTTCAGAACTTGTTAATGTGCTGTTGTGCATTAGGAATCTCTCTGAGGAGAATAGAGCATCTGATCTTCCTCACCTCTTTGATTAAAATCCCCTCCTGTCTTTTTTTAAAAAAACTCTTTAAAGAGATTGTCTTTGGGCGGAAAATAACTTCGGAAAAAGATATTCTAGACCAGTTTCTCAGCCTTAGCCCTATAGACATTTGAGATCAGACATTTGTTTGAGGGGCCATCCTGTGTCAGTAAAAGATGTTTATCAGTAAAGGATGTTTACCTCCTAAATAGTTGTGACTATCAAAAATGTTCTCTGGGGGCAAATAGAACAATTGGTTTAGATTCATACTGCAATATTCCAGGAAGTTATACAATATTAGCAATTTCTTTGTGAAACTTTGCTTTTAATGGAGAAGAAACAATAGTCTAGGAAGTGGAAGCACAGGTGGGGAAGGTTCATTACATTTTACTGTAATAAACATTCTGGATCCACTTTGTACCCTGGCTTGATTTAATTATTACATGGGGAATTTCCTGCAAAAAGTAATTTCAAACTTTGAAGACTATTATATGGTAGAGTCAAAAAATTATTTTTTGTTGAAATAGTAGCCTAGATATTTAAAGTTATCTGCTTATGATGATATTGGACATTTCTGAAATCCATTTTTTCCTTTTTATTTATATAGGGCTATTTTCTTCTCTTTGAGTCTATGTTAGATTCTGTCCTTTATGCAAAGAACAAATACTTGGCAAAAGGAGGATCGGGTGAGTATAAAATTCTAGGTTTGGTAATCTAATTTTAGTCTGGCAGAACCAAATGAACCTTTGGATTTCAAATAAACTATGCATGACTGAGAAAGTTCCCAATAGAGATGAAAGATGTTTCCATTAGAGGAAGCTTTAAGACATTTGTTTAGTGTACTGTTGGTAGTAGAACATTATATTAATATAAGATAGGCAGCACTCCCAAGTTAATGGTATTCTCGTAAACACGTGAGTCTTATGATTTGTTTGTTTGTTTTTATGACATTAGTTGTTGTTTTTCCCCAAAACAGTGTTTCATACTAGGTTGAAAATCATTCACTTTGGTAGCAAATTTTCCATGGCTTCACTAAATGTATAAACCTGTCTTCCCTGTGATTTAACAAGAACATTTAAATATTGGTTTCTGTTAAATTTATAAAGCACCGCAAACCAGTCAGTATTTTATAATAGATCCCAATAAATGTGGCTTCCTTTTCATGTTTGTAGTGAACTTTCACTCACATTATCTGCATACTCGGTGAGATTGTGTTTTATAGGCTTTCTGCTGTAAACAGCTATATACAAATAGAGTGTCCTCAGGATTATGTTTTGCTCATCTTTGGCTCTTTACTGAGCTCTACAGCTCCTGGACTATAGATAGAACATAATACATGTTTATTGCATTGAATCATTAAAATTGAGTTGAATAGCATCTGTCTCCCTTCACTCACCTTTCCCTGGACCTTCTCTTTCTCAAAGCTTTAGAATTAGTAAGTCATTTCAGTGGTCAGAGTATAGTTGATAAAACTGCTATGTAAAAGTAGATGAAAAGGAGGATACATTTTGAACTGCTATCATAAAGCACTTGAGCATACATATGCTTCCTGCCCATTCATGTTCTATGAAATTACTTTTGCAGTAAAAATCAGTAAGGCCAAAACAGAAAGTGCACAGAAAATTCTCCAGTACAATTGAGGTCTTTTTATGATAACATTTAAGTGGATTGCCTTTCTTTTGCAAAATGCTCTCATTTTATCACTGTATTTTCTGCAACCAATTCAAGGTATGTTTCTGATCTGTGACATGAATGTGGCTAGAATGTTTTAGATATATTTTACCCTGTAATAATTGGCTATGTCTTTTAATAATTGCAGTGGTTTTTTTTTATGACAACTATATTTAATGACTAAAAACTAGTATTATCTACTGTTTGTCTACTAGTTGCCAAATAATACAGTCTACCTTTATTTATTGTATTACATATAATCATCACAACAGCCCTTTGAGATTTTAGAAACATAGATGTCCTGGATGGTACATTTAAATATCCAAGCCTTGAACTTGTTTTTCTAAACAAAGATCTGCCAGACTCTAGTATTCATGTTCTATTGACTGTCCCTTGTTGTTTCTTTACTAAAGTGCATTTTATTGAATCTCATTCTTGCCTTGAAGTTGTTTCAGGGGAACATTTCAGAAAACTGTTTCCATACCTCCCTGAGTGGTGTTCATTGATCTTACTGAAGGACTGACAGCAGCTTAATACATTTAAATTGAATTCTTGATGAAATTCATTAAGAACTTACAGCCATGTGAATAAAGAGATTGTAGCTGAAACAGTGGCAGAGCTATTTTCCATCATTGGAGGGATAAAGTAGAGACACATAAATCTGTCTCTTTCCATATTTTTATATAGCTGCTTTTAGCACTCATATTTTCTAGGGGTGTATTAAAGAGAGGTCAGCATTCAGTTGCCTCAGTGGTGCTATTGAATGTCACTTGTCAACAGAATCAAAAAAGTAGGAAAAGACAGAAGTGAGTAACATGAAGTGGTTTAGCCTGTCTTGTGTGTTTGAGCATGGTTCAGTGAATATCATCGGTCATCTAGATGCTCATTCTTTTATTGCAAACAAGAGTTTTATGTTTTCCTTAATGAAAGATTTACTAAGCAATTAGTAATGTAAAGTTTTAAGAAAGAATAACTGAATTATGAGAAACAGACTGTTGAAGACTATATAAGTATGAAGGGACCACAATTTATTTTTACAGGAATCTTAGTTCAATTTATGTCTCTTTGTATATAATGGCAAGGCCTTTATAAAACGTAATCAGCCAATAACTGAAGTATTCACTCTCCTAATCACCAAGTAATTCCACAGTACTGTAGAGGCGCTCATTTCTGCTGTTATCACTAATGAAACTCCCGGGGGGATTCCCTGGCAGTCCAGTGGTTAGGACGCGGTGCTTTCACTGCCATGTGCCCGTGTCCAGTGCTCGGCTGGGGAACTAAGATTCCGCATGCCATGTGGTGAGGCCAGATAAAAAAATTAAAAATAATTTTTTTTAAGTTTTGTAAAGTTACTGAAAGTGGGTTTACTACTTTCTGCTTATTATCAGTTTACCAATTGTATATCAGAAATGTAGTGTTTTTACATTCAACCAACCAAAAAATCAGGAGGAAAACCAGGAAAATGTTAGATCATGACCAGTGCATATTTTTACAAGGAAGTTGAAAACCAATGTATATTTTAGGATTGAAGCATAGATATAATTGTTTTATACACTAAAAGTGTCAAAATACCTACACAGATTTATCTTTAATAGGAATTTATGGAATTCATTATTTCATAATTTGAGGGTTGGCTGTTTATGTCATTTAAAATTGACAACTAACATAATAGCATTATAAGTACATTTAGCACTACAAAGGTAATATTAAAATGATACTGTTGATTAAAATTGAATGGTGAGGCTTGTGGTCATCAATCCTGTCTGTGTCTTGATTGTGGTGGTGATTGTATAACTAGCGTATTTGACACATCACATAGGATTATACACCAAAAAGGGCAAAGAGAGTGAGTTTTATTGCATGTAAATTTTACCTTAGTAGAATTGACTTTAAAAAAAATGAAGCAGTATTACCTCCGTCAGGTCAAATGAATCATGATATAATTTGATTTCTAGCTATTTTGAAAAATAAAGCTATGTACTAACTTTATGGCCACTTCTGTAATTTTTGTTAGTATTATCAATATCTCTATCTATAACTAAAAAATAATTGGGTGATTAAGAAGAGGAAAGGAAAGGGGAAGAACCAACTAAATACACTAACTTTATCATTACTCATGATAGGAGATTAGTAAATACTATTAAAAAGAGACAAGATATTCTGTAAGGTTGTAATTATAAAGTTAGCTATTAGAACAAAAAAGGCATATTTCATAAATAAAAGAATTAATACTTAAGAAAAAAGGGAAAAGGTCGTGCAGTTGAACTGCTTAAAAAATAAAACAAAAACTAACAAGAAAATTTTTCATATCAGTAGTGTACATGGACTAAACTAATCTATAAAAGAAAAAGAATTTTAGGTTGGAACACAAGAGAAACCCTGATTCTATGGTACACCTAAAACAAAATTACATAGAAAAGTCAGGACAAAAAAAAGATACTCAAGCAAATAAGAAAAAACAGTTATGATATTGATACCTAACAAAAGGGAATTTGGGCAAAGTATTTAATTAATCATAAGAATAAGGCTTAGCACTAAGGAGCAAAATCATGCCCATCTTCATAGCTACTGAAAAGGTTGATGTATATAAAATATATGAACAATCTGAAAATTTGGTTAAGAATGGCATACTTAAGTTGTTTGTTTCTGAGAATCTCCCCCACGAAATATCTTCTCATTATAAAAGGGAAAAGAGTAAATTTCTCTGTAGAAGCCTAGCAGACTCCACTTTTAGTCGTAATCAGAGTTGGCATCCTCCAGAATTGGACTAATTGATACTGTTGGAGCACGAAGAAATAATTTGTTGCTTTGAAACTTCCTCAGAACTGATAACAGTTTTGTAAAATTATAGTGTTGCATAGAAATGTAGAGGCCCATTAAAGGAGACATCTTCTCTGGTATTGGAAAAGAATGTTATTTTCATTGCCCTTCATTACAAGGAAGATGAAAGTTTTCTTCCCCTCTCATACGGTCAGAACAAAGTTCAGCTTCGTTATGAGGTCCTTTTCAGTACACTGCTTCTCTAATTTATAAATTGTCAGGATTATCAAGTTGAGAACTTTGTTTATGCAAAGCAGAGTTTTCAGATAGCCATTTCCTAAGTCATCATTTCCCAGTCTTGACAGACCATCACAATGTCTGGGACCTTTTATTAAAATTCCAAATACTTTTGAACCAAAAAACACATCAGATACTTTTGAACCAAAAACTCGGGGAATCATCCTATTTTTCAAATTTATTTAAGGTGTACACAGTAGTGGACTTCTTTGGTGGTCCATTGGTAAAGAGTCTGCCTGCCTAGCCGGAGACTCAGATTGGATCCCAGGGTCGGAAAGATCCCCTGGAGAAGGAAGTGGTGGCCCACTCCAGTATTCTTGCCTGGGTAATCCCATGGACAGAGGAGCCTGGAGGGCTACTGTGCCTGGAATCGCAGAATCTGACATGATTTAGCAAGTAAACAGCGACGATACACAATAGTAGGTATTGCTGCCTCTGAAAAGTAGACAGAGATTTAGGTGTGTATCATTAGTGGAGCCTCAGTCATGGACTCGTGCCTAACTTGCAAAGGAGAGAAAGCAACTTTTTCTCATTTTCAGCTTCTGTAAAAGAAAGCAGATCTGCCTCCTAACAGGAAATCTCACACACAGTTCAGAAGAGGGCGGCAGAACAGAGTGGCAGATACATACATTGGAATCTTGGTCTATGCTAATAAGAAATTGCCTCTGTTATGAATTCCAGGTTTATGAATGCCTTTCCCTTGCAAGCTGAACTCCACAGTGTATTGACTCCTCCCCCATTTCTGCTTGGTTGCTCTCCTTTTTAGTGTCTGTTTTTGCTTTGTCACCTCATTCCTTTACTCAGATGGCATGGGTAAGGCAGAACGTTCCCATTTTCCTCACTTTGCCCTGAAGTTTTATTAATCTTTAGTCTTTCTCAACGCTTTTCTCTTTCCTCATTCTTTTCCAACAGGTGCTCATTAGGGCACTTGAGTTCCTCTTTCCTTTTTCTCTGTTTGAAAAGCACAAAATGTGGCATCATGAATAATGTAAAGCACAAAATTTTGCAGTCAGACCTCGAATTAAAGCCCTGCTTCATCAGATGACTAGTTCCTAGTTAGCTGATTAAGAGCAGTAATTTGGGCAAGTTACTTTATTCCTCTGAACTTCAGTTTCCTTATCTGAAAAATGAAGATTATAATCTAGCTTTATAGAATCAGTCAAAAGTCTAAATTAGGTGCTTGACATAAAGTAGTTGCTCAATAAATGTTAATTCCACTCCTGAGTTATAGCTGATAAACATGAGATTCATGTTAAATTTATACATTATAAAAGTTTGCAATCAATTTAGGCATCTTCACCTGCCTTTTGTATAGTACTTGACTTTTCCATAACTTATCTCAGCATAACCAGTCACTCATTCTGTGTCATAGTGCTTAGAGGTTTCCTTCAGTATTTCCATAATTCACTGTGTACTTCCTCATCTTCAGATTCATTTTCCCCACATTTATTATTTTGGTTTTGTTCAGTGATATTGCAGTACTATCATTTTCTACCTTTTTTAGTATAATTTTTCAGTGTATATTACAGCAACAATTTAGCCTAGCTAAGCTTTAGTGTGGGCCCAGTCAGTATTATGTGAATGATGAGAAAATGTTCCAATTTCCAAATAGTTGATTTTTAAGATAACCTTATTATATAAATTAGTTTTTTAAAACTCTGCGATTATTTGATGATGTAGTTACCTAGTAGTACATTTTCCTTGATGTGTGACAGTCATTTTATCATTGACTATTATTTCACTAAAGTTTTGCTCTATGTGGTTCATATACTGTGAAAAGAACAGTTTGTTTTGACTTATTTATTATCTCCTTTTTGTTATAAACCTTTTCCTTCTCTGGTTATTTATATACAAACAATGATGGTAGTGTTTACTAGGAGTTGTTTCTTCATGCATCTCAGTCTTATCCTTTAGTGTCCAAAAGTTTGTGAGGCATTTCTAAGGGATAAAGGATTTCCCATCTTTATCTGTTCACCATGTGAGCTGTTCTAGTGACAAATGAATTCTGGGCAGTGAATCGAGAAGGACACAGATGTCAAAGCCATGAATTTATAAATGGTCTGCTAAGAGAAGGCTTTTGTCCAGTCAGTGCTTTGTTAATTTCACCTACAAGAGGGAATAATTATTCAATTATGCTTCTATCTGACAAAAATCAGATGACAAATGTATCAGAATGCAAAGGTAGAGGGTTAGTCAGGATTCTGGCAGGTGGCCCAAATGTTAGCCAGCTGTGAGGAGGTGGATAAAGAATCAAATTGACCTATAGCACTGATAGCAAGTCTTGCATGAATATTCATAGATCTTACTAACTGAAAGATAAAAACTTATTTCTAAATTCTAACAAATATAGAGGCCATGACTTTTTATATTTTTGTGAAATATATTTGATAATTAGCTTGAAAAATAAACTTCAAAAAATTAAGTCATGTTCCTCTTTAGTTTGTTTCTTATTACCAACGTATTTTTTAAAGTTTTTTAACAGTTAAAATATGTTATTGTTACTTCCTATAATATGCTAATTGTGTTAGCAAATTTTTTTAGTTGGAGGATAACTGCTTTACAGTATTGTGTTGGTTTTTGCCATATATCAACATGAACCGGCCCCAGACATATATATGTCCCCTCCCTCTCAACTCCCCTTCCATCTCCCTTTCCATCCCACCCCTCTGGGTCGTCCCAGGGCGCTGAGTTGAGCTCTCTGTGTCACACAGCAAATCCCCACTGGCTATCTATTTCACATATGGTGATATGTATGTTTCCATGCTGTTCTCTCGGTTTGTCCCACCCTCTGCTTCCGCAGCTATGTCCACAAGTCTGTTCACTGTGTCTCTGTCTCCATAGCTGCCCTGCAGGTAGGTTCATCAGTACTGTCTTTCCAGATTCCGTATGCATGCGTTAATATACAACGTCTTTCTGACTTCTTTACTCAGTATAATAGGCTCTAGGTTCAACCACCTCATTAGGACTAACTCTAATGTGTTCTTTTTTATAGTTGAGTAATATTCCATTATACACACACACACACACCACGATTTCTGTAAGATTCATCTGTTAATGGGCATCTAGGTTACTTCCACGTACTGGCTGTTGTAAAAAGTGCTGCCACAAACATTTGGGTACATGCATCTCTTTCAGTTATGGTTTTCTCAGGGTATATGCCCAGTAGTGGGATTTTTGTGTCATATGGTAGTTCTGTTCCTAGCTGTTTAAGGAGTCTCCATAGTGACTATATCAATTTATATTCCCACCAGTAGCAAGAGGGTTCCCTTCTCTCCACATCCTCTCCAGGATTTATCGTTTGTAGAATTTTTAATGGTGGTCATTCTGACTGCTACGAGGTGATACCTCATTGTAGTTTTGATTTGCATTTTTCTAATATCAGAATTGCTTTTTAATTAATTTTAGTAACTGAGTTTTTCCTTATAAAAACAGTGGAAAAGTTATCCTTACTTCTTAATGCTATTTCTAATGAGTACATCATATTACTTGACTCAGTGCCTGACTTCAGACATTTCTACAAAAGGCTAGATAGTATTTTAAGTTCACTAAGATTTTTAAGAATCTAAAATAGAAGAACTCTATGAAGTGGCTCAGATGGTAAAGTGTCTGCCTGCAATGCGGGAGACCCGGGTTCGATTCCTGGGTTGGGAAGATCCCCTGGAGAAGGCCCTGGAGAAGGAAATGGCAATCCACTACAGCACTCTTGCCTGGAAAATCCCATGGATGGAGGAGCCTGATAGGCTACAGTCCATGGGATCTGCAAAGAGTCGGACACAACTGAGCGACTTTACTCACTACTACATTACATGAACCATGTTAAGTGGCTTGAATGTACACTGCCTCATCTGTGTTAGGAATATCTGTAAGACGCTTGCTCCTTGGAAGAAAAGTTATGACCAACCTAGACAGCATGTTAAAAAAGCAGAGATGTTACTTTGCCAACAAAGGTCCGTCTAGTCAAAGCTATGGTGTTTCCAGTAGTCATGTATGGATGTGAGAGTTGGACTATGAAGAAAGCTGAGCACCAAAGAATTGATGCTTTTGAACTGTGGTGTTGGAGAAGACTCTTGAGAGTCCCTTGGACTGCAAGGAGATCCAACCAGTCAATCCTAAAGGAGATCAGTCCTGCATATGCATTGGAAGGACTGACGTTGAAGCTGAAACTCCAATACTTTGGCCACCTGGTGCGAAGAACTGAGTCATTTGAAAAGACCCTGATCCTGGGAAAGATTGAAAGCAGGAGGAGCAGAGGACGACAGGGGATGAGATGGTTGGATGGCATTACTGACTTGATGGACATGAGTTTGAGCAAGCCTCAGGAATTGGTGATGATGAACAAGGAAGCCTGGTGTGCATGACTGCAGTCCATGGGGTCACAAAGAGTTGGACATGACTGAGGGACTGAACTGAACTGATATCTAGTGTCCTGCTTATTTTTGTAGATAAAGTTTTATTAGAAAATAGCCATGCTCATGTATTTATAATTATCTGTGGGGCTTTTACATCATAGCACCAGAGATGAATAGTTTCAGTAAAGACCATATAGCCTACAAAACCTAATACAGTCACTTTATATAAAATTTTTGCTGACCCCTGATCTATTATGTTCCTCTTTAAGGGTAAAACTACAGGACATAATGTTGGAAAGCTTCTGTGATGGTCATATTAAGTCTGACAAAGTGTAAACTTGGTGGCGGTTTAGTTGCTAGGTCGTGTCCAGCTCTTGTGACTCCATGGACTGTAGCCTACCAGTCTCCTCAGTCCACGGGATTCTCCAGGCAAGAATACTGGAGTGGGATGCCATTTCTTTCTCCAGGGGATATCTAAAGTTGCTTCTATTTCTTCTTCAGTGTTCCTCATCGTAAGGTCCTAGTTCAGGAAACTAAACATGCATACCTTTCCTATAGCAGATAACTCTTGCTGAATCACCATTTGCAGTAGCATATCTTTTACTTTGAAGAATTTATATCAATCAGAAATTTAAACACAGTCAAGAGGCTTACCACGTTAGTGGAGGAAGAGGAAAATGGAAGTAATTCAGGTTACCCAGCAGTCGACTCCAGCCCAGTGCAGCTGTCACACCTGACTCACTCGCTGCTTTAGACAAGACTTGGGAAACTTCTTATCAGTATCATAGCACCAGGGTTTTTTCTGGGTATCTCAGATGTCAGGTTTGGAAGAAGCAGTTGCTTTGTTGTCAACAGATCTTATCATGGGCTTTATTTAGAAGATAATTTAGTACTGCTGTCGTTGAATAATAAAATTCCTACAGCTGTGGAGAGAAAGTTTGGAGGAACCAGGGTTATTTCTCTGATGTTTAAGTCTGAAGGCTAAGTTAATAATAGTGAAATTATTTCTTTTGTTTCTTCGGCACACATGTACTTGGTTTCAGTGTGTTGATACAAATTTCCTAAATGTTGACATTTGAAGGACAAAGTTACTTTTATTATTAGTCCAAAAAAAAGAGCATCAATATTTTAAAAATTTTGTGTTACAGACTTTTACTTGTTACTAGAAGAGGGTTTCTCTCAGCTTCCCTGGTGGCTCAGTAGTAAAGAATCCACCTGGCAATGCAAAGGACACAGGTTCATTCCCTTATCTGAGAAGATCGTACGTGCCATGGAGCTACTAAGTCCACGCGCCACAACTGCTGAGCCTGTGCTCTAGAGCCCATGCTCCGCAACAAAAGAGGCCCCCGCAGTGAGAAGCCCACGCACCACAACTAGAGAGTAGCCCCTGTTCTCCGAAACTACAGGAAAGGCCACATAGCAGTGAAGACCAGCACAGCCAAAACTAAGTAAATAAAAAAGAAGAGAGTCTTCTCTGAACACACTATTCCCCTACCTCTCAACACTTACTCGCTTGGTATTAAATCCAGATCACCTCTTTTGAATTCCAGGCCTATGTATCAGCTGGTGATTGGGTATTTTTATCTATTTATCTAAGCATTAAACTCTCATAGTCCTCTTGAATCTGCCCTTATTTTATTCCCTGTTCCCCTGGTTAGTACCATAGTTTGCCCAGTCACTGAGTATAAATCGTGTCATCCTTGCCTCTTCCCTGTTTCTCGCTTTCATAGCCTGTCTTAGTCTGTAAGTTCTGCCTCCTAAACTTCCCTTGACTGTATCCCCTCCTCTTCATTCCCACAGCCGTCACTCTACTTCAGATGAGCTGATACAGTGCCTCTTTCTTAAGTCTTGCTTCCTACCATTTATTCTCCACGTTGCACTCCAGGTGGCTTTTCTGAAACCAAAATTTGACCAGGTGCTTCCTCATATAAAATTTTTCACTGGCTTATCCTTATTCTCAGAATAAAGTCCAGTTTATTAACGTGGTTTACTCAGCACTGGCTTTATTTTTTTTGTTTTCTACTTACCTTTGTAACTTAGTATTCCTTACTTATTCCTCTCAAGTTGGAGTGTACTATGTTCCTAGACGCCCACTGCCCACCCTATCTAGAACATATCTCCCCCTCCCCATTCCAAACTTGTTCTTCAGCTCTCATTGTAATAATATCCTTGTCTCCCTGCCATAAACAAACCTGAGTTAGCTGGGTTGTTTTTTTTTCTTTTCTGTAGGTCTCTTAGTACCTTATGCTTGCGCTTTCTTAGTATTTATTACATCACAAATAATTGTCAGTTTATTTGTCAAAATTGTATAAATGTAAGTTTGAGTAGGGTCATGTATGCACAGTCTGTAAATTAGTAACTTATTAGCACGTATTTAGTGCTCCTAAATATTTACCTTTTATAATAAATAAGAGAGTGTAATATGAACTGGTCTCCTGTACAACTATAAAATTCTGTCCCATAATTTTCTTTACATGTCACATAATATCTTTAGAAATGACTTGTCTTTACACGTTTCAGAGGAACATATAAGGTAAAATGTAGTACCTTTTTACAGTCAGCATGTTTAATATTAATAAATTCAAGATTGTGTCACCCTTTTAAAATAATTTGAATAGGAGCTCATCATTGAAATCCTTATTTTAATCTTCCTACCCTCCATTGCTAGTAATCAATTGCTAGTAATCTCTATTTTGGATTTGGTATTTCTGTTTAGCCTTAATGATTGCATTTTGTTATAAAGGGAGAAAATACTAAATTGTTGGGTGTTTTATTTGTTACAGTCTACCCTGATATTTGCACTGTCAGCCTTGTGGCAGTAAGTGATATGAATAAGCATGCTGATAGAATCGCTTTTTGGGATGACGTCTATGGCTTCAGCATGTCCTGCATGAAGAAAGCAGTCCTTCCGGAGGCTGTGGTGGATATTTTAGATCCAAAGACACTTATTTCAGACGCCTGTAGTATTAAGGTGGGTACTGTACTAATTTTCTTTAACAGTGTGGCTTTTTCTTATTTTTCATTTATGAGGTTAGTATTTCAAATTAATGAATTGATTTTAAGTATGGGTCTTCAAAACTAATCATTCTTCATTTTAATTAAAGCAACTTGATGTCATAATATTTACCAGTTGACTGTGCCATCCGTTTGGAATCATTTCTCTTTATGTAGTAAAGTTTCTTACACTGAAAGCTTGAATCATTGACTTAGTAAAGGCAGAAAGTCCTGTTGTATTGTCATTTCTGCTTCACCACCACCTCCTGCCCTTAGTTCTAAGCTTCTTATTTACAGCCAGGTTATTCATTCATGTATATTTCACACAGTTTAACTTCTCATTCAGATTTCTTCCAGCCTATTCAGATTAAGTAATTATAGTGACTATGTCCATGAGACTAAAACCCTGCTATTTTAATTTTATATTCTTCACCATGTTAATCTCTAGTTTTATTGACAATTTGCTATGTCGAATTTGTATAGGTTGAGTAATTTTGCAGTTAGTGATAGTACTGTTGGTTTTGGTGAAAGACTCCTTAATTTATCTGTTTCAATTGTATAATTAAATATAGTTTGTTTAGTGTTAAATTCAGAACACTGTCTCTTTTTAGTCACACTGTTACTTTCATAGTATCAATAATTATTCTTGGCACAAAGTATTCAACAGATAATCAGTAAAAGTTCATTAATTTTCTTAAGTGGATCAAGTCTTAATATGTAAAGTTTCTCAACAAGAAAACAAGCTGATTAAATTTGCATTCAGCTTTTAAGAAAAAATATAGCATGGTTAATGACTATAGGACTGTTCAGTGCCCTAGTACACTGAGTGTAAAGGATTTATTTGGATTCTTCCACTCAGGGAAGGATGTATGGTTATAGCCAATTCAATCTTAAGACGGAACAGAAAGAGAAGGGTCCCATGTTGTGGTTCTCATTTCTCTCTCAAGTTATTTCTTGGCTTAATTCCCAAAAATGCTATGGGTAAATAAAATAGTTGAAATAGAAAATTTAGGACTGATAAACAAAGGTGTTTAAAAAGTATACATAGCCTTTCTCTTTTTGTTTAGGTAAATGTTGCCTGTTCTGTATTCCCCAATTCTGTTATACATAAAAGGCAACCACAATGTAGCTTCTTTAAAATTTTCTCACTGTTTAAAATAGAATAATGCCTCAAGTAGTCGTGTGAATTGTGTTCACTGTGTTATAACCTATTCATGGTCAGCCAAATGCCAATGAGAGCCTTCACAGCACAGCATCCTTTGGTCACATTGCTGTACCCAAGTCCATCTACTCTCCATAGTGAAATGGAGAAGGCTTTGAACTAGGACAGAACAGGAAAATAAGGATATTTGGCCATTTTTTTCCCTGAAGTGAATCTTCATAGTTGATTTTGTTCATTGGTTGGAATTGTTATGGTTGTTCTTAATATCTAACAAACTTCAAAGGCACTTACAAAAATTAATTCTAAAACACCTTGTTCTTTTAAATAGCATATGTTTTCAAGTTGACATTTGCTACAATAAAGATTTACTTACCACACATAATTTATTGTGAATGTGTACCAGTGGTGGTTTACAAAATGATTTTAGTTGGAACACAGGAAAACACTTTTTATTTGAGAGTATTTTAATCTACCTTAGAAAAAACTTTAGCACAACAGAGCCATGATTTGATATATATTATTCATATAACCAGTCTAAGTAAAAAATACTAATTTGATTTAAAGAAGATGTAATTAAATATTAGTGTTAGTAGCCCTTAAGTTTAGAAATAATCACCAAAGTAGAGTGTGGGTGATTAAAGTTTGCAAAGCATTGGTTTATAGTAATTTTTTTGCATAAAAAGAAATATTTATGTGTTTCTGATTTTGTTTTTACTATTTTTCCTTCCCTCTACTGTTTTTTTTAATGGGTAGCATATAGATTGTCATACGACATCTGTCTCAGATTTGGAATTTTCTTCAGATTTTACCCTAAAAATCACAGAGACATCATTGTGCACGGTAAGCTGTTTCATTCTACTTTCACAAATCTCTTTAGTAGTGTGGTTGATTGGCAGGCTAATGAATTAATTACCAGGTTTGTGATAAATGAAAAAGACTATTGCCTTTGACAGTCTATGGAATCTGTCTGTTGAATAGATCTGTTTTAATAAGTCAGTAGATGTCACAAAGTTGAGAAGAGAAAGTATTAGGAAACCATGTTTACATAGTGATATTTCTTTATAAACTCTTCACTGTTACTTATCATATAATTAATGGAGAGCACTCAACTTTATCTTCATAGATAAAAGTGAAATGTCCTGCTCCTCTCACTGACTCTTAACACTCAATTTAGATGGAAATAAGATGATTATTTGGTATAATATTTTATATTCCTGTGAGAAAAATAATGAAGAAACTGATGGTGTACCTGTCTTGAAAGATTCAGCCTGCTTTAATAGAAAAAAGTAGGTGCTTTAGAAAAGTTAGACAAATCTAGATTCACATTTGGTTCTGCCACTCCATAGTTTGTTACTTTGTTCAGCTTACCTGAAGTACTGCAGACTAATTAACTGCTTTAAGAAAAATGGTTATTCTTTCTGTGTTGAAGACTAGTTATATAGATTAGTGAGATATAATATGTGAAAACACCTACAATGTAGCCAGAAATGTTATTACTAAAATATATTACTTTTTCTTAAATAATTTCTAAATGTGTATTAACACTAAGTTTACAGTATATACCTTTACCAGGAGACTTAGAATGTTAACAAAATGTGGACCTTTCCTTACCAATGTATAAATTTACATAGGTATTATAGGTATATTTTTTTCATTTTAAAATTTAATTACATGGTTTAAAAAATACTAATTATATCTTGAAAGTGAAAATTTTTATTGAAAACTGTATCATCAGAAACTGTGAAACAGATTATGGTCATGTAAACTTTGACTCTTCAACCTGATTCTTTTAAATAATTTGTTCAGATCAACGTACAAAAGATTATATGATTTCTTTAAGAGTTTTTTCAGTTCATTTTGAGCAAATAATTATTTTATATCCAAAATGTTTTAGCTATTTTTTTTGATGTTATGAGAAAGTCTTTTCATCAAAGTTGGTTTTATAGTTTTAAAAAATATCTAAATCCCAGACTTATGATTGTTAAACACCCATTATATTCATGTATTTAATTGGTGAAAAGCAAAATTTCATTTTTCCCGTTTGTTTATCCCAGACTTTCTAATTCTGCTTTTTATTAATAGAAACTGAAGTTATTTGGTCAGTTGAAATTACAGACTCCAGCCTTTAACTCCTAGATTTTGTGTTTTGATATTCATAATCCTTGAGTGTTAAAAATGACCTTGTTTTTTAAAAAATTATTTTATTGAAGTGTGGTTGATCTACAAATGTGTTAATTTCTGCTGTACAGCAGAGTGATTCAGTTATACATCTATATACATTGTTTTTCATATTCTTTTTCTTTATGGTTTATTATACGATGTTGAATATAGTTCCCTGTGGTATACAGTAGGACCTTGTTGTTTATCCATTCTGTATATAATACTTTGCATCTGCTAATCCCAACCACCCACTCCATCCTCCCCACTACACCAAACCACAGTCTGTTCTCTGTATCCACAGGTCTGTTTCTGTTTTGTAGGTAATTTCATTTGTGTCATATTTTAGATTCCACATACAGTTGATGTCATATGATATTTGTCCTCTGACTTATTTCAGTTAGTATGACAATCTCTAGGTCCATCCTTGTTGCTGCAAATGGCATTATCTCATTCTTTTTCTGTGGCTAAGGAGTATTCCATTGTGTATATCTGTACCTCATCTGTTTTATCCATTCATCTGTCGACATTTAGGTTGCTTTCATGTTTTGGTTACTATGAATAGTGCTGTTATGAACATAGGGGTACGTGTATCTTTTTGAGTTATAATTTTTTCTAGATATGTGCCTAGGGGTGGGAGTGCTGAATCATATGGTAGCTCTATTTTTAGTTTTTTTAGCAACCTCCGTACGGCTTTCCATAGTAGCTATACCAATGTACGTTCCCACCAATAATGTAGGAGGATTCCCTTTTCTCCACACCCTCTCCAGCATTTGTTATTTGTAGATTTTTAATGGTGACCATTCTGACCAGTGTGAGCTGGTACCTTGTTATAGTTTTGATTTGAAAAGTGAAAGTTAGTCATTCAGTCGTGTCCGACTCTTTGTGACCCCATGGACTGTAGCCCACCAGGCTCCTCTGTCCATGGAATTCTCCAGGCAAGAATTCTGGAGTGGGTTGCCATTTCCTTCTCCAGGGGATCTTCCCAACCCAGGGATCAAACCCAGGGCACCTGCATTGCAGGCAGACTCTTTACCGACTGAAATTTGATTTACATTCCTCTAATAATTAGTGATATTGAGCATCTTTTCATGTGCCTGTCAGTCATCTGTATGTCTTCTTTGGAGAAATTTAGGTCCTTATTTAGGTCGTTTATTTAGGTCTTCTGCCCATTTTTTGATTGAGTTGGTTTTTTTGTTACTGAGTTGCATGAGCTGTTTGTATAGTTTGGATATTAGTCTCTTGGTGGTGGTGGTGGTGGTTGTCATCTTTGTAAATATTTTCTCCCAGCCTGTAGGTTGTTTTTTCTTTTGCTTATGGTTTCCTTTGCTGTGCAAAAGCTTATGTGTGATTAGGTCCCATTTGTTTATTTTTCCTTCTATTGCCTTGGGAGACTGCCCTAAGAAAACAGTGGTTCAATTTATGTGAATGTCTTGCCTACGTTCCCTTCTAGTTTTATGGGGTCATGTCTTATGTTTAAATCTTTAAGCCGTTTTGAGTTTATTTTTGAGTATGGTGTGAGGATATGTTCTAATTTCATTGATTTACACGTGACTGTCCAACTTTGCCTACACTGCTTGCTGAAGAGACTGTCTAAAAGAGACCTCTTGATTAACGGCCATTGATCTATAAAGTAATTCTTAGAAGTTACTTGTTGTATTACCACTACTATTAAATAATATTATTTCAAATCGACTTGCAATGACCTCCGCACAAATCAAAGTAGAGCAAATATGAAACTAGTGAAGACCTCAAAACTGTGTTTGTTTTTAGTTGTGCATATTTTTGAACTTTATTAGATGAGTTTATTGAGTTTCATCGAAATGTTTTTTATTTTCTGAGTATTGGTCAAGGTTCTTAGTTTCAGACAACAGAATCCAGATAAGCTTGTTTAAGCAGAAAGAATTTACTAAAGAAAATAAGAGGATTTCCAGACACAATGGCAGAGCTAAAGGATAGGCTACATTTTGAACTTTCAGAAACAACTTATAGAACCACACCACCTTAGAACTGGCCTGCTATAAAAGCTGTCTTCCCCACTGCAGGCCTTATAAGCCCCAGTACCCCTGGCCCACTCAGGTAGCCACCACTGACAGCCCCAGATGAATAACCATTTCACTACCATTCTGTTCCTGTCCTCCACCCCCAACCCGACCCATGCTGTCCAGTTCCTCCTTACAAGTCTTCATTCAACACCTCCGCATAGCTGAATGCAGATTATGTCATACCCTAGTTACAGAAAGTCTTGGAAAATACTTTTAGCCACAGAAGTGTTAGGCTGGAGAAAGTATCATAACACGTAAGCTGGGTTCCCTTGCTATCTGAAAGTAGAGTGTTCTGTGAAACTTTTTATAAGCTGAAATGGTGTATAAAGCGAAGAAATGTGTTACCTTTGAACACATCTTGCTAAAGATGCATAAGCTAAATTGATATAAAGCGTAGATGCAATTCATAACTCTCGTGACTTGATGATGAGATGCCTAGTGTGAATCCTGGGAAAGGAGTGTGGCACTCTCCAAAACAAACACTGAATGCTACTTTTGCTTTTCACCTTCTTTTGTAAAAGCAAAAATCCTCTTCAAATTTATTTCTGTTAGGGAAAACATAATAATGTAGGTCTTTTGTAAAAGGGACATGGTGTAAAGTGAACTTTTGAAAAGCAGGAGATACCTATATAGAATTATTTCTATTGTTATTTGTAATAGAGTACAAGAAAGAAGCTTTATGTTAGAAGAAATTGTATTTATCCTTTGATGATCTTAGTTTTATTTTGTAAAGAGTAAAATAGAATGAAAAAAGGGAAAAAAAACTGGTAGTCTGTTTAATCCAAAGATTGTAATGAAAATATTTACGTTGAAAAATAATGTATCAAATAGGTGTTGCTGCATTTGTCCTTGTACATTTGGAGTTCCATATCTGTGAAGAACCATTTAGAATTACATTTTTATTCCCAGCTTGCCTGAATGATTTTAATGTAAAAGTCTGGATTGAGACTGGCCCAGAGTTTGAGAGAAAGTGGCAGGAGATTGGAAGGGACGTGTATGTGTGTGATCACACTGCTAAATAACGTAGTTCTGTAACTCACCTTGAGAGGAATGTATAGTCTCAAATCATATTTATTGGCTGCGTGCCAGGTATTGAAGATAGAAATTTTAGTACTCAACATTTATGCCAACTTCTCTGATACTATGTGGTCAAATAGTCAATATAAATTATCTTTGATGATGATACTGTCTAGCAGGCATTGAACATTTGTATGTTAGGCAATGTGCTAATCACTTTAAAAGCATTATTTCGTTTAGTTTGCATAATGACTAGTTGACACGGATACTAATATTCCCATTTTATGGGTGAAGAAAAAGATAAATTATTGTAATATTTTGAGAAATACACTTATTCTTTCCTAACTCAAAGAAACTTTCATAGTGGGATCATACAGACTATTAAAGGAACATTGAGAAACGTTATGAATGAGTTCTTCCAGGTGTGAAAGACAGGAGGTTGCATGTTCTCTATTTAAAACAGGTTTGAAAATCTTATTCCCAGCCAGTAGTCTAGCAGTTGTTGAGAGGGAGAGGGAGGAGAATGTGTATGATCACAGTGTGCTCTTCGTCAGGGGTAGGACTGACAGACTCATAGGATACAATAAGCCCCATAGCCCATCCTCTTTGCAGCAAAGAAAAAGTATATCTTAGAAAAATCTTCTCTTTACCCTGTCAGAGTAAGCTTATAGTTGTTTGATTAATCATGTACATTTTGTAAAACCTTCCTTTCCTTCCAAGTATGTTACTCTAACATGAACCTGACTTGAATGAGATTTTGTGGCCTAATGCTTGTATTGCATTTTCATTGTTTGTGAATCTCAACCCTCCACCCATATCTACTCCAGTTATCTTTTGCTCTTTTGTTGTTGTCATTGTTTAGTCACTCACTTGTATCCGACTTTTGCCACCAGGCTTCCCTGTCCTTCACCATCTCCCAGAGCTTGTTCAAACTCATGTCCATTGCATCAGTGATGCCATCTAGCCTTCTCGTCCACTGTCATCCCCTTCTCCTCCTGCCTTCAATCTTTCCCAGCATCAGGGTCTTTTCCAATGAGTCGGCTCTTCACATCAGGTGGCCAAAGTACTGGGGCTTCAGCTTCAGGATCGGTCCTTCCACAGAACACCCAGGACTGATCTCCTGGGTGTTCGATCTCCTTGCAGTCCAAGGGACTCTCAAGAGCCTTCTCCAGCAGCACAGTTTGAAAGCATCAATTCTTCGGTGCTTATCCTTCTTTAGGTCCAACTCTCATATCTGTTTTAGACTAGTGCATAAACCATAACTTTGACTATATGGACCCCTGCCATCAAAGTGATATCTCTGCTTTTTAATATGCTGTCTAGGTTTGTCATACCTTTTCTTCCAGGGAGTAAGTGTCTTTTAAATTTCATGTCTGCAGTTATAGTCTGCAGTAATTTTAGAGCCCACGAAAATAAAGTCTGTCACTGTTTCCATTGTTTCCCCATCTACTTGCTATGAGGAGATGGGACCAGATGCCGTAATCTTAGTTTTTGAATGTTGTCTTAAGCCAGCTATTTCACTCTCCTTTTCACCTTCATCAAGAGGCTCTTTTGTTCCTCTTTGCTTTCTGCCATAACGGTGGTATCATGTGCATATCTGAGGCTTTTGATATTTTCCCCGGCAGTCTTGATTCCAGCTTGTGCTTCATCCAGCCTGGCATTTAGCATTTGCTCTTTGATGGAGTGCCAACTCCTTACCCTCTTCACTTAACAAGTGTCTGGAGCTACTCTGCAAGCCTGGTCTCCAAGGCTACTTTTTAGATTTTTTGCCTGGTTACTTGGGAATAATCCATTAACCAAGGTTTTAAGAGGATGAGTACCTAATTGGAATTTAGTTATTCTGTTACATAATCAGAAGAATTAATTTTTAAATTAATTAAAATATGGGAAATAAAAAGCAATGCCTGGTAAAGAGATGGAGAAAGTTACCCTGGGGAGGAAGAGGTATGGCTTTCTTAGCGAAGAGAAAGGTACCCGGTTTGAGGAGAAAGTTGCTCTGGGAGGAAAAGGTGTGCCTTTCTTAGAGTGAAGAGAATGGTACCCAGTTTTGTATTGCTAAGTACAAACCTTCAAATACATTAAACTCTTTCTTTCTTGTGCTTGAAACCTGGATGCATAGCTAAAAAATAAGATAGAGAATTTCTCTGAGTAGTTAAGCTCATTTTAAATATATGCATAACCATTTATTTATTAATGAGATTCTCAATTTGTGGCCTAATTAATACATTGGAGGAAATTGCATTTTTCGAACTAGCAAGATGCTTAGAACACCCTCTTTGCATTTAATTTTGATTGCATGTGTGCTGTAAACTGATAGTGCTTTTAGATGGCTTTCTCAAGTTTATTAGAGCCTTTAATGGAAAATATCTTTTCTTTGCAGTCTCCTCCACCAACATACACACAGACACATATCCACACCACAAAAGAAATTTGATAGCATTTCTGATTTTGCATTACCATTTTAACATTTACCATTTAACATTTTGCATTACCAGACTTTATGTTTTGGGGAACATAGCAGGGTGCAGTATTTGTATGTATTTGTATGTAAATGTTTTGAGTCTTCAGTTCAGTCACTCAGTCATGTCCGACTCTTTGCGACCCCATGGACTGCAGCACAAGACTGTATGGACCCCTGTCATCAAAGTGATGTCTCTGCATTTTAATATGCTGTCTAGGTTGGTCATAACTTTCCTTCCAAGGAGCAAGCATCTTTTAATATCCTGGCTGCAGTCACCATCTGCAGTGCTTTTGGAGCCCTAAAATATAAAGTCTGTCACTGTTTCCACTGTTTCCCCATCTATTTGCCATGAAGTGATGAGACCAGATGCCATGATCTTCGTTTTCTGAATGTTGAGTTTTAAGCCAATTTTTTCACACTCATCTTTCACTTTTATCAAGAGACTCTTTAGTTCTTCTTCACTTTCTGCCATGAGGGTGGTGTCATCTGCATATCTGAGGTTACTGATATTTCTCCCAGCAGTCTTGATTCCAGTTTGTGCTTCATCCAGCCCAGTGTTTCTCATGATGTACTCTGCATATTAGTGAAATAAATGGGGTGATGGTAGACATCCTTGACATACTCCTTTTCCTATTTGGAACCAGTCTGTTGTTCCATGCCCAGTTCTAACTGTTGCTTCTTGACCTGCATACAGATTTCTCAGGAGGCAGCTCAGTTGGTCTGGTATTCCCATCTCTTTCAGACTTCTCCACAGTGTATTGTGATCCACACAGTCAAAGGCTTTGGTATAGTCAATAAAGCAGAAATAGATGTTTTTCTGGAACTCTCTTGCTTTTTTGATGATCCAGTGGATGTTGGCAATTTGATCTCTGGTTTCTCTGCCTTTTCTAAAACTAGCTTGAACGTCTGGAAGTTCACGGTCCACGTACTATTGAAGCCTGGCTTGGAGGATTTTGAGCATTACTATGCTAGTGTGGCAGAGAAGGCAATGGCAATCCAGTCCAGTACTCTGGCCTGGAAAATTCCATGGACGGAGGAGCCCAGTAGGCTGCAGTCCATGGGGTCGCGAAGAGTCGGACACATTTGAGCGACTTCACTTTCACTTTTCACTTTCACTCACTGGAGAAGGAAATGGCAACCCACTCCAGTGTTCTTGCTTGGAGAATCCCAGGGACAGTGGAGTCTGGTGGGCTGCCATCTATGGGGTCGTACGGAGTTGGACATGACTGAAGCAACTTTGCAGCGGCCGCATGCTAGTGTGGGAGATGAGTGCAATTGTGCGATAGTTTGAGCATTCTTTGGCATTGCCTTTCTTTGGGACTAGACTGAAAACTGACCTTTTCCAGTCCTGTGGCCACTGCTGAGTTTTCCAAATTTGCTGGCATATTGAGTGCAGCACTTTCACAGCATCATCTTTCAGGATTTGAAATAGCTCAACTGGAATTCCATCACCTCCACTAGCTTTGTTTGTAGTGATGCTTCCTAAGGCCCACTTGACTTCACATTCCAAGATGTCGGCCTCTATGTTGGTGATCACACCATCATGATTATCTGGGTTGTGAAGCTCTTTTTTGTATAGTTCTGTGTATTATTCTTGCCACATCTTCTTAATATCTTCTGCTTCTGTTAGGTCCATACCATTTCTGTCCTTTATTGAGCCCATCTCTGCATGAAATATTCCCCTGGAATCTCGAATTTTCTTGAAGAGATCTCTAGACTTTCCCATTCTATTGTTTTCCTCTATTTCTTTGCATTGATTGCTGAGGGAGGCTTTCTTATCCCTCCTTGCTATTCTTTGGAACTCTGCATTCAGATGGGTATTTTCTCCTTTGCCTTTTACTTCTCTTCTATTCACAGCTATTTGTAAGGCCTCCTCAGACAACCTTTTTGCATTTCTTTTCCTTGAGGATGGTCTGGATCCCTTGCCTCCTGTACAACGTCAGGAACCTCCATCCATAGTTCTTCAGGCCCTTTGTCTATCAGATCTAATCCCTTGAATCTATTTGTCACTTCCACTGTATAATCGTAAAGGGTTTGATTTAGGTCTTGGTTGTCTGTAATGATTGAAGGATAATTTTCCAATGACTGCTGGTGACACATACACAGCAGTTTCCTGAGCACTTTTTACTGTATCATAAGGTATTATCCACAGTTAAGGTTAAATCACTTTTGCTCTTATGAGGAGGTATGCATCTTTAGTTAGCAACTGACTTCCGAGCTATCATATCAGCCTGTCTAACCTTGCAGTAAGTGAACAATGAAGTCCATTATTTTCATGGAAAGTTCAGATGAACTTTCATATGATGAAGCAAATGATTTAAGGCTATATAATTTAGAACCAGTGTGTTTTATCTTGTGAGTTTAGGTTTATTTTTTACTGCCATTTATATAATTGTGTAATATTCTCTTACTCTATATTCTGGCAGCATTTATATTGATATCTGTCTGAATAAGCTCCATAAAGATATAGAAAAGCATCCTTTTTCCTAATCCTATACATTAAATGACTTCTTATAGTTCCTTTCATATAAAAATGAGTTGTTTATACCTTAAAAATGAAAATATTTAAGCTGGTTTTATCAGATTACATGCTCAATAATGTCTTTAACATGTAAAGATTTTTTATTTAATACATCATCTCTTAAAGCAATGATTTTTATACCTTAATTTTAGCATTATGTTTCTTTTATTCTACCTCTATAAAAGCATAGACTAATAATTAATAATGTTCAGTTTGTATAAACTTTCCTTAATGTTTTTAAACCTCATTTAAAGAAGAATATTTTTCCAGCCACTTTTTTTTTTTTACTGCACTTGTTAAACATAAAACAGTGGATTAAATTTAAGAAATCAGACTTTTTAAAAATATTTGGATTTAGTAACCTTTATTTTGGATTTAATGATCTCTTATAATAAAGTCTTTATTTTGAATTTTATCAGACTGCATGAGTTCAGTGGCATTTAAGAGCTATTTGGATTTTAATGTAACTTTTAAAATCTTTATAACAATGTAAAATTTTGTATCACCAGATATTTCAGTTTGTTAAATATTAAATGCTGACCATGTGCCAGATACTTGTTTGAAATGTTTGGTCACAGATAACAACAACAAACAAAACCTCTCCTGTATCCTGAAAAGGCACTTAAGTGAGAGGAGGCAGGTACTGACTGACTACATTTTAGTGTGAATAGTGAAGATAGGAGTATAGAGGGATGAATAGGGTGGTCTGAGTTTGGGGGCTCAGATATGAGGTATTTTTCTGATGGAAAAATTATAGTTGGTGATCAGATTTTATAGCCAAGATTTCATGACAAAGAAAGATAAAAATCATTGCCCCCTCAAAAAAAAAAAAAAAATCTGTATTTTAAACAAGAAAGTCTATCCTGTTTCCAAGGATGAAAAGACTGACAGAAAAGCTGAGGTATGGTAGCCATGTAATAACTTGACTTTGGGATAATTTTTGTTCATCTAATTTTTAATTCGCTAGTCTTTTCTTTATCTGTATTCTTTCTATTGCTAAGGTCACCAATAAATATTTTCATTTTAAATATCATCTTTTTTAGTTCTAGCATTCTTATTTTGATTTTTTTTTTTTTGAGTTATATTTCATCTTTCTAACCACTTTGGTTAGTCCTTTTATCTTAATTGTTTAACATATATATAATAATTCTTTTAAGATCTATTTACTGATTCTATTCTATGAGCTGCCTGTGATTCTACTTCTGTTGCTGTTTCTTTTGACTGTGGATCAGATTTTCCTATTTCTTCTAATTTTTCATAACTTTGTATTTTATGCTAGTCATTGTGTTGCATTGGCCAAAAAGTTTGTTCTGGTGTTTTTCATAAGATAACATAGAAAAATCTGAACTAACTTTTTGACCAGCCCAAGTTAAAAGATAGTACAGACTTATCTAATATTTTCACCTAGAAAGACCTCCACTTACCTCTGTCTGGTAGCTACTCTGTGGGTCTACATTCCACTGCAGTTAATTTACTTGGTCTTGAGCATAAAATTAGACCTCTCCCTCTTTCCAACTTCATGGAAAGACCATCAAAATAGAGCTGACTTTAGGGAGGAAAACAAAATCAGGATATTTGTAAGGTTTAGGAGATGTGATTTTTGAAGGGTCTCTCATTTCAGAGCAAGGGATTAGAGGGGTGAGGAAAGGTTCTGATCTGGGTTTGGCATGGTTCATGATGCCAGTCAAAAATTGTCAATTGCCTTCTGCCTCTGCAAGGTCACTAGCCACTGCAGTCGCTGACCTTCAACACTCTATAAAAGAGTTCAGAGTGGAATGATGCCCTCCGTGCTCTGGGAAAAACAGGAATGTACAGATAGATATTTTGGTAAAATCTTATGAGACCAGTTTCTTGGCATCCCTCTTATCTAGAAAATCACTAAAATCATTGAAGGAGACATCTGTCCCTCATGGCTAGCAACAGCTTTCTCGTGACTAGCAGCAACCCTCTGCCCAAATGTGTCCTTGACTGCACGTGTCCCCCTTCACCAAAATGACATGTGTACTAACCCTCCCCACCCCATCTCTTCAAAGCACTTCCTCAGAGCTGTCTTAAGATGCTGTCTCCTGGGCTTTAGTCCTCGTTTTGCCTCAAATAATATAACTCACAATTCTCACATTGTGCTTTTTTTTTTGGTTGACCATAGACATAGTAATGGTTGGGTTTCAGCTTGAGTTTTGAAGAGTTAACAATGTAGTTGAACCTTCTGTTTGAGAAGAGGCTATTTTACTCTCAGGGTTAGTTGGAAACAGGGTTATTGTTCATATATATGGATTTTCTTGAGGTACCTGAAACAAACTGCCTACAAGAGAGCTGAATAGCAAGACCAGGCTAATGGTGCAGGTGAACCATGTGGTTGCAGATGATTTTGGCTTTGAGATCTAAACACCACAAGAAAACCTCTCTCTTCCTACTTTCTAGTATAAGCACCAGCTTCATCAACTTACTTAGCTTGAAGAGAGGACTAGCCAAGCCTTTGAGAATTTTCCAGAATCCAGTGCACCATGCTACCCCAGACTTGGCCATTAAAAGTTGGCTGGTTTTTCCTTGTCCTAGCAAGGTTCCTGTGCCGTGACATTTTTGCTTCTTTGCCCCTGCATTGAATAGATGCTCGCAGGTGAAAGCAACTGTTTGCTTGACTAGGAAGTGCTAATCCCTCTTCAGTTCAGTTCAGTTGCTCAGTCGTGTCCAACTCTTTGTGACCCCATGAATCACAGCACGCCAGGCCTCCTTGTCCATCACCAACTCCCAGAGTTCACTCAAACCCATGTCCATCGAGGCAGTGATGCCATCCAGCCATCTCATCCTCTGTCGTCCCCTTTTCCTCCTGCCCCCAATCCCTCCCAGCATCAGAGTCTTTTCCAATGAGTCAACTCTTCTCATGAGGTGGCCAAAGTATTGGAGTTTCAGCTTTAGCATCATTCCTTCCAAAGAACATCCAGGGATGATTTCCTTTAGAATGGACTGGTTGGATCTCCTTGTAGTCCAAGGGACTCTCAAGAGTCTTCTTCAACATCACAGTTCAAAAGCATCAGTTCTTCAGCTCTCAGCTTTCTTCACAGTCCAACTCTCACATCCATACATGACCACTGGAAAAACCATAGCCTTGACTAGATGGACCTTTGTTGGCAAAGTAATATCTCTGCTTTTCAATATGTTATCTAGGTTGGTCATAACTTTCCTTCTAAAGACTAAGTGTCTTTTAATTTCATGGCTTGTATCCAAAGCTCTTTGATGGTTGAAAAATATAGTTGTTCCATTTACTCAGTGTTTTGTTGTAGTAGCTATATCAGAATGAGAAGAAGGTCTTTTGCACACTAGAAAAAGAAGTCCCTGATAGCTTTGTTTGAAAAACCCTGTGTTTTTGAAGATAAATCTTTAAAAATCTGGAAGGTAAATCTGGGTCTGCTTATTTAACTTTTTTTTTTTAAGTTAGGAAAAGTAAATGAAAAAATTTTTTTTAAAGTTAGGGTATTTCGGATTTTAAGTTAGAGTAAATAAAAATTTTTTTTTAAAGTTAAGGTATTTAGGATTTTAAGTTAGGAAAAGTAGAATTTTATGAAAATAAAAGTTAACTGAAACTGAATTATGTGTTACCTCTCAGTTCTTTTTTTTTCTATTTTAAAAAAGTATGATATACTTGATAAACAGTAGAAACGTATTTAAGAGGCACTGATACTTAGAACAGGTCTTGAGCTACAGTTTTGTAAGGCTAATACAGATGTTATTAAAAGAAGCTTTAAAATGTTTGCCATTCAAACTTTCATGGTTCTCAAGGAGTACTCATGGTACTCCTTGTTTTCATTTTATGTTTTAATTAAGCTTTAAATTTTTCTAATGGCTTAATAAGAAACATCAAAATGAGCCCATTTCTTTGCAGTTGTATTCTTTAAGTCTTCTTTTAAAGCTCTTGAAAAACTCCTGACAGTTGAAGCCTACTAATTTTAAACTCATTCCTTGGTATTGAATCCGTTCTTAGTACTTTTGGGTGTAAATTGACCTAATTTTGACCCAGCAGAGCTAATCAGCTAAAGAGACTAATTATTAAAACACATCTGCACTGCTTCAAAATAGTAAGATTTGTCTTGAACTTGCATCATAGATTTTAATGGGACATCTGCTATATATTTTAACAGGCTTCATTAAGTAAGTTTTATGTCTTAGAGGGAGAGCATTTCTAATTATGAGATTCCACCTCTACAGTCAGTTTTAGGTTTCTGCTTTAATGAATGACCATACAATCTAGAGCCTGGTCCTGAACTTCCTGCTTTTTCTGTGAACCTTTGGAGTTAGGCTTAGATGTTGTTGAGAATACTTAAATCTATTTCCATGAACTGGTTTTTGAGTAGTAGGATGTATTAAGAGCTAGAAGGTATTGGGAATATAGTAATAAGCCAGAACAAGCAGCTCTTCTCTTCATGAGGCATTAACGGGGGAGATAGAGGTTAAAGTTCACTTTGTGGATATTAGATAATACCAAGGAATTATTGAGAATTTAGTTATGTGTGATAAAGGTATTGTAGTTATGTTAGAAAATGTTCATATTTTTTAGAGATGTACACAGGTAAGGGAGAAATGACGTGTCAGGCATTTATTTGCTTCAAGATAGTTGAGCAAAAAAGGGGAAAGCAGAGGGAGAATATATGAAGCAAATGTGCCAAATATTGGTCACTGTTGCATATAGGTGATAGGTGCTCAGGTTCTAACAATCGTGTATATGTTTGCAGTTTTTTCACAGTCCTATCTTTTTAAAGAATCATACTAACAACAGTATTCTAAGAAACACGTAAGAGTGATGAGGCAAAGTTGCTATCCTGCATCGTTTCTGCAAAACACAGCTCTCTGCTGTAGCTACCAAGGCTTAACACATGCTTGCACCGTGCTTCACGTTTTCACACTTAGAGATGTGTTCATGTGTTCACCAAAAAGACCTGTACAGGAATTCTATTGCAGCATTGTTTCTGGATACCTAGACTAGGAGTAAGCCAGACATTCATCAGTAGTAGAATAGATAAATGGTGCAGTATATTTATGAAGTAATATACATCAGTGGGGAGAAAAATGTGATCTTGACTGTACACTATGAAATGGATGAATTTCATGAATAGAACATTCATGAAAAATGGGAGGAGAAAGCCAAATACAGAAAAGCTTTTGTCTTTAAATTTTCATAAAAAGCTAAATTAATATAGTGATACCCACTCCAGTGTTCTTGCCTGGAGAATCCCAGGGACGGGGGAGCCTGGTGGGCTGCCGTCTCTGGGGTCACACAGAGTCAGACACGACTGAGGCGACTTAGCAGCAGCAGCAGTATAGTGATAAACATCAGAATAATGGTTACATTTTGTGGGAGGACTTAATGATTCAGTTCAGTTCAGTCACTCAGTCGTGTCCGACTCTTTGTGACCCCATGAATCGCAGCACATCAGGCTTCCCTGTCTATCACCAATTCCTGTAGCTTGCTCAGACTCATGTCTGTCGAGTCAGTGATGCCATCCAACCATCTCATCCTCTGTCGTCCCCTTCTCCGCCTGCTATTGATCTTTACCAGCAGCAGGGTCTTTTCCAATGAGTCCATTCTTTGCATCAGGTGGCCAAAGTGTTGGAGCTTCAGCTTCAGCATCAGTCCTTTGAATGAATATTCACGATTGATTTCCTTTAGGATTGACTCATTTGATCTTGCAGTCCAAGGGACTCCCAAGAGTTTTCTCCAGTGCCACAATTCAAAAGCATCAATTCTTCAGCGCTCAGCTTTCTTTATGGTACAACTCTCACATCTGTACATGACTACTGGAAAAACCATAGCTTTGACTAGATGGACCTTTGTTGGCAAAGTAATATCTCTGCTTTTAGTAGGCTTTCTGTGTTTGTCATAGCTTTTCTTCCAAGGAACGAGTATCTTTTAATTGCATGGCTGCAGTCACTGTCTGCAGTGATTTTGGTATCCAAGAAAATAAAGTCTGTCACTGTTTCCATTCTTTCCCCACCTATTTGCCATGAAGTGATAGGTCTGGATGCCATGATTACTTGTTTTTTGAATATTGAATTTTAAGCCAGCTTTTTACTCTCTTCTTTCATTTTCATCAAAAGGCATTTAGTTCCTCTTCAATTTCTGCCATAAGGGTGGTGTCATCTGCATATCTGAGCTTATTGATATTTTTCCCAGCAATCTTGATTCTAGCTTGTGCTTTATCCAGCCTGGCTTTTCACATGATATACTCTGCATATAAGTTAAATAAACAGGGTGACAGTAAACAGCCTTGATGTACTCCTTTCCCAGTTTGGAACCAGTCTGTTGTTCCCATGTCTAGTTCTAACTGTTGCTTCTTGACCTGCATACAGATTTCTCAGGAGGCAGGTCAGGTGGTCTGGTATTCCCATCTCTTTAAGAATTTTCCAGAGTTTGTTGTGATCCACACAAAGTCTTTGGCATAGTCAGTAAAGCAGAAGTAGATATTTTTCTGGAATTCTCTTATTTTTTCTATGATCCAGATGTTTGCAATTTGTTCCTTAGTTCCTCTGCCTTTTCTAAATCCAGCTTGAACATCCTGAAGTTTTTGGTTCATATACTGTTGAAGCCTGGCTTGGAGGATTTTGAGCATTACTCTGCTAGCGTGTGAAATGAGTGCAATTGTGTGGTAGTTTGAACATTCTTTGGCATTGCCTTTCTTTGGGATTGGACTGAAAACTGACCTTTACCAGTCCTGTGGCCACTGCTGAGTTTTCCAAATTTGTTGGCATATTGAGTGCAGCACTTTTAACAGCATCATCTTTTAGGATTTGAAATAACTTAATCATTGGAAGGGGAATAATAGAGGCCCTGCATCTTGATCTGGGTAACAGCTGAATGTCTTTACTTGTAAAGACTCACTGTGAAGTTCACTGGGCTCTATCAGTGATTTCCTCACTTTTAGATATGTGTTGTATATTTTATTCTTATATTCTTCAGTAAAATACTTTTTTAAAATAAATGATTCTTCAGTTCAGCCGCTCAGTCGTGTCCAACTCTCTGCGACCCCATGAATCGTAGCACGCCAGGCCTCCCTGTCCATCACCAACTCCCGGAGTTGACTCAAACTCACGTCCATTGAGTTGGTTACGTTGAGCTAAAAGAAACATCTCTAGTTTTGCATGTATATAATATTTCGGTTAAAAAGTTTATAAAGAACAAACTACAAAAGGGCCCTCTTTGGTCAGAAACGTGGTGATTAAATGGAGCTCAGAAAAGCCCAGTGTGGCTGGAAGACGTAGACTACTGTTGAAGAAAAGTGGTAAGCTGTCCAGGTCATTTAGCACCTGTGCTGTTTACGCTTTTCCTTAAATCAGTGGGAAATAATGGAGGTTTTTGTTAATGTGACCTGAAGGGCACATTGGAAAGATCATGGATGGAATATGAAGAACAATTAGGAGACTAGAGTATATATATGGATGTGAGAGTTGGACTATAAAGAAAACTGAACACCAAAGAGTTGATGCTTTTGAACTGTTGTGTTGGAGAAGACTCTTGAGAGTCCCTTGGACTTCAAGGAGTCCCAAGGAGTTCAAACTAGTCCATCCTAAAGGAAATCAGTCTTGAATATTCGTTGGAAGGACTGATGCTGAAGCTGAAGCTCCAATACTTTGGCCACCTGATGTAAAGAACGGACTCATTGGAAAAGACCCTGCTGCTGGGAAAGATTGATGGCAGGAGAAGGGGATGACGGGATGGGATGGTTGGATAGCATCACTGACGAGATGGACATGAGTTTGAGTAAGCTCTGGGAGTTGGTGATGGACAGGGAAGCCTGGCGTGCTGCAGTCTCTGGGGCTGCAAAGAGGTGGACACGACCGAGTGACTGAACTGAACTGATGGGTCCGCTGTCACAGTACCTCAAACAAGAAATAGACTTACATAAAGATAGCTTTAGTGGAGATGGAGAAAAGCGGATGTGTTTGAGAGCTACCTAGAAAGTAAAATGTCCAGACTTGAGGATGGATTAGATAGGGAGGGATGAAGGAAGGAAGTCACAATGGTGACTGCTATGGTTTCTCTCTTTTACTGTTTGAAGAATGATGATACTATTTTGTAAGACAAAGAAACCTGGAAGAAGAACAGGTTTAGAGGTAAGGATAAGAAGCTCATTTATTGGTGTGTTGAATTTGAAATGCCTCTGAGATATCCAAGTGGTGATCTCCAGTTGAAAATTAGGATACTCTTCCATGGTCGGTTCTGTCAAGTCAGACTTGTGACATATTCCATCCAGATATGATGTATGATAGTGGAAGCAAAAGCAGTCATAAAATTACACCAGTTGCTCTTGAACTAGGAGGCATTTTCTAACCTGTGGTACTTCTCAAGGTTAATAGGCTCTAGAATTTTTTTTTCTCTTTTTTCTTTTTAATAATCAAATCCAATGGAGTAGCATCATGTGCAAATAGAACTTAATCCAAATTAACTATTGAAGTAGAAGAAAAAGAGTCTGAGAGAAATAATGGTCTAATTAGTGCAGATGATACTACCCTCCATTTTACTTAATGAATATGTGCCCTAGAGTGAGCCTGAGATGGGAAACACATATGTTCTTTCTTCAGTTATGTTCAGTTTGCAAGTTTATCAGTAGTATGAATATCTTGCTGGATTGCATGTGATTCTTGTCTCTCAAAGTATTTGTAGTAGTCACCTTCATGCTCAGAGGACACATTCTAAGACATGCCTAAAATCAAGGATCATACCATACTTTTTATATACACTGTGTTTTTTCTTATATATACATAACCTGTGGTAAACTTTAATTTATAACTAGACGTCATAAGGGAGTGTTCAAACTATCTGCATCATACTCTTGCACTTCGGGGCCATTACTAAGTACAGTAAGGTTTACTCAACAATCTGATAACTGAGTTGTCTATTAAAGTGATTAATGAGTAGGTAGTGTAAACAGCAGTGATACTGTGGACAGAAGGATGATTGTCAGCCTGAGTGAAATGGAGCAAGAAAGCGTGAGGTTTTGTCGCACTACTCAGAGGGTCTTGAAATTTAAAACTTACTGTTGCTTCCTGGAAATTTTCATTCAGTACTTTCCTGGGTAGCAGATAACCAAAGAATGAAAAATTGCAGGTAAGTGGGGAGTACTGTATTTTTAATACAGCATGACACCCTGAAAGCCATCTACTTCATCTGGATTCCAACCAAAGAAATGTTGATTTTTGCCATTGCCAGGAGAACTGGTTGTCTTGAACATACTGAGGAATGGTTTATATTTCACTCTCCAGTGCAAAACCTTAAGGGATTTTCCTGAGTGATTTTGATTATCTTAAGAGTTTTCCTTATGTGACTTACCCACTATATCATATATGACTCTACTGTAATAGGATGCTTTGTCCCTTATTTGAAGGGATCCTAGTTAGTTCTCATTTTTTTATATTTGATTAAAATCCAGGTGTACCCTATGCATTGTCTACAAAATTTTGGACATTTCCACTTAATCCTCTCTTAGTTTTCAATCTTCCCAGCCACAGAGGGAAACTGGACCCCTGAGGGTTTTAACCTTTTAAAATCTAGATTTCTTAAACCCATTTTATGTTTAGTTGCCTTCTTACCTACTTCCATTCTCTCTCCTTGGAAACATATCATTAATAAAAACTTAATTTTAAAAAGTTATCTTTCACACTTCATATTAACTTTGAATCCCTTCAAATAAGAGACAAAGCATCCTATTAAAGTCTTTTCATGTTCATTGAGTAGAACAGTGGGATTATCTGCACTATTAAACCATTAGTTAACCTACGCAGACAGAGTGCAGAAGTCCACAAAATGAGGAACCCTGAAATTGAGTAAAGGATTCTAACATCAGTTCTGAAATACAATTAGAGTGGAACGTTAAAATCTTAAGCTACATTACAATCACAGTTTAATTCTAGATAGGTATAGGGTCATGCTTGAAGTCAGCCCAGGGTCAGAATAAATTTATGAGAGAAATAATCACACTCAGGCAGGACTAAAATATTGTCTTCAGCACAGCAATAAGCATAAAAATGAAATAATCAGTATTAGTGAACTCTTGATTAGAGATGTCAGGGGAGTTCTCTCCAGACTTATCTCAGAGGCTGCCAATTACATTGTTATGTTGTGATAATAAATGAGTTTGACCAGGTATTTTCCTGTCTGATTCAGGCAGTTATCCCTGGAGTAATGACCTCTAAGTAATTTTCTCAGTTCAAATTCCCTTTGACTTATGTTCTGGCAGAAACCATCATTAATATTGGCATCCAGGTCTTCAAAAAATCCTAAAACATCCAATGTTTCCAGACATATATATATATATTCATAAGGAAAGATCAGTTCTTGTGGAAAGATGAGTCAAGAATAGGAAAAATAAATTTTTGTTCTATATACCAGATGGCTCAGAACTTAATATTTACCTAAGTCAGTCTTTCTCTTTTCTAGAAGACTAGATGAGAAAAGGACCAGTCTTAAAATAGAGTTTTCTAAAAAATAAATCAAAGAGGAAGTTTAGACGATGGTAACATAGTGCTGCAGTTATAAACTTCAAACTTTAAACCCAGTGGGCCATGTTTACCAGTATGATTTTTTTTTTTTTCCGGCATGACTTTAGAAGAGGCATTTAACTTCACCTGACCTTGACAATTTTCATGTGAAAAGTGGAGATTCAGTTCAGTTCAGGTCAATCGCTCACTCGTGTCCTACTCTTTGCGACCCCATGAATCGCAGCACGCCAGGCCTCCCTGTCCATCACCATCTCCCGGAGTTCACTCAGACTCACGTCCATCGAGTCCGTGATGCCATCCAGCCGTCTCATCCTTGGTCATCCCCTTCTCTTCCTGCCCCCAATCCCTCCCAGCATCAGAGTCTTTTCCAATGAGTCAATTCTTCGCATGAGGTGGCCAAAGTACTGGAGTTTCAGCTTTAGTATCATTCCCTCCAAAGAAATCCCAGGGCTGATCTCCTTCCGAATGGACTGGTTGGATCTCCTTGCAGTCCAAGGGACTCTCAAGAGTCTTCTCCAACACCACAGTTCAAAAGCATCAATTCTTCGGCGCTCAGCCTTCTTCACAGTCCAACTCTCACATCCATACATGACCACAGGAAAAACCATAGCCTTGACTAGACGGAGCTTAGTCGGCAAAGTAATGTCTCTGCTTTTGAATATGCTATCTAGGTTGGTCATAACATTTCTTCCAAGGAGTAAGCGTCTTTTAATTTCATGGCTGCAGTCACCATGTGCAGTGATTCTGGAGCCCAAAAAAATAAAGTCTGACACTGTTTCCACTGTTTCCCCATCTATTTGCCATGAAGTGATGGGACCAGATGCCATGATCTTTGTTTTCTGAATCTTGAACTTTAGGCCGACTTTTTCACTCTCCTCTTTCACTTTCATCAAGAGGCTTTTTAGCTCCTCTTCACTTTCTGCCATAAGGGTAGTGTTATCTGCATATCTGAGGTTATTGATATTTCTCCCGGCAGTCTTGATTCCAGCTTCTGTTTCTTCCAGTCTAGCGTTTTTGCATGATGTACTCTGCATATAAGTTAAATAAGCAGGGTGACAATATACAGCTTTGACGTACTCCTTTTCCTATTTGGAACCAGTCTGTTGTTCCATGTCCAGTTCTAACTGTTGCTTCCTGACCTGCATACAAATTTCTCAAGAGGCAGGTTAGGTAGTCTGGTATTCCCATCTCTTTCAGAATTTTCCTCAGTTTATTGTGATCCACACAGTCAAAGGCTTTGGCATAGTCAATAAAGCAGAAATAGATGTTTTTCTGGAACTCTCTTGCTTTTTCCATGATCCAGCAGATGTTGGCAATTTAATCTCTGGTTCCTCTGCCTTTTCTGAAACCAGCTTGAATGTCAGGGAGTTCATGGTTCACGTATTGCTGAAGCCTGGCTTGGAGAATTTTGAGCATTACTTTATTAGTGTGTGAGATGAGTGCAGTTGTGCGGTAGTTCGAGCATTCTTTTGCATTGCCTTTCTTTGGAATTGGAATGAAAACTGACCTTTTCCAGTCCTGTGGTCACTGCTGAGTTTTCCAAACTTGCTGGCATATTGAGTGCAGCACTTTCACAGCATCATCTTTCAGGATTTGAAACAGCTCAACTGGAATTCCATCACCTCCACTAGCTTTGTTCGTAGTGATGCTTTCCAAGGCCCATTTGACTTCACATTCCAGGATGTCTGGCTCTAGATTGGTGATCACATCATCATGATTATCTGGGTCATGAAGATCTTTTTTGTACATTTCTTCCGGGTATTCTTGCCACCTCTTCTTTATATCTTCTGCTTCTGTTAGGTCCATACCATTTCTGTCCTTTATCGAGCCCATCTTTGCATGAAATGTTCCCTTGGTATCCCTAATTTTCTTGAAGAGATCTCTTCTTTCCCATTCTGTTGTTTGCCTCTATTTGCATTGATTGCTGAAGAAGGCTTTCTTATCTCTTCTTGCTATTCTCTGAAACTCTGCATTTAGATGCCTATATCTTTCCTTTTCTCCTTTGCTTTTCCCCTCTCTTCTCTTCACAGCTATTTGTAAAGCCTCCCCAGACAGCCATTTTGCTTTTTTGCATTTCTTTTCCATGGGGATGGTCTTCATCCCTGTCTCCTGCACAGTGTCACGAACTTCATTCCATAGTTCATCAGGCACTCTATCTATCAGATCTAGGCCCTTAAATCTATTTCTCATTTCCACTGTATAATCATAAGGGATTTGATTTAGGTCATACCTGAATGGTCTAGCAGTTTTCTCCACTTTCCTCAATTTAAGTCTGAATTTGGCAATAAGGAGTTCATGATCTGAGCCACAGTCAGCTCCTGGTCTTGTTTTTGTTGACTATATAGAGCTTCTCCATCTTTGGCTGCATAGAATATAATCAGTCTGATTTCTATGTTGACCATCTGGTGATGTCCATGTGTAGAGTCTTCTCTTGTGTTGTTGGAAGAGGGTGTTTGCTATGACCAGTGCGTTTTCTTGGCAAAACTCTGTTAGTCTTTGCCCTGTTTCATTGCGCATTCCAAGGCCAAATTTGGCTGTTAATCCAGGTGTTTCTTGACTTCCTACTTTTGCATTCCAGTCCCCTATAATGAAAAGGACATCTTTTTTGGGTGTTAGTTCAAAAAGTTCTTGTAGGTCTTCATAAAAGCGTTCACCTTCAGCTTCTTCAGCATTACTGGTTGGGGCATAGACTTGGATAACTGTGATATTGAATGGTTTGCCTTGGAGACGAACAGAGATCATTCTGTCGTTTTTGAGATTGCATCCAAGTACTGCATTTCGGACTCCTTTGTTGACCATGATGGCTACTCCATTTCTTCTGATGTATTCCTGCCCGCAGTAGTAGATATAATGGTCATCTGAGTTAAATTCAACCATTCCAGTCCATTGTAGTTCGCTGATTCCTAGAATGTCGACGTTCAGTCTTGCCATCTTTTGTTTGACCACTTCCAATTTGCCTTGATTCATGGACCTGACATTCCAGGTTCCTATGCAATATTTCTCTTTACAGCATTGGATCTTGCTTCTATCACCAGTCACATCCACAACTGGGTATTGTTTTTGCTTTGGCTCCATCCCTTCATTCTTTCTGTAGTTATTTCTCCTCTGATCTCCAGTAGCATATTGGGTACCTAATGACCTGGGGAGTTCCTCTTTTGGTATCCTATCATATTGCCTTTTCATACTGTTCATGGTGGCTGGCACAGGAGGGCCTAGAGGAGCTATCCCACGTTGAAGGTCAGGAACGGTGGCGGTAAGGAGATACCCCTCATCCAAGGTAAGGAGCATTGGCTGTGCTTTGCTGGAGCAGCCATGAAGAGATACCCACACATCCAAGGTAAGAGAAACCCAAGTAAGATGGTAGGTGTTGCAAGAGGGTATCAGAGAGCAGACACACTGAAACCATACTCACAGAAAACTAGTCAATCTAATCACACTAGGACCACAGCCTTGTCTAACTCAATGAAACCAAGCCATGCCTGCGGGGCAACCCAAGATGGGCGGGTCATGGTGGAGAGGTCTGACAGAACGTGGTCCAGTGGAGAAGGGAATGGCAAGCCACTTCAGTATTCTTGCCTTGAGAACCCCATGAACAGTATGAAAAGGCAATATGATAGGATAACAAAAAAGTGGAGATTATAACACCAATAATTACCTCCTGGGTGTTATTTTGAGGGTGAAATGAGGTGGTGCATAAAAGCATTTACCACTATGTCTGGCACACAGAAATGCTCATAAAATGATCTGATTAATATTTCCGTTCACTTCCCTATCTTTTTAAAGAAGGGTTTGTTTATTTATTTTTAACTTATTCGTTTGTTTATGGGGAGTGTGATTTCATAGGTTGAATTTACTTACTCCGTCAGGATTAAATAAGTGTCACTGGTTTGTCTGTCGTGCGTGCTAAGTTGCTCGAGTTATGTCCGACTCTGCAACCCATTGGACTGTTGGCCATCAGGCTTCTCTGTCTGTGGAATTCTCCAGGCAAGAATACTGGCATGGGTTGCTAGGCCCTCCTCCCAGGCCCTTCCCCACACAGGGATCGAATCCACATCTCATCATGTTTCCTGCATTGCAGGTGGGTTCTTTACCACTACTGCCACCTGGGAAGCCCTGATTTGTCTGTCAGTACCAATTTCTTTACAGCCAAAGATATGCAGTAGCTGTTCATATCCCTGAATACCTAATGTATTAGAGAAATGAGTCATTCTTTCACAATGCCACATTTATCCAACCCAGGTGCTTCTCAAAGCAAAATCACTCTTTAATGCCTACTGTTTTTCAGAGTCACAGTTTTCCCTTCTAGATCACTAAGACAGTGACATAACTATTACAGCAGACCCCTTCCTTTAACAGGTGATATGTCCTGGCTGTCCCTGAAGACTGTACCATAGCCTTAAATCTGATTTCTTTTTTCTCTTCTTCTCATCCTTTTATTCAGCATCCAACCCCATGAATATGGGATGGGCTAGTCTAACTTAGTATTCAAAGATCACAATAAAAAAAAAATCTGAATGTCTACTAACTAGATTTTTAGTTCTCACCTCAGATGTTGGATGCTTTTTAGAAGGGCTCAAATGGAAAGGTAATAGCCGTCTTTTTAGTTCACATTTCAAGAGAAAAAAAAACAGCCCTATTATTCCTGGAAATTAAAGTATATCACATCTTCTACCTGCCCCCCCTTTTTCTTTCCTGTCTGTCAGGATTTCTTTCAGTATTCCATCTCTTAGTTTATACTTCTGAGGTTTATAAAAACAAGAAGTATCTTGTAGAGCTTGATCTCCTAGCCACAAAATGAGTTTTAATTGTTTTTGATTTTAAACCTCTGTAGCAGTTAGAAAACTAATTTTTTTTGTTCTGCATTGATTTTTTAAATTCAGTTTATCTACTATTTTGTTCTTAAACTTTTAAATTTAATGTTTTCTTACCATTGATAGTATTTTCTGCCATTTGAAGAATAAGTAATGGGCCATATAGTTCTTACATCTTTTATGGAATATTGGAAAGCAGCATGAAAGGTGGAATAATAATGAAACAGTAACCATTGACATTGAGCTGTGAGAAACTGATGACGTGAGGAAGCAAGAGATAGAAAGCTCAAGAAGCAACGGCTGCAAGAGTTCTTAAATGGCAAGCAAGCAAGCGCACACACACACCTTTTCACGATGACTTTTTATTCAGGCATGTATTGGATTCTAGTGCTGTATTAGGCATCGTGAGGGCAACAGAAAATATAATCTCTGACACCAGAGACCTTCACTTAGTAGGAGAGGTCAACATATAAACAGATAATTGTTCTATGGTGCTCTGTAATAGAATTTTAATGATACAGGCATATGTAAAAGGTACCCTTGACCTGGCAAAGTCTTACTCACTCATATTTAAGGTTTTACCTTAGGCATGACTTTCTTCCAAAAAGCCTTCATCATACAGTTTGCACTAAATTAGTGGGGAGTGATTATTTGTTAGTACAGACATCAAGAAATATTTCTCTAGAGCAGTTGACATCAAATTCCAGTTTTGAATAAAAAGTAGGAAATGATAAGAGAAGTAAAGCATCATAGTTTCCTTTTCCTGAAGGTTGATAGGAGTGGAGCATATTATTTCATTCTTTAATTGTTCTCTCAATTAACAAATCTTTATTAATTTCCTGTGGTCCCTGAACATCCCAGGCTATTTCATGCCCTTGTAACTGCATGGCTGTTTTCAGATTAGATATTTAGATTGAACACCCGGTCATTGTGCCTAGGCAGTGAATATAGGGAGGTAAGCACAGATGCAGAGCGATTGCCCTAAAGGGCCTATTGGGATTTTCAGTCGAACAGAAAGCATTATGAATATAATGAATATTGTTACAGGAAACGCAGGAACATTTAATGAGTGTGTTATAATATCTGGGGAATTAGGGAAGGCTGCTCAGGGAAAGTAACATTTAAACTGAGACATAACAAGTGAGAAGGAGCTAGTTTAGAGGATGACGGACCTTAGATAGGAAAAAAACCAAAAACAGTCCAGTGATGAATCTGCCTCCTATAACAGCAGACTGTGTAAAATGGAGTAACCCTTTTACTGAGACCAACTTCAAAAGCTGAAAAAAACCTAAATACTGTCTGTTTGAAAGTACCAGAAAGATAAATCAATGAAGCATTACCAAGCCAAGACTCAGAAGGAACTCCTAAGAAACAAGACTGGCATTTGGGACTGCTTTTGCCCTGTAGGCATTTACCACTTCAGGGGAAGCATCTAACAGACTTGTGTAACCCTTTTGATAGCTTCACATGGGCAGAAATACAAAAATGGAGCCATTTAAAGTTCCCTAGTGCTTTGCCTTGGAATCCAGAAAGATTGCACCCAAGAATAGAGAATAACAGAAGTAAATGAGCCCTTGGAGGGGCTTCAGGCCCACTTCCTATCATCTGCATGGCCCAAAAAATTCTCAAACCCCATTATTAGATTAAGATGACCTTGGTTTTTGCCAGCACCCTCATGTTCCTTGCAGGAAAAAAGATTCTTTCCAGAAGGGCATTTTATACATCTGGAATGATTTCTCTAGTTTTTCATATATAATGGTCAGAACATAATCAAAGGTAATCAGTTGCACAAGAACACAAGACAACATAATCAGGAACCAGGTAAAACAGGCAATAAAAATAGAGCTCCAGGGACTTCCCTGGTGGTCCAGTGGCCGAGAGTCTGCACTCCCAATGAGGGATCCCGGGTTCGATCCCTGGTCGGGGTGCTAGGATTCCACATGCTGCAACCAGCAGTCATACCACAACAAAGATCCTACAGGCCACAACTGAGACTGTGCAGCCAAATCAATAAACATGTTTTTTTTTTTTTTAAATACAGCTCCAGGAGTTACAGATGGTAGATAGATTAGATATGGACTTTAACTATGCTTACTAAGTTCAAGAACAAAAATTGAAAATTTCGAACAAAAGAGTTGGGAATATTTAAGAAATAACAGATTTGAAAAAGAACTGAACAGATATTCTAAAACTTAACTAAAGATGAGTTTAGTGGCAAATATTAAATCACTAGTGTAGAGAGGATTATTGAACTAGATTTTATGTCAGAAGGAAATATCCAGAACAACACACAGGGATGTCAGAAGGCAGCATTGGGAAGGGCAAGAGATACAGAAGAAACAAGAAACAGTCTCCTATATGTTTAAATGGGGGTCCAAAAGGGAAAAAGAGGTAAGAATTTTCAAACTGTTTGAAGAGCTAATGGCTGAGAATTTCTCAAAACAGATGAAAGACAATGAACTACAATTTAAGAAATATAGCATATCTTGAATAGGAGTGATTTTAAAAATCCTTCCATTTTTAGATACATGCCCAGGAGAAATGAAAACATACATCCATGCAAATACTTGTTCATGAATGTACATAGCAGCACTATTTTTAACAGCTAACAAAGGGAAGCAGTCCAGATGTCCATCACCTGAAGAATGAATAAACAAAACGTGGTATAGCCATATAATGAAATATTATGTGGGTATAGAAAACAGTGAAATCCTGATACATGCTGCAGAATGTATGAACCCTGAAATAATGAGTGAAAATGCTAAGTGAAAAAGGCCTGCCGTGAGACGATTCCATTTATATGATGTTCCAGTTCTATGATTCCACTTATCTGACATGTTCATACTAGGCAAATCTGAGAACTGAGGATAAAAGGAGCAGTATGGATACAAGGTTTCTTTGGGGTTGATAAAAATATAAAATTAGATTGTGGTGATGATTGTACAACTCAGTTTTTAAAAACTGAATTATACAGTGTACTTAAATGGGGAAATTTTTATGGTATGTGAATTGTATTTCAATTTAAAAAGGGAAAAGACTTTGCCTAGAATATCCCTGGATACATTCTACTAAAACCAAAGAGAACATCTTAGAAGCCTCAGTGGGGCTGTAAGAAGAACACTGAAATTATCTTCAAAAGAACAATAAATAGATGATTTCTCAGCAGGAACAATAGAATTGGAAGACAGAAGGTAATTCAGTGATGACATCCTCACTGTGCTGAAAGAAAATAACTGCCAACCCTGAATTTTACCCAACTAAAATAACTTTGCCAACAAAGGTCCGTCTAGTCAAAGCTGTGATGTTTCCAGTAGTCATGTGTGAATGTGAGAGTTGGACTATAAAGAAAGCTGAGCTCCAAGAGTGATACTTTTGAACTGTGGTGTTGGAGAAGACTCTTGAGTCCCTTGGACTACAAGGAGATCCAAATGTTCAATCCTAAAGGAAATCAGTCCTGAATATTCATTGGAAGGACTGATGCTGAAGCTGAAGCTCCAATACTTTGGCCACCTGATGCAAAGAATGGACTCACTGGAAAAGACCCTGCTGCTGGGAAAGATTGAAAGCAGGAGGAGAAGGGGACGACAGGGGATGAGATGGTTGGATGGCATCACAACTTGATGGACATGAGTTTGAGTAAGCTCCGGAAGTTGGTGATGGACAGGGCAGCCTGGTGTGCTGCAGTCCATGGGGTCACAAATAGTCAGACACAACTGAGTGAGTGAACTGAACTGAACTGAAAATAACTTTTAAGAATGAAGCTGAGAGTTCCCCTGGTGGAACAGTGGATTGGAACCCACCTGCCAGTGCAGGAGACATGGGTTCTGTCCCTGGTCTGGGAAGATCCCACATGCCACGGAGCAGCTGAGCCCATGTGCCACAACTAGTGAAGCCTGCACCCCTAGAGCCTGGGCTTCGCAACAAGGGAACCCACCTCCGTGAGAAGCCTGTGCACTGCAACGAAGAATAGCCCCCACTCACTGCAGCTGGGGGAAGCTCACATGCAGCAGTGAAACCCAGCACAACCAAAAATAAACTTTAAAAATGAAGAATGAAGCTGAAGTAGATATTTCAGGTGAACAAAAAAAAAAAAAAAGAATTTGCCCCAGGAAACTGGTTAATGAAGATAATAAAAGCAAACAAAAAGTGATCCTGGGTGGAAGTCCAGAAATACCGGAAGCAATGAAAGTGAACAGAAGTGGGGTATGTGCGTGGAGCGATAGTTGCACTCCTAGGTGTGCACCCAGCAGCACTGAGCACTTCAGTTCAGCAAGATACAGTCACAGAAGAATGTCCATGAAAATGGCACTTAGTACTTGTCAGCAGTAGACTGGATACCTACACTGTATAGTCACATATGTCTTAGAGCCAGATAACTATTTAGGTAATATGCAGTCGTATAAGTGAATGTCAAAAACAATAATTTAACTAGCTAGGCACAAAAGACTATATGATATTGGTGAAGCATGTAATAGGGAAAATGAATCTGTGCTTAGAAATTGGAGAGAGAAGTCTTGGCAAGGACATAGAGAAAAGGGAACTCTGTACACTTTTAGTGGAAATGTAAGTAGGTACAACCACTATAGGAAACAGTGCAGAGGTTCTTCAGAAAATTAAAAATAGAACCACCATGTGACCCAGCAACCCTGCTTCTGGGTATATGTCCAGAGGAAGTGAAAACAGGTTCTTGATTATTCACAATAGTCAAGATATAGAAACATCCAAGGTGTGTACAATGGACTAGATAAAAAAGATACGAGATTATATATACACACATGTGCAGTGGAGGAGTAAGAAGGAAATCTTGCCATTTACCACAGCGTGGATGGATCTTGAGGGTATTAGGCTAAGTGAAAGAAGTCAGAAGGAAACAAATAACTGTTTGATATCTCTTATACATAGAACCTAAGTGAAAAGGCCAGATTCAGAAACAGAGAACAGAATGGTGGTTACCAGTGGGTGGGGGACTGGAAAAAATGGGGAAATGTTGGTTAAGAGTACAGACTTCTAGTTAGAAGTTGAGTATGTTCTGGGGATCCATTGTACATCAAGGTGATTATACCGTAGTTAATGATGCTATATTATATAGTTGAAGATTACGAAAAGTAGATTTTAAATGTTCTCACTGCAAGAAAAAAAGTGATAATCATGTGGCATGACGGAGGTTTAGTTAATGCTCTGGTGGTAGTCATTTTGCGATATGTAAGTGTATCAAATCAACATACAGCACACCTTATATATTGTTAGGTTAGTCGCATCATTGACTGTGTAACTTAATAGTATCTTGTGTTTCTAGCTAGGCAGAAGTGTTGAGGAAGTAAGGTCATATAAGCTATTGATCTATGAAATGTCAGAATTTGCACCTATGTTTTAGTCTTTGAGGCAGGGATCCCTTCTGCTCTCTAAAACTGCCTTTGTAGGTGGTTTTGTAGGTGAACTACAAGGGAGCAATCTTAGTAAATTTTAAAGGAATTTCAGTTGTACTTTGGGAATATTTTAGTAGATCAAAAATGATTTATGTTGAATTTTTTTTTTAGTAAAAGTACCTTTTAAAAATACTCTTAGACCTATTGTCTGTTTAGATGCTTTCCATATTGCTTGATCTGTTTCTAAATGATCCTCCGTTTGGGGATGCCCCTTGAGAAGTATATGGCACTTAATGTGTATCGCTCCCTAGAGGAATCCGGAAAGAAAGAAAAGATGCAAATTTCCTCCTGGGACAAAGCAGAAAATTAATTGTAGAGGGAAGAGTCTATAATTTAAGCTATAGTTAATATTGGAAGAATAATGTAATATGTAATTTTCATTTTCTTGGTTATATCTTCTTAAATACCAGTTATCACCAGCAGAGTTCATGCTCTTTATGCAGCAGCTTTTTATGGCCTGTATTTGTATTTTCATCTGATTGGTTTATAGACAATGATGTAAGTTTAAAATGCATAATCTTTTTTACGCATTATGTTCTTACTGTTGCTTTACTTGCTTTAGACTCATCATCAGTTAGCGTTTGAATTCCATGTTAAGATTTTGAAAGAAATACTCCAACAAAAAATGAACTGTATTTTTGTTATAGCGATTCTGCTGCATGGATTACAAGCACTCTATCTCCATGCTTGGATAAACTCCATCAAAAGCACATTATCCTCCTATTTCTGTGGCCAGCTGCCTAATTGTATCTGCTGTAACCACACGCTGCTGGAACATGATACCAATGAAGAACAGAAATGATAAATTACTCCCTGCAGGTGATAGTGATAATGATAATTTTTAATTTCCTTCTTCCTCATAAGGTCTAGTCTGATCTCACTTCATTGGCTGCCATCTTGTTATATACACACAAGATATGTCCTCTTTAAAGAAATACTCATCACACTAAAATACATGAGAAAGCAATTCATTTTTATTCCATGTCATTGTTCTTCAAATGAGCATGTATCATACTAATTTGTATGTATGGGATGAAAAAACAAAATGTAGCTTAAAACAGATTTTTTAAATGGTTCAATGTATACATGAAATGATTTGTGAAATCCACAAAGCAGAAACAAATAGCTTATTCTGAAACTCTCTTGTAATACTTCGGAATATTTAAGATGCACAATAAAGCTACGTGTCAGTATTATTTTCCTATGTACTTCAGAGTAATTATGGAAGATTCTCACCAAATTATAAGCATGATCAAACTATCCCAGAAATTTACTATATGCATATATATTCCTTTCATTCTGTTTATGTCGTTATCACTGTTCTTAATTACCATTAACTTTCTCTCCGTCTTAGTGACTTTATACCTGTATTTTTCTGCCTGTGGTATAAGGCAGTGAATTTTATTTATTTCATTGTGACCTTGCCTTTGCAAACTAACCTAGCTCCTATAGATACTTAATTTCAAAGCTTATTTCTCTCCTTAGCATTCCCCTAATTAGAGATATATATGGAACAAAAGGGAAATTCATTCTGTGGCCAGGTCTTCCAATCTATCTGACCTTTTTTAAGCACATGTCAAGTTGTGCTCCAGTTATTTATTGCCATTGCCTGTTTGGCATCATTTTCAATTTCCTGTGCTGGTTGTTTATTCTTGTATTTGAATGACTTCCACAGAGAGAGAGTGAGTTCATTGAAATGAACATTTAAAACACCTAGAGATATCGTGTCAAAGTGGTGGTAACAAGGAGGTTAAACTGTAATTGAAAAACAGTTGCATGTTTATATTCTGCAGCAAAATGAATAGTTTTGTCCCCAAATCATCTGACATATTTGACTGTTTATAACATCCTTGCAGAAATAAAAACAGTGATCATAGTTGAACTAGTTTATATGATGTTTCAAGTTTAAGGATTTTTTCCTCTTTTTTTCCTAATCTCTATTTTAATTATCAAGGATCACTTATATTTAAAAAGAAAAAAAAGCTCTTTCCTTAAAGTGGCATTCTAGGCATTGCTTGTGTTAGAGGGTATGAGTACATTATGTGCATGTGATTTTAAATCCCAGGTGAATTTTTTCCTGACTTCTCATGCTTGTGCTTAATGTTTGCAGTGGAACTGATCTTAACACTACCCTTAAGCAAACATCATTAGGAAGGTCGATCTGCATGAAGAGTTGGAGATCCTATAATGTCCTTCACAGGGAACTATGATATAGATGTGTCTTCTATTTTTCTTTCTTATTTTATTTATTTGTCTTTGGGTTTATAAACTATTTGTTTTTTGGTTATGCTAAACTACCCAGTATTTCTTTCACTGTAGTTTTGGGTATCTGTGGGAAGGTTAGTTTCTTTTTTGAGAACTAAATTTCATAGAAAATTATATTTAGGGATTGAAAGACAATTCTAAAATGCCTTTATATTCTCAGATCTTTTTTATTTTTTAACTTTTTGTAAACTTGTGTATCAGCCTCTTGTGTTCATTAAAACCTATACTCCATGATTATAGTTCTGTAATGTTCTGTTATATTAACATTACCAGTCTTTTTTTTTTTTAACCAAAGTTAAATAGGTCATTTCTCTTCATATAGTTTATATATTTCAAACTCTGGTTGCATTTTCTGATAACGTTGTAACAGCTGCTTTTCAGCCCAAATTTGTTGTTTTCACAAAAGGTTTTATTAGGTCACTGAAGTTTTTCTTTCTTCACTTTCATTTTTGGTAACATAGAGTATACAACATATGTATAACTTAAAGAATAATTATAAAGTAACCCTCTCCCTCTAGAACCCACTTACTAAAATCTTTAGAAGTCTTCATAACGTTTTCATATATACAGTGTGCTTGCTCAGTTGTTCAGTCATGTCCGACTCTTTGCAGCCCGACAGACTCCTCTGTCCATGGAATTATCTAGACAAGAATAGTGGTGTGAATTGCCATTTCCTGCTCCAGGGGAATCTTCCCAACCCAGGGATTGAACCTGCATCTCCTGCACTGGCAGGCAGATTCTTTATCACTAAGCCACCTGGAAAGCCCATCCCCGTATATACACTATGTATAAAATAGGTAACTGTGTCACTAAAATAGGTAACTAATGAGAACGTACTAGATAGCAGAGGGAACTCTACTCAGTGCTCTGTGGAGACCTAAATGAGATGGAAATCCAAAAAGAGGGGATATATGTATACATGTAACTGTTTCAGTTTGCTGTATAGCAGAAACAAATATTATAAAGCAACTATTCTTCAATAAAAATTAATACAAACCAATACAAATAAAATTTCTCATTTTTCAACGATTTTATAATAAGATATATATACATATAGAGAGGGTTTGAATAATTTCTATTGCTGTTACTTTCCCATTTGCATCTTTTCTTCTCTACTTGCAACTTAAGGGACTTCCCTGGTGGTTCAGACGGTAAAGTGTCTGCCTACAATGTGGAAGACCTGGGTTCGATCCCTGGGTCAGGAAGATCCTCTGGAGAAGGATGGCAACCCACTCCAGTACTCTTGCCTGGAAAATCCCATGGACGGAGAGCCTGTTAGTCTACAGTCCATGGGATCGCAAAGTTTCGGACATGACTGAGTGACTAAACTCTCACTTTTGCTACTCTCCTCATTGGAAAATGTGTGTGTTGGTTGTTCAGTCATATCTAACTCTTTGTGATCTGTGGACTGTAGCCCACCAGGCTCCTCTATCCATGGAATTCTCCAGGCAAGAATACTGGAGTGGCTGGCCATTCCCTTCCACAGGGGATCTTCCTGACCCAGGGATCAAACCGAGGTCTCCTGCATTGCAAGCAGATTCTTTACCATCTCAGTCACCAGGGAAGCCCTGGAAAATGTTATGTTTCTAGAATTACTAGCTGGGTAAAACTTGTCATTCTTTAAATCAGTTTAGTTCCTTTTACATGTTAGACACTGCCCTAGCTTTTGGGGTACAGAGAGGACTGATTTTTTTGAGAGTCACTAAGGGAAATAATCAGAGATAACAGCTGAATTGAATGCCTCTCCATGCAATGCTATGGATAATTTAGCTCAAGTCCTGGTAAAAATAACTTACCACAGTTCTTCATATTTGTGAGAAATGGATAGATAAACATGAAGAATATCAATATTCCCAATCTGTCCAAACCTATCTATTACTCTGAATAGCTTGGTCAAATCTTTCCAGATAGTTACATATTCACATTTGTGTAACACAGAATAAGTGCCCCAAATAAATACATATTATTCTTTTCACTTAATAGTATACCACAACTCTTTTTCCAAATCAGTAAATACTTATCTGTAGGTTTACTTTTGATGGCCAAACAGTATTCTATTATTTGTAGATTTTGTGATTTATTAACTGATTACCTGTTGTTGAAAATTTGGGCTAAAATTGACATAGTTCAATCTTTGCAAGCATACTTAATAATTTCCTTATAATAACTTTTTGGAAGTTTTGAATTACTGGATCAACCAGTATTATATTGTAAAAAATCTTAGTTGAGTGGACAAAAACAGAAAAGTACACAAGTCATAAGTATAGTTTAACAAATTACACAAAGTGATTTTCCCCTCATGTATATATACCCAGCATTCAACTTAAGAAACAGAATATTACTAGAAACCCAGTAATGGGTTGCAATTTCTATCCTTGTTGCAAGGATAACTCCTCTTCTGACTTGTAACACTGTGAATTAAGTTTGCTATTTTTGGATTTCTGTATATAAATTGAGTCATATCATGTGTGCTATTTTGCGTCTGATTTCTTTTTAATATGTATTAGTTATTTTCCCTAGAAAAGTTATTTCATTTTCCCAGCATGAATGCTTCTTTCTCCACTAACTGTGAATAATGTCATTTAAAAAACACAATCAAAGAAAATTGTATCCAGTTGTCTTAATTTACTTATTTTTTTCTAAGTAGGTGAAAGTTTTTTTATATGTCTATTAATCATTTGTTTTTCTTTTATAATTCTCTTGCTTTGTCTTTTGTTAGCTTCTTTTGATGCATTGCTGTTTTACTAATTTGTAGTAGCTTAGGGAGTTGACTCATTGGAAAAGACTGATGCTGGGAGGGATTGGGAGCAGGAGGAGAAGGGGACGACAGGATGAGATGACTAGATGGTATCACCGACTTGATGGACAAGAGTTTGGGTGAACTCCAGGAGTTGGTGATGGACAGGGAGGCCTGGAGTGCTGCAGTTCATGAGGTCGCAAAGAGTCAGACACGACTGAGTGACTGAACTGAACTGAGTGTACAAAGAACAGTGACCCTTTGTTATATGTATGGCAAATATTCTCTAATCTCTTGCTTATCTTTTAGTTTTGATACTAAAATTGAAATTTTTCTTATATTAAGTTTCTGCCTTGTGTATGCTGCTTGAAGAGCCTTCTTTATTTGCAGACTTTATAGACATTATTTATTGTTTAGATTTCATTCTTCCTCCTACCCTCTAGCCCCTGCACTGATTTTTGTGCTTATGTGTGCTTACATTGAAAACCCCACCAGATGATGTTATAATTTTTGCCTTAAATAATCATAGGTATCAAAGAAATTCAGAGGGGGAACGTAGTGTTTTATAGTTATCCAACTATCATTTCTGTTGTTTTCTTATTTTTGATATTTCAGGTTTCCTTCCAGTATAATTGCCTGTCAGCCTAAAGAACTTCCTTTAAAATATCTTCTAAAAAGCCTGTTGTCAATGGATTCTTTAATTTTCTGTCACTTGGAAATATTTTTATCCTTCGTTCTCTAAAGGATATTTTTCCAGGATATAGAATTTTAAAAGTTTTTTTTTTTGTTCTGTTCTATCATATTTTTCTTTTCAGTCTAGACCTCCAGTCAGATGTCTGTTAGCTCCATAGGTCCCCGAGTCTCTGGGCATTTTATTTCAGTCTTTTCCCCTTGTGTTTTAAAATTGGTTCGTTTCCATTGGTTTCACTTCAAATTCACTGACTTTTTTCCCTGTGTCTTCTCCATTCTACAATTCAGCCTAGGAAGTTTTTTGTTTCAGTTAATTGTGTTTTTCAGTTCTGAAATTCCCTTTAGGTTCCCTTTTTGTCATTTCTGTTTCTCCACTGAGAATTTCTCTTTGATTTATTTCAGTGTGTCTCTGTTGTGGCTTTGCTGTTAACTCATACCAGCATAGTTATAGTTTCTGCTTTACGTCTTTGTCTGATAGTCCAGCATCTGGGTCATCTCAGCACTGACATCTGTTGACTGTTTCCTCTTGACAGTTGGTTCCATTTTCCTGGACTTTGTATGCTGAGTAGTATTGCATTGTATCCTGGATATTGTGGACTCTTTGCTGACTTAATCTGGACCGTATTGATGTTTGGTGTTAACAGGCAGTCAGTCCAGTGAAAGTCAGAACATAAGTTCTGTCAGCAGTGTCTCAGTAGGCAGTGGTTCAAACCTCATTTCTGTCCTCTGAGAGTGTGCTGTTCTGTTTTGGAGTTCTGTCCTGCAGGAACGCAGTTTAGGAATTGGTCTGAGACTTACATGGTTTTTTTTCTGTTTGACAGAATTATAAATAGTATTTTGATTATCTCTTGGTATCTGAAGCATAATGAACCTCAAGGTTAAATACTGAATTTGATTTGGGCTCAATCTGCATTAACCCTGTGGAATCAGTAAAACTCCACGTTTTTAACAAAAGCAGGAAAGTACACAAATTAGCTTTATATGACTTTTTGATAATCAGTTTCTAATTTTTACACTTTATAAGCTTTATTTAATGCCAGTTTTAAAATAGGTTGAGTCAAGCCTGTCCACTAGTAAAAGAAAAAGGAATGATATCATTTAAATTTTAAACAAAAAGAAATTAAAATTTATATTTGATTGAACATATTAATTTCTTCTAGCAGCCTTTTATGCAATTACAGTGAGCCTTACAGTTACATTAGATTTCTTCTTTGAGTATATACCTAAAACATAAGTTTTATTTGAATAGTGTAATTTTTATTTTCAGAAACAAAATATGTAATATTTTAAAATTTCATTTATCTCATTACAAACATAATCATACTACTTTGCTTTAAAATTGGATGAATTAAATCAGAAGAAATGAACTGGGTTTGTACAAAAGAGTATGTGTCAGTTATTTATTTCTGTGTAGCAAACCACTCCAAAACTTAGTGGCTTGATGTCAAAATCATGTAGATTTATTTGTCTGTGTTTCTATAGTCTGGACTGTTCTGCTGGTCTAGTTCAGTACTAGTTCTGCTGGTCTCTCCTGGGCTGTGTCACTGCTGTGGCTGTATGAGACTCACATGGCAGCATCTCAGTGGGAGAGTCTGGATGGGTAAGGGGCCGGATGAGCCTCGCTCCATGTAGATTCTCACTTTTCAGTGGTCCAGCACTGTCATTTCTCTAATTGAACACATATTGAGTATCTGATTAGCCTTATTACCCTTATTATCTTGTTTATATGGGGGAAAGCCAAGTTACATTACTTTATTTTTATTTATAACATCTTTTTTTCTAGAGAAAATAGTGACCTGCCATTTGTTTAAGAGTGTCTAATCTTTGAAATGGTTTCTTTCTTGCCATTACTTAAAAGACCATGAAATCACTTGTTACATGATTAGTTTAATAATTATATTACTTCTTTTAAAAAAACAGGCAATTGCTGGCTACTTCGATATATATTTTGAGAAGAATTGCCACAACAAGGTAAGTATTTCATAACTAGGCAAGTATTTTATTTTTGTGCCCCAAGGTATTTGATCATAAGCATTTTGCTTTTGTAAGTAGTTGGAGCTTGTATTTGATGTAGTAAATTAATGTACCATGATATTAAAAATCTTATACTTCATCAGACATTTTTGAACTCTACCAATGCAGGTTGTGTTTTCTACGGGCCCACTGAGCACCAAAACACACTGGAAACAAACAGTATTTCTATTGGAAAAGCCATTTTCAGTTAAAGCAGGTAAGAAAGAAAGAGGGGTAGGTGTCTTATTCATTCTGAAATAAACAGTATTCATCCATTCTACAACCACTTTTTCTGTGCCCACTGTATTTGAAGCAATATAGCATACTAAGGTAAGTAGGTCTTAAGAGTTTACCATGTACATAAAGTTTAGGTGGCATATCATTTCATTATATAAGTAAGTTAAAGAAAACTTTTATTTGAATCTGATGTCTGCCAGTTACAATGTATGTGCCATTGTGTAGCTCTTATGTTGAGTACTATACAGTAATTCAGAAAATTTTTCGTTAAGCATTAATTAGTATATACTAAGTTGAAACTATAACTAAAAGAAAATATTTTAATTTCCCAAATGACTAAACAGAAATATCACCAACAGAAGTAAGTGTAAATTAAGAGAGACTGTCATTCAGTAGTTATTATATTCAAAATCTATTTGTTTAGAATGCTCTCCACTGGGTCCACCTCCTCAAATCTTGCATAGTGTTTAAAGGCTGATCCGATGCTACATTCCTTTGTTTTACATCTTGTTGATTGTTCACTTACATAAGCACCTATAGTTCTTATATATCTACACATTTAACACCAAAATTTAGAATTTGATTATGGAATCTTTTTTTTATTTTAACTGCTTGTTACATGTATGCCTTGTCCCATCTTCACTGAAAGCCTCTTGACTGTGGGAAAACTGAATGTACACCAAACTTCAGTGCAGAGATACTCAACAACAGATTACTTGTGTGTCTCTTAAAAGCAACATTGAGCAAAGATTTGCAGAAGGATTCCTAAAATATATGAGTTTGATTTATATGAAGTTTTAAAAACATGTAAAACAACAGGCTATACACACACATAGTAAATTAAGAAGCAACACTTACGATAACCACTGAATTCATTGACGTGGTCACCTCTAGAGGAGGATAGAAATACGATTGCAGAAAGGGGCTTTAGTGCCATATATATGAACTATTTCTTTGAAAAACTGAAGGAACTGTGCAGAATGTCAAGATTTGACAAAACTGAGCAAGTGGTCATTATATCATTCTCCATGTTTAAAATATTTCATAAAATTGTAATATAGTTTTGATTTCACTATTGAAGCGTAAAGGAATTTAGTAGATGCAAATAAACACCATTAGAGTAAAGCAGTGCTGTCTTGTCATTCTTTCACTTTGAGATTGTAATGCTATGGAAATAAAACTTTGATGGTGTCATTTGCTGTTTCTCTGGAAAGCTATAGCACAGCAAAACTGAAATGAAGCAAAGACATCTTCATTTATGTTTCTTTGCTTTTTTTTAGCTCTGCTATTTGGATTAACTTTGGGAAAATTGAAAATACTGCTTTTTCCCTCGCTGTAACCATTTGTTGTCTTACTACTAGAATTCTAAAGGCAATACTAATTCTTTCATGTTTTAATCTTGAGAGAGATTTAAGATAGCCTTTGAATTTTCTCCTACCTAATTGCAACACAATATTATTTATATCTAGTGAAATTTTGAAATCCTAACTATTCTTTACACAGTAATCCTTCGAGTACTTGATTTCTCAGAATACTGTGAAGAAGATATATGATTCTAATGTTGCCCTGTGGCACCATCTACATTCTGTTTTTCTTTTAAGTCCAATAGGCTCCCCTAGAAGAGTACAACCTGAGGAAAGTTTGTGAAAACAAAATTTCAAAGAAAGGAAAAAATAGTCATTCTCAGTTACAAGAATTTTTTTTTACTCTACTAATCATTAGCCTCTGATGGTATTACTGATAAATAGAAGCCAGAAGCTGTGGGGCAGAGTATTGGGATAGAAGCTAGTCAGAAAAAAGAGCTCTAGGGACCTCTGTATCAATATCGAACATGTTGATAATTTTATTAAATATAAATGGTCCGTACATCTAGAAGATGAAATTTCATTCAGTGCTAAAAAGAAATGAACTATCAACCTGTGAAAAAACATGGAGGAATCTTAAACCCATTACTGAGTGAAAGAAGCCAACCACTTAAAGAAATAACACCAACTCTACACAGTCTCTTTCAGAAAATAGAAAAGAACTGATTTTATGAGGACAGTATTTCTTTGATATCAAAAATTAGACAAAGTACAAGAAAATTAAACTATAGACCAGTGTCCCTCATGAATAAATCCTCAACAAAATAGTAGCAAATTAAATCCAATGATGTGTAAAAAGAAAATACACTGTGACCAAATGGGTTTTATTCCAAGAATTCAAGGCTGATTCAGTATTTTAAAATCATATAATGTAGTCCACCATGCTAGCAGTCTAAAGAAGAAAAGCTACATGATCGTATCAGTGGATGCAGAAAAAAAAGTTTGACAGTGTAATATCAATTCGTGACAAATACAGCAAAATAGAAATAAAAGAGAGCTTCATCATCCTGACAGACAGCATACATACAGCCTATCACTAGCATCATGCTGAATAAAGAAAGACTAAATTTGAGACAAGGCTATGGTGTCTACTTGCTCCACTCCTATACTGTTTTGTTTTGTTGTTGTTTTTTTTAGAATTTATTTTAATTGGAGGATAATTACTGTACAGTATTGTGATGGTTTTTTCCATGTATCAGTATGAATCGGCCATAGGTAATACATGTGTTCCCTCCATCCTGAACCCTCTCCTGCCTCCTTCTCTATCCTGTCCCTCTGGGTTGTCACAGAGCACCAGTTTTGGGTGCCTTGCTTCATGCATCAAACTCGCACTGGTTATCTATTTCATATATGACAATGTATATGTTTGAATGCTATTCTCTCAAATCATCCCACCTTCTCCTTTTCCCACTGACTCCAAAAGTCTCTTCTTTACATCTGGGTCTCCTTTGCTGCCGTTTATGTAGGATCATTGACCATCTTTCTAGATTCCATGTATGTGCATTAATATGCAGTATTTGTCTTTCTCTTTCTGACTTAATTCACTCTGTATAATAGGCTCTAGGTTCATCCACCTTGTTAGAACTGACTCAGATGCATTCCTTTATAAAGGCTGAGTAATATTCCATTGTGTATATATACCACAACTTACTTATCCATTCATCTGCTGATGGACCATCTAGGTTGCTTCCATATCCTAGCTGTTGTAAACAGTGCTGCATTGAACATTCAGGTACATGTGTCTTTTTCAGTTCTGGTTTCCTTAGAGTATATGCCCAGAAATGGGATTGCTGGGTCATATGGTAGTGTTATTCCTAGTTTTTTAAGGAATCTTCGTACTGTTCTCATAGTGGTTGTATCAGTTTGCATTCCCACCAACAATGTAACAAGGTTCCCTTTTCTCCACACCTTCTCCAGCATTTGTTATTTGTAGACTTTTTGATGATGGCCATTCTGACTGGTGTGGGATGATACTTCATTGTGGTTTTGATTTGCATTTCTCTAATAATAAGTGATGTTGAGCATCTTTTCATGTCTTTATTAACCTAAGCAAAAATTAGACAAAGATGGTACAAGAAAATTAAACTACAGACCAATGTCCCTCATGAATAAATCCTCAACAAAATAGTAGCAAATTGAATCCAGTGATGTGTAAAAAGAAAATACACTGTGACCACAGTGTTTATGTCTGCACTCCTGCACTCTTAAACTCGAAGTCTTAGCCAGTGCAATAAGAAATAAAAAAGAATTAAAAACCATTGGGAAGGAAGAAATAAAGCTGTTATTATTTATAGATAATGTATACATAGAAAATTCTAGGAAATCTACCAAAATAAAAAATACAGAGCTAGTAAGTGAATTTAGCAAGAGAGAAATTAATGTGCTGATTCTAAAATTTATATACAAATGATCTAGACTGTTGTAGCCAAACAATTTTAAGAACCATATTGTACTTCTTACACTATGTAAATTCTGAACTTAAAAATTATATTAACACAAGTAGTATAGTATTGACATATAAAAGATGGATATATAGATTAATACAGTTAGAAAATCCAGAAATAGCCTCATTTTTGTATAGTCAATTAAGTTTTTTCAAAGGGCCAGTATAAATTTAATTGGAAAAGGATAGTCTTTTCAGAAAATTGTGTTAGAACAGCTGAATATTCATAAAGGAAAATAATGACTCTTCTTCTCTGACACCAAATATATAAAAACTGACTTTAAATGGATAATAGACATAAACATAAAAGCTTAAAACTGTGAAATTTCTAGATAATAACATAAGAGAGCATCTTGATACTTGAGGTAGGTGAAAGTTTACAAAAGTGAAATATTAAGTAAAACTCATTGAACTGCAATTTTACATGTTATAGTTTCATTATATATAACCTACACCTTAATAAAGTTAAGGTGAGGGTGCAATGATTTGAGAGAAAAGCACTGAAACATGTATATTATCATATGTGAAATAGGTCGTCAGTCCAGGTTTGATGCATGAGACAGGGTGCTCAGGGCTGGTGCACTGGGATGACCCTGAGGGATGGGAAGGGGGTTCGGAATGGGGAACACATGTACACCCATGGCTGATTCATGTCAATGTATGGCAAAAACCACTACAATATTGTAATTAGCCTCCAATTAAAATTAATTAATTAATTAAAAATTAAAAAAAAAGCCCTCACTGGACCCTCAGTATATCCAGGATGAAATCCAGATTCTTTACCATGACCTTTTACAGTCTGACCATTTTCATTGTTTCCAGCCCTGGCCTGTCAGAACCCCATAGAGGCCCATCATATGCTCCAGCTGTACTGCTCATTTTTTAGCTAGTTTTCTGTCTTTTCTTCCTCATTGCCTTTATCTGAGATACTTTTCTACCTAGGAAACTACTTTGACCTCTTTCACTTGATGAATTACACTTTTCCCTTTATAACCCAGCTTATTTCTGTACATCTTTCCTCATTGTCTTAAACAGTTAACTGTTCTGTTATTTTTTTCTCCCAGATCAATTCATATGTATATCTGTGTTACAACATACCAGTGTGCTCTGATAAGGGGTTCTCATAGATGAGTTATTTGCTCTTCTCACTTCTTTTTTATCTGGTGCAGTATTTGGCGTGTCATAAATACCCTCCTGAATGAATGAATAAGTACAGTAATATGCATTGTCATTGAAATATAACTTCCTTTCATCACCGTGGGTGACACATGCCAAGGGCATTTATCTAGTTGCTATATTTGGTTGCCCCATTTTGTCATTTCTGATGTTCTCCGAAATTGTGGCATGGCTGAGGAGAGTATTGTTGAGTCGAAAAATAGCTTGAGTCAAAAACTACTTTTTGACTTAATATGGTGTACAATTTTTAGATAAATAAAGCCAAGCGTCTAATCATGACAGTTTGCTGTGCACATAAAGTTTATTTTACTGTCCGGATAGTAATGTGACAAGACTTTTTTTAACAAAATATTGTGAACATACCTATACAGTTATTCTACCCAGCTTGTGTGTGTGTGTGTGTGTATGTATGTGTACATGTTAATATTTTGAATAATGATAAGTCGTTTTTTGGTAATGGTAAATCTGCCCTTGGACTTCCCTGCCAGCTTAGTGGTAAAGAATCCACCTGACAATGCAGAAGACATGGGTTTGATCCCTGGGTCGGGAAGATCCCTTGGAAAAAGAAATGGCAACCTACTCCAGTATTCTTGCCTGGGAAATCCCATGGACAGTGAAGCCTGGCAGGCTGTAGTCTGTGGGGTCACAAAGAGTTGAACACAACTTATCTACTAAACAACAACAAAATCTATCATTGGGGGCAGACAGGATATTTGGAAAGCAAAGAAAAAGACAGTGTGAATAGGAAATTTCTCAGAATAGGAATTTTACATTTGACCAAAAGCACAAGGTAACTATAAGATGATGAACCTAATGTGTTTTTGCTTTGGTGTGGGATTTTGTTTGTTGTTGTTGTTATTTTCACAACATAGTTCTAACAATAATTTCCAAAGAAATACTCTACAACATTTGAGCATTTCCAGCATTGTGGGAGTTAGAGAATGAATACTTTTAAAGGATTTAAAGGTCACTTTTAAAGTTTAAATTCAGAGTGGTTTTTTCCCCCCTTTTTCTTTAAAAAATAATGTGCAATTTTATTGTACAAACTTACGTGACAGTATTTATTTTAAAGATCCAGATTTTTTTCTTGTGGTTTGGCTTTGAAAAATATTAAAATCATACTATTTAGTTCTCTTTATATGTTATTAGTAAGCTTTTATGTGATGGAGAATCCTTTTTTTTTTTTTTTCTTTTCATTTTTTTAACTCTAAGCTTTAGTAGTGATAATACTGATTTTTATTTATCCCCCTTGTGAGGAATGAAATTTTATTGCTCTGGAAGAAACTAATTTGAAAAAACCACTAGGACCGAATTGAAATGAAATCAGTTTTGTTCTTAATTGAACTGCAGTGCTGCTTTGTGATATACTAATAGCCGTTTGCTGATGATAAAAACAAGGTGATACAGCTCAGCTGCATAGAGACTGTCCTTTGCAGCTCTCACCAGTTTACACACTTAACAACATCAGTCACTTTATATCTATTTGACACTGATTAATTACTCCTATCTCTACTGCATTATAGCTGTTACCCTGGCACTTTAGCTAGGCTTGAACAATTGAAGTGGGTGCAGCAGTGTGAACTGTGGATTTATTACTGTGACCCTTCATGCTGTATAATTAACTTAAGTTAATTGTTTTGCATCTCCATTTTGAAATTAAGGTTACAAAATAACTATTGCAGCAAGAGTTATTTTGTTTGTGTTTTGTTTTAAAACACGAAAATTACAATATTAGCTTATAAGACAGTGTTAAGACTTTTTAATTACTCAAATATTTTATTTTATATTGATGCTGAAAATTTTTTCTTCTGTGAAAATTTAACAAAATTATCTGTTACTTGTACATGTTGAGCTGTATTTTAAGTTAAGGGATACATAAACCTCTTAAATACATTCTTCCTTTTTAACATATTTTTTTAATTTGAAATGCAGTATTTGATAACCTGCTTTATAGGCACCAGGGAACATTTCCATTTTGACCCTACACTAAGGATCGGCTAGGATATTTATAAACAAGCCAACTTAACATTTTTAACATGTCTAAAGCCACTTAAAGAGCAACCACCCTTAGGGCACATCAACAAGAAAATGACTGAGTTAAATAAAATGCTCAAAGAATCTTTTTAGATGGTGGTTAAACATTTAAAATAATAGCATCACTACTGATAATCACCAAAATGCAAATCAAAGCAGTCAGATACTGGTGGTTGGTTGTTACTGGTTTCTTTCCTTCTTTTTCTGTTGTTGCTTGGATTCTAATAATAGCCAAATTTTGGTGAAGATGGCTGGAATGTAAAAGTGGAACACATTTTATGCCTTTTTAAAGTATCTTGCTTTATAGAATTTGTTTCATTTTTGTATAAACATCAACCTTTTCCTTTTGGTTTTTAACTTTTTTTCCATACTAAGAAATATTGTGTTACTATATTTATACATTTCTGTTGACTCCTTTCTTTGCTCAGTGATGTAAAATGCCCCAATTAGAATGTACTGAATCTCTATAATGAATCTTTATTCCATTTATCTATGAATTTATTCCTAAGCCATCACATTTTTAAAAACACTTTATTCTATATTTACATACAGTAAAAATTTAGGCGTTTTATTTATACAGTTTAATAAATTTTGGCAAATGTATGTTCCACTCTATTCAGTTCAGTTCAGTCGTTCAGTCATGTCTGACACTTTGTGACCCCATGAACCGCAGCCTCCCTGTCCATCAGCAACTCCCAGAGTTCACCCAAACCCATGTCCATTGTGTCAGTGATGCCATCCAACCATCTCATCCTCTGTTGTCCCCTTCTCCTCCTGCCCTCAATCTTTCCCAGCATCAGGGTCTTTTCAAATGAGTCAGCTCTCTGCATCAGGTGGCCAAAGTATTGAAGTTTCAGCTTCAACATCAGTCCCTCCAATGAATACCCAGGACTGATTTCCTTTAGGATGGACTGGTTGGATCTCCTTCCAGTCCAAGGAACTGTCAAGAGTCTTCTCCAACACCACAGTTCAAAAGCATCAATTCTTCGACATTCAGCTTTCTTCACAGTCCAACTCTCACATCCATATGTGACTACTGGAAAAATCATAGCCTTGACTAGACAGACCTTTGTTGGCAAAGTAATGTCTCTGCTTTTTAATATGCTAAGTTGGTCATAACTTTCCTTCCAAGGAGCAAGCATCTTTTAATTTCATGGCTGCAGTCACCATTCGCAGTGATTTTGGAGCCCAGAAAAATAATCAGCCATGGTTTCCACTGGTTCCCCATCAATTTCCTATGAAGTGATGGGACCAGATGCCATGATCTTAGTTTTCTGAATGTTGAGCTTTAACCAACTTTTTCACTCTCCTCTTTCACTTTCATCAAGAGGCTCTTTAGTTCTTCTTCTCTTTCTGCCATAAGGGTGGTATCATCTGTATATCTGAGGTTATTGATATTTCTCCCGGCAATCTTGATTCCAGCTTGTGCTTCCTCTAGCCCAGTGTTTCTCATGATGTACTCTGCATAGAAGTTAAATAAGCAAGGTGACAATATACAACCTTGATGTATTCATTTTCCTATTTGAAACCAATCTGTTGTTGTTCCATGTCCAGTTCTAACTGTTGCTTCCTGACCTGTATACAGGTTTCTCAAGAGGCAGGTCAGGTGGTCTGGTATTTCCATCTCTTTCAAGATATAGAATGTTTACTTCACCCTAAAAAGTTTCCTTGTTGATCCCTTGTGCATTTAGTCATCCCCATCTTCAGTTTTCAGTCTGGACAAACATTGATCTGCTTTCTGTCACTACGTATTATATTACTATTAATAATAGTAAGGCATTAATTAGTATTCTTTAGAATTTTATATCAAAGTTATTATAGAGAACATACTCCAGCTTCTTTGCTTTTAGCATATTTTAAAGTGCATCTGTGAATCAGTAATTTGTTCTTTTTTATTGCCAAGTAGTGTTCCTTTGTATGGACTTACTGTAAATAGGCCTTCACTTGCTGATAGACTTTTGGATTGTTTTCAGTTAGGCACCATTATGGATAAAATTAATATGAACATTCTTGCAGAAGTTTTTGTGTGAACATATGTTTTCATTTCTCCTAAGCAGATACCTAGGAGTGGAATTACTAGGTCTTACGATAAATAAATACTTAACTTCATAAGAAGCTGGCGAACTTTTTCACAATGACGATACTATTCAAGGTTCCTACACTGTTGTGGGTTTGTTTTCTCCACATCTTTGTCGACACTTATATAAAAGGGCAGTCATTTTAATATAAGGTTTAATATGTCATTGTGTTGTAAGTGTATGTAGTGACAGCTGTGTTTTTAATTTGCATTTACCTCGTGACTAATGATGTTGAGCATCTTTTCATATGTTCATTCGTCATTTGTATGTTTTCTTCGGTGAGGCTTCTTTTAAGATATTTTGCTCAATTTTTGGTTGGGTTGTCATCTTACTGGGTTATAAGAATCTTAATAAGGTACTAACATCACAGCTTTTCCTATACGGTTCTTCTAAAAGCTTTATATTTTTGCCTGTACATTTAGGATTATAAACTATTTCATGTTGATTTTAAAAGTAATATTCATCTTTTTCCAAATTTATATTATATTGTTTCATCATCATTTCTTTTTTTTTTTTGTTTTCATCATCATTTCTTGAAAAGACTTTTCTTTTCCCATTTAATTACCTTGGTTCTTTTGTCAGAAATTAATTAACCATGTATGCATGTCTGCTTCTGAACTTTGTTTCCTTGATCTATGTGTCTTTTCTTACGCCAGTAAGACACTGTAAGATGATATAAATCCTCCTGCTTTATTCTGTTCTCTCACCATTCTGAGCTCTTTAAATTTGCATATGCGTTTTCAAGTCAACTTAAATTCTGCCCAAATAAAACAGTCCTGCTGGGATTTTGATTGAGACTGTGTTGAATCTATAGATTACTTTAGGGAGAATTGGCATCTTAAAACAGTATTGTCATCCACAAACAAAATGTCTCATTTACCTAGATCATCTTTAGCAGTGTTTCATAATTTGATATAACTAAATGATGCATATACGTTGTTACATTTATCTCAAGAATTATATGCTTTTTCAATGCTATTATAAATGCTATTGTTTTTTATTTCAGTTTCTCATTCTTCATTGCTCATGTATAGAAATGCAATTAATGTTTTATATTGATCTTTTGTCCTGAGATTGCTAAACCTTCTGAGAGTTTTAGTAGCTGTTTTCTTTTCTTTTTCCAAGGAGTCAGTCCTTCACATCAGGTGGCCAAAGTATTGGAGCTTCAGCATCAGTCCTTCCAATCAGTATTCAGGATTAATTTCCTTTAGGATTGACTGGTTTGTTCTCCTTGCAGTCCAGGGGACTCTCAAGAGTCTTCTCCAGCACCACAATTCAAAAGCATCAATTCTTCAACACGCACAGTGTTTATGGTCCAACTCTCACATCCATACATGACTGCTGGAAAAACCATAGCTTTGACTATAGGGACCTTTGTCAGCAAAGTAAAATCTCTGCTTTTTAATACACTGTCTAGGTTTGTTATAGCTTTTCTTCCGAGGTGCAAGCATTTTTTAATTTCATGGCTGCAGTCACCATCCACAGTGATTTTGGAGTCCAAAAAAATAAAGTCTGACACTACTTCCATTCTTTCCCCATCTATTGGCCATGAAGTGATGGGACCAGATGCCATGATCGTCATTTTTTGAATGTTGAGTTTTAAGGCAGCTTTTTCACACTTTTCTTTCACTTTCATCAAGAGGCTCTTCAGTTCCTCTTTGCTTTCTGCCATAAGGGTGATGTCATCTGCATATCTAAGGTTGTTGATATTTCTCCCAGCAGTCTTTGCCAGCTTTTGTTTCATCCAGCCCTGCATTTCGCATGATACTCTGCAAGTAAGTGAAATAAGTGACAATATGTAGCCTTGACGTACTCCTTTCCCAATTTTGAACCAGTCCATTGCTCCATATCTGATTCTAACTGTTGCTTCTTGACCTGCATATAGTTTTGTCAGGAGGCAGTTATGGTGGTGTGGTATTCCCATCTCTTTAAGAATTTCCAGTTTATGACTGTGGTCCACACAGTCAAAGGCTTTAGCATAGTCAATGAAGCAGAAGTAGATATTTTTCTGGAATTCTCTTGCTTTTTCTGTGATCTAACGGATGTTGGCAGTTGATCTGTGGTTCCTCTGCCTTTTCTAAATCGAGCTTGTACATCTAGATAATACTCAGTTCACATAATGTTGAAGCCTAGCTTGAAGGATTTTGAGCATTACCTTGCTAGCATGTGAATTAATTCTTGTGAAACCTTGCCTTTTACTGCCTTCCAACCATCCCCAGTCCTCTGTGCCAGCATACCCTATTAGACCTGTTGCGTAATTGTCAGTACCTCTCTTTTCTTCGCCCTGAACTGTGAACGCTTTGAGGTCAGGGAACATGTCTTTTTTATAATATGCCCAGGACATACCTCGGGGCCTCATATTGAGGAGTCCAATAAACAGTCCCCAACCCTGCAGTGACCACTGTAGTTACGCTTTTTCACAAGCATTTGACACCCATGCTAGCTAAATTAGATCTTCTTTCTTCAAAAATTAAACATAAAATTGTCCTGAAAATTTTTAAGTTAAAAAAAGTGAAACATTCTCCCAACAAAAAATAAGAAGTATCAATTCTAAGTGTACCATGTTGCTTTTCTGTTACACTGTATTCCTTGAATTCTGAAACCCAATTTTTGCCTTTCTTCTTTAGGTGAAGCCTTGAAAGGAAAGATCACAGTGCACAAGAATAAGAAAGATCCACGTTCTCTCATTGTGACCCTCACATTGAACAATACAACTCAAACTTATGGTCTCCAGTAAAAAGGCTACAAAAGCGCCAACTAATCTGCAGCTTTTATGGTTGGGGAGGGGTGGGCAGAAGGGGAGGAAGCTTATGTGAACACATGGATGTTGAGACTTTGAATCTGGTGATTCAGCTACAGAGGGAACTGATCCTCGTGATCCACCTCTGCAATCACATTCTTAAAAGTCTGGTCAGTGAGATTTAACAAAATGTAATCCCTGCATTGAGTTCAGCTGTATTGAAAGTCATTCAAATCGGCCTAAATTTGGAACAGAGGTATAATCTTTTGTTGTTTTTAATAATTTTCTTACTATAAATTTTAAACACTGGTAATTGATTGTTATTTGGATAATGTTTTATGAAACTAGTAACTGTACACAAGGTATTACACATTTTATTGAAAATTTCCTTTCTAAGAAATAGTTTTAATTGTATCTGCTAGACTATCAGGATATAATATAGAGCAAGTGTAAGGGACTAAAATGTGGAAAAGAGACGACACAAACTGTATTTGAAGACAGCTTAGTTGATTGTTGTATATAATTCTGTTCCCATTTTTTAGCTGCTTCTCTCTTTGCAAATATTCTTCAGTCATATAGTTTTCTACTACTGCCCAGGACATCTAGTTTCAATACATTTGCCCTAGATTTCAAAAAAAAATTTTTAAGATTGGTTTAAATATTGTATTTATTTACTAATACTTTTTTCAAATTAGTTTTATGTACAAAGTTAAACATGTAACTGTTAATATACTTTTATCACTCTATTCAATTGTGTCATTTACAATTATTGACCCAGTTTGAAATACAGAAAACATTCAAATAAACATATACAATAGCCATTAATATTATAAAGTGACATTTCCACATACCAAAGCCGTTTACAAAATTAGAAACATTTAAAACAACTCTTAGCAAAGGAATCATTTTTAAGAAAATAGGAATTTTAAGGAGAGGTGGATCACATGGTTCATTTCCATTCATCAGCTGATTCATTTTCACAACAAGACACAAACAAAGCAGCATAGCGTTGTGTTGAGAAGCATGAATTCTGGAGCCCGTTCAAGCCTTGGCTGCAGCTCTTACTTGCTGTGTAATCCTAGGTTCCTTAACCTCTCTCTCCCTCCATAAATGTGCCAATTCATGAACTGATACATTTCAACTACTGAAATGTATACATTTCAACTGATAAATTTCAACAACTTCTGTGTGCCTGGCACATAGAAAACACTTACTCCATGCTCAGTGATATCATCATCAGCATACAGTCAAGGACCCCTTCCAAAGACTGTGGTGGCATCTACATTACATCAGTTTGAGAATTGTCAACCTTATGAGATACTATTGTAGTGTGTGAGTGAGTGGGAAGATTACAAGAGAATTTAATATTTATTTAGCAAAAAAATGCATCAAAAAGAAGCTGTCTTTTGGTCTTCAGTAGAAAACTGGAGTTCCAGCAATAGGAAAAATAGCCCCATCAAATGATGGTATTTCGGACCTTAATGTAAGTCTTCGTTCTTCATAAGCATGGTTTCTTTTTTCACTGAGCCAAACTAGTCAGCTTGTTTTCACCATGGTTGGATTCCGGCCACTACTGGAAATGTGTACTATTGCTAATACAGCTCAAAATATTTTAAATTTCTGTCTAGAGTGTTTCATGTAACAATTTGAGTAATGGGATGATGGATCAAAAGTAAAAAGATTTACCATTAATTTTTAAAAAATTTTTAATAGCATATAATTACTTTACACTGTTGTGTTAGTTTCTGCTGTACAACAACGTGAATCAGCTATCTTCTATGTCTATGTCTATCTTCTATGTCTATCTTCTCCCTCCTGAACCTCCTTTCCGCCCCCCCATCCCCCTCTGGGTCATCACAGAGCCCCGAGCTGAGCTCCTGGTACTTATACAGCAGCTTCCCACTAGCTATCTAGTGGAAGTATATATATGTCAGATTTACCATATATGAAGATTTACCATTACATTTTTTAAGTAACCGAAAAACATTTAATTTTTTTTTTCTTTCTTAACAAGTAGTTTTTACTATTTAAAAAAGTACTTCTCAAAAATGATTTCTCGTTAAAAGTCTTGTTTGATTTTCAGGGGGTTTTCAGCCAGTGTCTCTTTTGATATTCTCCTGGTAGCCTCCCCAGGCTGGAACATCCTAATTTGTGTACCTAAACATTTTCTGAGATGTGAGAGTCTGAATATTAGCTCTTTGGTTAGAATTTCAGCTGTTAAACTGCTATAGAAAATAACTACTTCATAGCTCTTTATAGTGATAAATACAGCATTCTTTCCTGCTGTGGCAGATGGGCATTTAGGGATAGCAGTTTGTTCTGTCCCAAGAATCTTATTCCCATTAAGAAAATACATTTTTCTCCTATTTTCCTTTGTGAAAACTAATGTTATAATGTGTGGGGTTCATCCAAGGTTAATAGTCATCTCTGGTAGAGCAGTATTTTCTAAGCAGAGCACTTTGGAAGAAGTGTTTCAAGAAAACAGAACTGCAGGTGTACAGCATTGCATAGACAAGGTGGTCCAGTGAGTAGCCTTAAATGTTAGGAACACACTCAGAGTGAATCAGGGAGCTGTCTGATAACTTTGAAATAATTCCCCTTTGTGGAGGTGAGTAAGTAATATTGCTTAAATGTTGAGCTTTTTTCTTTCTTATCACTTAATCTAAATTATAGTCTGGTTCACCTGTGTCTTTCAGCATTCTACCCCTATCACTTCTTAGAATGGAATATTTAGAATGTATGTGTGACCTTATGCATTTGAGATCACTTTATACTAATCTCACTGATCATGCCCATGTTATCAAGTAGAGGAAGTAGGGTAACAGTGCTGCTAAGAGCATTCAGCAGAAAAAATTAAAACAGGATGAGGCCCTGTTTAGCTTCTGCTAGCCATATATTAAGCTGCTGGACCATAGCAAATCTAAACATCCCGATATTCAGACTTTTTCTGTGTAGTGAAATATCTCAAAATGCATATCTCTTATGCAGTTACTGTCATGGAATTTCAGCCTATTATGAAAACTTAGGTAAGTAAGATATAGCTAAAGTGTCAAGCATTGTCTATATTGGATTGGTGAACTACAGGCCAGAGCCAACTCCACCATGTTGCTCATTTCAGTAAATAAAATTTTACTGAACCTGAGATAGGCAATATTTTAGAAATTGTATTTCTTCATATGACTCGCTAATGGCCATGGCAAAGAAGATACAAGTTACAGCTTATAAGGACTATTTCTTAAAATATGGAGACCTTCCATTTATGAAGACTTCAAGGATTGACCAAGACGTACCTAAAATTACAGTATTAATATTTATGAGACTGATGTCTTAAACTGTAACATTTAATGCTCTGCAACAGGAATCAATAAGTTGAAACTAGCTGATTATCAGGTTCATGTAGAAAGTTTTAAAAAAGAGTAGAGAAATGGACAAATTTTCAGTTAGAGTTGGTTGAACCTTACCCACAAGCTGCAAGCAGAGTCAGCTAATGAATGACTTCTGAGCCTAAAAGAAAGAATTTGCATGCAGCTCATTAACCTCTGGGTTTTTAAGAGACTTGGGGCCCGAAACTGTCAACCTTAGGAAAGACAGTTGGGGGAATGGCTTTCTGTCAGTGCTTTTCAGCATGACTTGAGGCTCCTCGATGCCTTCCTTGCTTGGTTTTAGCCTAAAATGTGGTGTTGCTTTTGTACTAAGGTACTAGGCATCCTGGGAAGGTATGTGAAGTCCCTTCCCAGCTATCAGATAAGACCAGGTTGCTTTTTCTTTTTTAAGATGTGTTCATTTATTTATATTTATTTTTGGTTGCACTGGGCCTTCGTTGCTGTCCGTGGGCCTTCTCTAGTTTCAGCGAGCAGGGGCTGCTCTTCGTTGCGGAGTGCAGGCTTCTCTTGTGGACCACAGGCTGTAGGTGTGCCGGCTTCAGTACTTGCAGTGTGCATGCTCAGTAGAGGTGGTGCATGGACTTAGTTGCGCCTCATCATGTGAAATTTTCTTGGACCAAGGATTGAGCCCATGTCCCTGTGTTGGAAGGTGGATTCTTAATCACTGGGCCACCGGGGAAAACCCAAAGCCATGTTGCTTTAAGATCTTGTGTCTGTTTCCTTCCCAAAAAGGTAAACTTTTCCATGCAGAATGATGAAACATGGTTAAGGTTCATTTACATCTAGAGTATAGTTGAATGCATACATAAAGATGGTCACGGAGTTATTTAAAATTAAGGTAATCAACAGCAGTCTAAACCTCATTCTTCCAGCTCAAGTCCTTGTTGCCTATTTTACCAAGAAAATCGAGCTAGTCCGAGGAGAACTTAACAGGTTTCCATACTATACTCCCCAGCCAACTTGGATGCCCACGTACGGGCTTCCTACCAAGTGAACTGTGACCACGTCTGGCCAAGCCAGCTCCTCGCCCTGTGCCTCACAGCCATTCCCTCAGTCACTCAGATATTGCTTCAGCACGTCTCCTGTGTCACCAGGTTTTCCCTCTGCTGCTCCATGATCAGCATGAAAGTGAAAAGTTACTCACTCAGTCTTGTCCCACCCGTTGCAACCCCATGGATTGCAGCCCACCAGTATCCTCTGCCCATGAGACTTCTCAGGCAAGGATACTGGAGTGGATTGCATTCTCTTCTCCAAGGGGATCTTCCTGATCCAGAGACGGAACCCAGGTCTCCTGCATTGCAGGCAGATTCTTTACTGTCCGAGCCATTGTCCAGATATGATCAGCATTCAGAAAGGATATTGTTTCTCCTACAGTAAAAAAAAAAAAATTTCAACTCCCACTTTTACCTCCCATTGTTGTCACAGTTCTACCTTCCCTTTACATTGAGACTACACAGAAAGGATTGTCAGTGTTCACTGTTTTCTCTCTTCCCATTATTTTAAACAACTGTAAAGAGTTGGCCCATATAGAAGGCTGAGCACCGAGGAATTGATGCTTTTGAATTGTTGTGCTGGAGAAGACTCTTGAGAGTCTCTTGGACAGCAAGGAGATCAAACCAGTCAATCCTAAAGGAAATCAAGCCTGAATATTCATTGGAAGGTTTGATGTGGAAACTTCAATACTTTGGCCACCTGATGCAAAGAGCCAACTCATTGGAAAAGACCCTGATGCTGGGAACAATTGAGGGCAGGAAGAGAAGGGGACAACAGAGGATGAGATGGTAGAATGGCATCACGGACTCAGTAGACTTGAGTTTGAGCAAACTCCAGTAGATAGTGAAGGACAGGGAAGCCTGGCATGCTGCAGTTCATGGAGTCGCAAAGAGTGACATGACCTAGCAACTGAACAACAACAAATTGAGGTATATATACAATAAAATGTACAAATTCCAAGTGTAATGAGTTTTAATAAATGTATGCCTATAATCAGCATCCCTGTTAATAGTTTAAAAATTTCCTGAGTACCAAAAAGTTGTGCCACTTTGCAGTCAACACTTATCCCCAGTCCTCTCCCTAGGCAAACACTAATCTGATTTCTATCAATATAAATTTGTTTTGCCTGGTTTAGTACTTCATATAAATGGAATCATGTAGTATGTACTTCATTTCCAGCATAGTTTTTTTTTTGAGATTCATCTATGTTGATGTGTGTCTCTAGTATGTGTTTTCATTACTGGATATTCCACTTTATAAATGGAATTCTGCTCCTTTTTTAGCCATTCATCTGTTGGCGAACACTTGGATTATTTCCAGGTTGTAGGTATTGTGAATAAAGCTGCTGTGAACATTTGTGTACAACTCTTTGCTTGAGCCCACCCTCACCAGGACTTTGCCTCCATAACTCCATTGAAACTACTCATCATAGTCACCAGCGAACTGCATGTTGCCAGTCCCAGCCAGTTAGCTTGTGACAAATTTTCAACCCTGGTTTTACTTGCCCCACCAGTAGCACTCAATGCTGATGATCACCCTTCCGGAAACAGTGGGCTTGGCTTTCCCCACTCTCCTCCTCCCTTTTTGGCCAGTCTTCAGTTTCCTTTGTTGGCTAAAACCTTTTACATGTTGGCACCTTAGTCTTGAGAATGTTTTTCTGTCCATCTTCCCTCCCTTGGTGATTTCATCCAGACTTACGGTTATAAATACCAAGACACTGATGATTCCTAAAACTATCACTATGGCAGTCTGTATCCAACTTCTCACATAACATTTCTATATAGATGCCTCCTGGGCATCTCCAAATTAACATTCAAAACTGAATTTCTGATCTCCAAACCCTGCTATTTTCCTCCATCTTACTAGGACAGGAAACAGAGACATCCTTGACCCCTTTCTTTCACTCTGCATCCAAGTTAGGCAGCAAGTCTTACAGAATCTACCTTCAAAATATGTCCAAAACCAAAATAGATCTCTATGCCAAGCTGCCATCATGTTTCATCTCGATCACTGGTTCTCAAACTGTGATCAGCAGACCCCTCATGACTCCTGAAAACCTCTTAGAGGAAGTCCAGGAAATCGAAACTATTTTTGCAATAGTACTAAGGTATTGTTTGCCTTTTTCACTGTATTCATATTTACACTGACAGTACAAAAGCAATCGGGTAAAATTGCTGGCTCTAGCACAGATCAAGGCACCAAACTATACTAAGTCGTGGTATTCTTCACTGCCACATACTCTATTTAAAATGTCCTTGATTTAAAAAAAAAATTTCATTAAATCTTGACCCTTGAGTACTCATCTTGTTAACATGCTATATGATATACTAATAAAGCACTTTTATTGCATATGGCAATAACAATATCTGTCTCCACAAAAGCATTTGTGTGACTGAGTTGCAAGCTGATCTGGCCACTTTTTTAATGTAACATTTTTACTTGGAAAGAATGACAGACATTGTCCTGAAAAGAAAAAAAGTGACATCACTTCAAGTGAAGACAACTGATATAATTTGTTTCTAGTTTCCAGTTTTTAAGCTAAAGTTATAATTTTGGAAAGTATGTATCCATCACCAATGCCTTGACAGCTTCCTAATTCTTTTCAGACTGAGATAAGTGGGAAAAGCAAGGAAAACCTCTTTAACACTTGATGGAGAAGGAAATGCCAACCCACTCCAGCATTCCTGCCTGGAGAATCCCAGGGATGGGGGAGCCTGGTGGGCTGCCGTCTATGGGGTCACACACGACTGAAGCGACTTAGCAGCAGCAGCTACCACTTGAAGTTCTCAACTGAAACCTCTGTAACAAAAGACAGATTAACAAGAGAAGAGCATATGGATGTATCTAATAGAAGTTTTTATGTGACACACAAGCCTTCACAAGGAAGTGAATGAAGACCTGAAGAAGAAAAAAGCCCACGTGGTTTTATGTTAGGCTGAATGAAGAGTGGAAAGTCTTGGAAAGATGTCATAAGACAAAGCTGAGCTGAGCTTAGTAGACAGGGACACTTTGCAAGCCCTGACTGATCGGGTTCTTCCTGGCACCCTAGTGTCTTTGGATATAAGGATGTGCCTTTCCTCTGGGCACTGGGAGCGCAACTCTCATGTGAGGGTGTTATGACCTGCTTCAGGGGAAGCCTAGGAAGTCCTTCCTGAAGATGAAATCACCAGAACAAATCAATGTTTATTCTAATGGCCTCTGTTGGACACTGTGGGTTTCAATTCACCTGTTTACTGAGAAGCAATGAGTCAAGCAGACGAGCAAAAAAAAAAAAAAGACTCTTCTCACATGCCATCTCTCAGATTTCTTCAGCTTGAAATACTATGCCAAGGTGCCATATTTGGAGGTCACATATGGTGAACCAGTAATGGTGGTGTAATAACTGATTTTTGATGCTGTATAATAAAATGTCAATCTTGGAAGATGATTCGATGAGCTAAAAGTCTATCCCCCACCAGCACCAAATTGCATAATGTTAACAAATATTCTTTCAAAGGGTAAATTATTGGTCCTGTTTGGCTTTAGTATTGAAGATTATATGAGGCTGTAGGGAAGATTCCCTGGAGGAGGAAATGACACCCCACTCCAGTATCCTTGCCTGGAGAATCCCATAGACAGAGGAGCCTTGTGGGCTACAGTCCATGAGGTCACAAAGAGTTGGACACAACTGAGTGTCTAGGCACAGACCACATATTTTCTTCATATACTTCAAAACAGTGTATCATAGCAGACCGCATGCAGAAGCCACTATGATCCAGCTGTGTGCTATTCTAAACCTGATAATAGAGATTTGTAAACATGTTATATTATACCACTCTGGTCATTAAATATTATTTTTTTAAAGTTATTTTCATTAAAAAATTATTCCTGTCAACGTGTGAGTTTGTTATTCAGTATAATTAGTCCAGAAATGGAAGTTCCAGACGAAAAAGGATTTTTGTGTATTTTATTAACTGCTATATTGTGCCCTGGCATATAATAGGAGCTCAATAAATATCTGTTGAATTTAAAAATGAATGCAAGTAATTCCCTTGTGGTCCAGTGGTTAGGACTTGGTACTTTCACTGCTGTGACCTGGGTTTAATCCCTGATTGGAGAACTAAGATCAACAAACAAAAAAAGGAATGTATCATCTAACTGGCCGATCATCTAGACGAGTCGTTTACTGCAATTAACCAATGATACTATGCCAATTTCTTCTACTTAATTATTATCTATGAATTTATTTTTGCTTTTCTGAATTAGGAAACCTCTTGCATATCACTTTTACATATTTGAATGTTTATTTTTCTCAACCACTTGGATGTTTTAAAATGTCAGAGCCTGTGACCATCACATGGTTTTGAGCCCACAGAACCCTGGGTTTGCAAATGGATAAGTCGTTTAATCGACATATACACATTAACACAGTTTGTAATTGATTTGTATGTTGATCCTTTTCAAAAAGTAGATAATTTTGTATAATTTAGATTTGGCAAAGGCTACTTCTGGTGTTTCAGTAAGTGTGTGGAAACAGCACACAGATATAGTTTAAACTTTTAAAACATTTTTTAAAAATCCAATAAATTATTTCTAAAACAATACAGTTTTTCTTCATTAGGAATTAATAGCTAAGAAAATAACGACACAATTATGAGGGACTCTCAAAATCTCTTCAGCACACAGCTACATAAACTAATGACAATAATAATTAGGAACATTTTAGCTAATGAGAAATTTTAACCAGGTTACTCTTCCAAACCTTACAGAGTTTTATAACAGTAGTGACAGCAAGGAATTTTTTAAGTCAAAATTTTTGTCCCCATCTCTACCTTAGAGGATGTTTACCCCTAGAAAGACAAAAGGTCTTGTGTGGTTTAAGCAGTGCCTTTGGAATGCTTTTTGGAAGCAGACAGCACATTTTTTCCTCCTCGGTGACTGGAGCTGAGTCCGCGTGAATGTGAATGCAGCCCCAGGTCTTTATTTCATTAGCGTGTGTGTCTCTCCAAGGACCCTCCTGCTGGGAACCCTAATAGGATTTCTTCCCCTTACACCTTCATCTGCCCTGGCTTCTCATTCTGTGCTATGCTGTTTGGTTTAATGAGTCAACTCCTGTGATCCAGGAAAAAAAAAAAAAAGTCTTTTTCCTTAAGTAGATAGCTGAGGAAATTCAAAATTATGTTCTCTGTTTCCTGCCATTATATGTGACCAATATTTGATGATGGGCCTGAATATGTTGAGCCCGGAAGATCACAGTGGTTACTTAAGCTCAAATCTCAGCTGTGGCTGGGCAGGTTAGATCTCACAAAAGCCCACCTAGCCTTCATAATGTAGAAAGACAAGCCACAAGCTGGGAGCAGAAAGGCGTGTGTGCAGGAAAGCAGAGAAGAAAGCATGGACACTAAAATTTTTCTGCTGAAGTAACTCAAAACACAATCTAGTGTCAATGGGATAAGCCAAAAAAAGTTTATGTGTAAAGTGTTTAATCAATTATGGACATAGGAAGATGATTAGATGCTATGAAGGTTAAAGTCCTCTCCTACTGTAGAGAAAGACAGTAACAGATGTTGCCTAAAATGGATGTGTCAAAAAGCAGTTACATTATTTAAGGTTTTAAAGGTGATGGCAAAAATTTAAAGCAAATTGTGTAGCAAGTTAAAATAGGTCATTTCTGGGAAGGAGGGGTGGAGTTGAAGAGGAATGGGAAAATGGAGTCGTCTTATGATCTCTTATAGTTTTTTATTTTGTAACCAATGTGTATGGTCATATAGATATATCTTCTAGGTAATAAAACATTTAAAATTGAGCCAAAACTAGTGACCCCTCTGAAAGTGAGGCTGGGATGGGCTGGAGTGGCAGGATGGTTTCTGGGATGTCTGGGTCAGGGGTCTGGTTTGGTACATCAGCTTTGGTTGGCTTTTGGTCTTGTTCAGGGGTTTCCCTGATGCCTCAGTTGGTAAAGAATCCACCTGCAATGCAGGAGACCCTAGTTTGATCCCTGGGTTGGGAAGATCCCCTGGAGAGGGAAAAGGCGACACACTCCAGTATTCTGGCCTGGAGAATTCCATGGACTGTGCAGTCCATGGGGTCGCAAAGAGGCGGACACAACTGAGCAACTTTCACTTTCACTTTCCGGTGTGAATGATGCATGGAGAATTAGAGCGGCCTGTACGTAAATCCTGGTGTCTCTGCCTTGTTGTTGAGATTTGTTTGCAAGACAAGTTAAAATGTCCTGACAGTAAAAAACATTACTAAATAGAATTTCAAAACTATATTTGCGTATCCTTTAGATGGCCTAGAAAAAATGGTCCTGGCCTAGTTTGGTTACTACAGAGAATAATAGACACAAAGTAGCTTTGAGGAGCAGGGGAACCCTGTCTCTGCCTCAGCTCTGATGTTGTTATTCAGTTGCCAAGTCATGTCCAATTCTTTGAGACCCCATAGACTGCAGCACGCCAGACCTCCCTGTCCCTCGACATCACTTAAAGTTTGCCCAAGTTCAGGTCCATTGAATTGGTGATGCCATCCAATCATCTCATCCTCTGTCACCCTTTTCTCCTTCTGCCTTCGATCTTTCCCAGCATCAGGGTCTCTTCCAATGAATTGGCTCTTTGCATCAGGTGGTCAAAGTATTGGAGCTTCAGCATCAGTCCTTCCAATGAATATTCAGGGTTGATTTCTTTTAGGATGGACTGGTTTGACCTCCTTGCTGTCAGTGGGACTCTCAAGAGTCTTCTCCAACACCACAATTTGAAAGCAACAATTCTTTGGCACTCAGCCTTCTGTATGATCCAACTCTCACGTCCGTACATGACTACTGAAAAAACCATAACTTTGACTATGTGGATCTTCATTGGCTAAGTGATGTCTGCTTTTTAATACACTGTCTAGATTTACTATAGCCTTCTTTTGAAGACTCAATCATCTAATTTCATGGCTGCAGCCACCATCTGCAGTGATTTTAGAGCCCAAGAAGAGGAAATTTGTCACTGCTTCCACCGATTCCTCTTCAATTTGCCATGAAATAATGGGACTGGATCCCATGATCTTAGTTTTTTAATACTGAGTTTTAAGCCAGCCTTTTCACTCTCCTCTTTTACCCTCATCAAGAGGGTCTTTAGTTCCTCTTTGCTTTCTGCCATTTGAGTGGTATTATCTGCATACCTGAGGTTCTTGATATTTCTCTCAGCAATCTTGATTCCAGCTTATAACTCATCCAGCCTGACATTTTGCATGATGTGCTCTGCATATAAGTTAAATAAACAGGGTGACGATATATAGAATTGTATACTCTGAAGCGACTTAGCAGCAGCAGCAGCATACTCCTTTCTCAGTATTGAACCAGTCAGTTGTTCCATATAAGGTTCTAACTATTGCTTCTTGACCCACATATAGGTTTCTCAGGAGACAGGTAAGATGGTCTGATATTCCTGTCTCTTTAAGAATTTTCCACAATTTGTTATGGTCCACACAATCACAGGCTTTAGCTTAGTAAATGAAATGGATGTAGACATTTTTCTGGGATTCTCTTGCTTTTTAGTGATACTCTTCCATGGTGTGATACTCTTCCATGGCTTACTTCAAGCTATCAGCATGACATCACTGAACTCGGAGATGGGAAGAGACGCCTAAGAGATCACAGATATTTCTATCCTGTATATATGACAACATAAATAGACATATAGACAGAAATAACCTTAACAGCACAGATTAAGGTATAATAAAACAATTAGGAAGTGGTATATTTTGAGTATCCATTACCTGTGTTATATAAGTGTAAAAAGTAAAGTGAAAGTCGCTCAGTCGTGTCCAACTCTTTGTAACCCCATGGACTATACAGTCCATGGAATTCTCTAGGCCAGAATACTGGAGTGGGTAGCTTTTCCCTTCTCCAGGGGATTTTCAAAATGCAGAGATCAAACCCAGGTCTCCTGCATTGCAGGCAGATTCTTTACCAGCTGAGCCACAAGGGAAGCCCTTTATTCAATTTAATTTTTAATAATGATTGAGTTTAACAACTGGCTTTCACAGTTCCTGAAAATTTAACAGTTGGCTCTCCTGAGCTGATGCCAACCGGCTCCAGTGGCCTCATGTGTCTGACCCCAAAACCCTCTATCCTAGTGTTTAACACCATGTGGTCTATGGAATATGAGTTCTTAAGAGTCTCCTGAAACAAGATTTTAAAGGATCAAATTTGTTAGGGAAATGCTTCCAGGTTAATTTGCTTCTTTAAAATCTACCACTGAGTCCTAAGAAGTGCCAAGGGAAAGAGGCCTGATAACCCCAACCCAAAGATTCCTTTCTGTTCCTTAGAACTCCCTTGGAGACAGGCTTTGCATTTGGGCAAAATCTAGCAGGTTGATTAAAGCATAGACTCTGGAGCCAACCAGACAACTTGAGTTTGAATCTTGGCTCCACCATTTACGAGTTGTGGATCTTTGGGAAAACATAACCTTCTTGTCTCGGTTCCTCAGCCATAAAATAGGTATAATAATTATAAGCTTATCTCAGATATGCTGCAGATATGGTTCCACACCACTGCAATAAAAGCATGTTGCATGAATATTTTGGTTTCCCAGGGCATAAAAGTTATGTTTATGCCATACTGTAGTCTATTAAGAGTGCAGTAATATAATGTCTCAGAGAAGGCATTGGCACCCCACTCCAGTACTCTTGCCTGGAAAATCCCATGGACAGAGGAGCCTGGAAGGCTGCAGTCCATGGGGTTGCTAAGAGTCAGACACGACTGAGCGACTTCACTTTCACTTTTTACTTTCATGTATTGGAGAAGGAAATGGCAACCCACTCCAGTGTTCTTGCCTGGAGAATCCCAGGGACGGGGGAGCCTGGTGGGCTGTCATCTATGGGGTCGCACAGAGTTGGACATGACTGAAGTGACTTAGCAGTATAATGTCTAAAAAAAATGTATATGCTTTAAAAATACTTTATTGCTAAAAAAGCTAACTATCATCTGAGGCTTCAGCAAGTTGAAGGAGTAATGTCAAAGATCTCTGATCACCGGCCACTATAACAAATAGAATAATAATGAAGTTTGAAAGATTGTGAGAATTACCCAAAACGTGACACAGAGACATGAAGGGAGCAAATGCTGTTGGGAAAATGGCGCCCGTTGATTTACTCAGCACAGGGCTGCCTCAAACCTTTGGCTTGGGGGGAAAAAAAAAAAAAAAAGGCACTATATGCAAAGCACAATAAAGTGAAGTGCAATAAAATGAGGTCTGCAACCAAAAGACATAGACTGGCTGAGCAGATGAAAACATGCATATACGCACTTCCAGTTGCTACATCACTCTGCTTGACCGCCCTCCCCCCAAATTATATGTAATTAGTTTATATTGTTAGGTTAAGCATGTTTCCATTATGGCTTGCAATTGTAATTATCTTTTTTTTTTTTTTCTGGCTATTGACTACATGAAAACTAATAGTAATAGTAAATAGTAAAATACTATTACTAAATAGTAAAAGATTTTACTATTGTGATTATGTAACTGTTACTCAGTGCCATTGTATCATGATTGGCCAATGGAAAAGTAATAGAATTCTATATCACCAAAACTACCATTCAATAGAAAAACTTGTCATCACTTTTAAAAATCCAGATGTGCCGGGAGCCTCCACGGGAGATCGCACCCATGACAAGCTCATGTGGAAGAGAACTGTTAAGTAAGGCTTCAGAACTCAAGGGGCTCCCTAGGCTTTCTCGAGCATCTACCCCAAAACCAGAATCTGTCTGTTTTACTATTTCATGACTTTCACCAACTCCTCTGACATTAACAGGGAGCTAACCCTGACCATTTTCTCTGGATAAAATCAACTTAGGGCTATAGCTATAAGTCTCCTGGACATGAGAGGAATATTTCAAATCAAACCCCCTCTGTTAGCATTCTAGCTGGCTCGGCAGGTATATCCAGACTCTTACAGCTACGCATGTGATTATTTACAGCCTCCCAACTGTGAGAGGCACGGAAAGCCTAAAACATAGAGCCTTTGAAAGAGTTAAAAGTTATTAGAGTAGTGCTAGTGTTGGTGTAGGATTTCATTATTGGGCCAATGCTTGTTGCTAAGTTCCCATATCTCTTATCCACTGTGCACCTGGGAATGCATTAGTTAACATAGTGAGAATGCTAGAAAAACAAGTGTAGCCTTGAATTTAACCATATCAGACTTTTGAGCTAATTGGTTCTTGTAACTCACTGCACCTTTGCTCTGTGAAAAACGTAACTCTGTTTGGCATTTTCTGAGGCTGACATAGATTAGAAATATAAAGAAAAAACACTTTGAGGGAAAATAAGTCTTCTGGTTGAGCAGCCTTTATCAAAAGAGGGTCATAAAATATTCACAGGCCTCCAAGGCCAGAAGATACTGTACACAACATCATTTGTGGAAAAGGTATGCAAAAAAATCCTGGTTTCGATAAGGGCAAAACTGCTGGAATGTTGGGCTGACTCTGTACGACCTTGCATCTTTCATTTCCCTGTATGTACAAAAAAAGTATATAAGTACCGTTTAAAAATAAAGCTATGGATCTTGCTCATCAAAGCAGCTTGATCTCCTCATGTCATTCATTTTCTCCTCTTACTCTCTCTCTGGCTAGTTCCCTTCTGGAGTACAGAGATCCACCGTGTCTACTTATTTGCCTGGGTTTCTAAGACCTGAATGGGAAGGCGCCCTGCGCCTTCACTCCCTCGGGAGACCGGGAGGGCACCTGTGGCCTCACGTAGACGGTGCAAGTCTCTTGTCTTGAGACTTTATTGATTTTCTGTATAAACCAAGGAACATCAGCCTCTTTTCTTCTCTCCTCTATTTTCTTATCTACAACATTCTTAACTATCTCTCTCTAAATCAATCGCAGTCGCTGACGCCGTTTCTCCTTCGGGTTTCCCTGGATCCTGCTGGGGCTGGACCCCCACGCAGATGCATAGCAGAAATATCTTGAAATTCTTTGCAAAGTACAAATGCCCCAGGTATTGCTTTTTTTCCTCCAGAGCTCAAGATATGTTTCTAATGAGCAGCCACGTTTAAAAACAACTGGACTACATGAGAATCTTTACCTTTTATCTAGTTTGTTTCACTTTTTCTATTTTACATTCAGCGCTCCCATTTCATTTAGTTTATGTTGTCCAATTTCTCCATCTCTTTTATTAGATGTTCTTTCTCAAGCCTTTATCAAGCATAATAGAAAAACTTGTGTATACATATATATAAATAATATGTATGATAATATATTTTAGGAAACTTATAAATTTTTGCCTAACTAAAAATGTATGACATTTTGATGCCACTTGTTTGACTTAGTATGAATAGAATGCTAGATTTCTAATTTAGAAAAATAGATATGCAACAAGCAACAAAGGTTTACTGTATAGCACAGGGAATGACAGTCAATATCTTGTAATAGCCTATAATGGAAAATAATTTCAAAAATAATATATGTGTATATGTATAACTGAATCACACACACAAAAATTCTACTTTTGAAGGAAAAAAAAAATGAGGTCTGCCTGTAGTACCTATTTCATATGGTTGTTAGGATTAAGTGAGGTAACATTTAAAGTTCTTAGAGCAATGCCAGGCATCTAAAAAGTGCTATGTGGTTTGAGCTTGTGTTGTTGTTAATCTCATGCCATTCGGCTTCCAGCCCAATCATTCCAGTCTCCCCAACTCTCAGATCTCCTGGCAAGCAATCTGGAATAAGGCAGAGGGATGGGAAGGAAGCATCTCTTGACATTCTTTTCTGAGTTCAAAGCATTTCTAACCACACTAGAAGGATATAGGATTTACCAGTTTCTTTCTAGAACCTGCCAGCTGGGACTGTGGTTTTAGATGTGCATATATTTAGATAAAAATGCCCTTAACTGGAAACCATTTAGATATCTCATGACACTGGTTATAGAGGAATTTTCCCTTCCTTTGGAAAAAAATAAAATAGTGATTTTTAGTAGGCCTCCCTCTTCCTTCTGAGCCAGCATCATCAGGAGCAAGAATCGTTACCCTTCATAGAGGATTGGTTCCAGGTTCAGACCCGTAGCTACCTCATATCCCTGACTTTTTCCCAGTCAAATGAAGGGCATGAACGCTCCAATGCTTTGTCTTCTTGCCAACTTGGCTGATTGCATTCTTCTCAGTAAAGGAGATGGTCGTGAGGTATACAGAATTCCATCAGAGCTGGGTTAAGAGAAGCTAGCGGTGACTTCATCCTAGTTTTGTGAAAATGATTTTATTCAAAAAAGAGTGAGTTGAAGTAAAGAGCATGAAGAAGTTATTCCAAAAATATATATCTAAAAGGCCAACAAACACAAAAATATTTCTAACCTCACTAATCATCAAAGAAATGTAATAAAATTAAGATGTCATATTTCCTCTATCAGAGCAAAGTTTTTTTTGTTTTTGTTTTTTAGATGATAAAACCTAGAAGTGGCAAAAGTGAGAAAATTAGTACCTTATACAGTGTTATTTGGAGTATACAACCTTTCTGGAATAATATTAGATAATATGTCTCAGTATTCAAAATGCATGTGCACTTTGACATAACAATTTGTCTTTAGAAATTTATTACAAGAAGAAATTGAACACTTAACAAAAATATACATTCAAAGAGGTTCGTACTGGCTCATAATAAGAAAAAATTGGAAACTATGAGTCCCTTGGACTGCAAAGAGATCAAACCAATCAATCCTAAAGGAAATCAACCCTGAATAGTCATTGGAAGAGCTGATACTGAAGCTGAAGCTCCAATACTTTGGCCACCTGATGTGAAGATCTGACTCATTGGAAAAAGCCCTGATATTGCGAAAGGTTGAAGGCAACAGGAGAAGGGGGCAGCAGAGGATGAGATGGTTAGATAGCATCACCAACTCAGTGGATATGAGTTTGAGCAAACTCTGAGAGAGAGTAAAGGACAGAGGAACCTGGCGTGGTGCAGTCCATGGGGTCACAAAGAGTCGTACACAACGTAGCAACTGAACAACCATACTAGTTATCTATATAATAGACTGAATGGTTGGTCCTCTTCACCTCCACCTGTATATGTCATCATTGTAAGCAATATCTGTTTCTCCACCCCGTGACTTTGGACTTGGCCATGGGTATGCTTTGATCAGTGATATGTGGGCAGAAGTGACATTAAGCCTAAACTTTAAGAGCCTTCAAGTGTTTCTGCTTTCCCTCCTGTGTTTTTGTATTCTCTCTAGCATTCCTCAGTTGGCTCTTTGGCTCCAGAGAAAGGATAAAGAGATACATGGGGAAGAGCCATCCTTGGTAATCTATAAATAGAGCAGCTATAGATGGAAGCAGAGTTGCCCAGCTGAGGCCAGGCTAGGTCAGCCAAACTCCAACCAACCTGCAGACATGTGATATGTAAATGAAATTTACATAGAATATGTATGATTTATATGGAATATGTATATTGCTTATAATTGTTTTAAGTCACTGTTATGTAGCACTAGTTATCCAATACGATCTATCAGTAGAACATATTTTAATAAACCATACTATGCAACTGTTATAAATGGTGATATGATCAATATTTACTGACATAAAAAGATGTCTATTCAATATTATTAAGTGAAAGAAACCAGATTTCAGAACACTATCTAGGCACAATTACACACACGAACATACACACACAGAAGTAAGAAAGGATGTTTTATAGTGGTTATTTCTTGGGTGGGTGGGGGGCTGGAATCTGGAAATTGTTTTCCTTTTCTCTGTAGTTTTGTGTATTGTTTGATTTTATTTCTCAAAGTGCATCCACCCATTTTATAATTGGAAATAAGGCAATGGCAATGATTATCATATGTCCTGTCCTGGGAGAACAAAAAGATGAACCTTTGTAGAATAAAGAGAAATGTTAGGAAAAGAGGAGCCTAGATTACATGCAGCCTTGAAAGGTGTCTAGAGATCAGAGTTGATGTATAAAGAACTCGAAGTAGATACAGTAATATAGTTAGCATTGATTATTGCTTATGCTAAGTATGCCAGTACATACAGAGCCGCATTTGAGGGGGCCTCCCTGGTGACTCAGTGGTAAAAAAATCTACCTGCAATGCAGAAGACTCCGGTTCAATTCCAAGGTTCGGAAGATCCGCTGGAGAAGGGAAAGGCTACCCACTCCAGTATTCTCAGGCTCCTCTTGTGTCTCAGCTGGTAAAGAATCTTCCTGCCATGTGGGAGACCCTGGTTCAATACCTGGGTTGTGAAGATCCCCTGGAGAAGGGAAAGGCTACCCACTCCAGTATTCTGGCCTGGAGAATTCCATGGCTTGTCCATGGTGTCACAAAGAGTTGGACATGACTGAGTGACATACTTTCACACAGCTTGGATTTAAACCCAGTCTGTGTCCAGAGCTCATCTTCTCTCTGGGATACACACTTTTTTTCATTGCATGCTGTGAGCAGGAGTGACATGGAGAAGTGACCTGGAAGCAGCAGTTATGGAATCCAAATACCTGAGGGTCTGTGAATAAGAGATAAGTGGAGAACGTTAGAGCATAGGGCATAGGTCACGGAATCAGCCAGAGTCAGAGGTCAAATCCCACGCCTGCACTTAGGAGCTGAGAAATTGTGCACCAGTAACTTCGGCCCCTCCACCTCTGGCTTTCTCCTTCCATGAAGACATAGAGTAAATAACAAATATCTCTGTCATACTCGTAGGAATCACTTCAGCACCTGGCACCAAAGATACCAATAAATGATTGGTAATATTTTAATTTAAGTAGAGGCACTCTGGAAACTGTAAAATGCTGCTGCTGCTGCTGCTGCTGCTGCTAAGTCGCTTCAGTCATGTCCAACCCTTTGCGACCCCATAGACGGCAGCCCACCAGGCTCCCCCATCCCTGGGATTCTCTAGCCAAGAACGCTGGATGGGTTGCCATTTCCTTCTCCAATGCATGAAAGTGAAAAGTCAAAGTGAAGTCGCTCAGTTGTGTCCAATTCTTAGCGACCCGATGGACTGCAGCCCACCAGGCTCCTCCGTCCATGGGATTTTCCAGGCAAGAGTACTGGAGTGGGTGCCATTGTAAAATGCTGATCAGATACTAATCGTTGTGATCTGTAATTTGAGTGAACACAGTAGTTAAAGGAAATTGACCAAGTAGGCTGACATGAGATTGGAGTCAATTGAGAGCCTGCTCACCTGACCTCTGAGTGTAGTGATGAGCTTGGCTCATGGCCGGCAGTGGGAATGCTGGTCAGGCAAAATAGTGATGATCTTCATTATCTGTTTGTTGAAATGTATTGAAAAGTCGGGAGAAAACTCTCTATGAAGCATTTGTTCATTCATTCATTTATTCACAAATGTGTGAAGTGCTTGCCATGTGCCTGGCACACTAGTCTCTCAAGTAGCTTAGGGTGTGTGTGTGTGACACAGTGAGGGACAAATACTAATCTAATGTGCATACAAATAAATGTAACATATGCCTGTGATACAGGAGGTGATGGAAGCATAGAACTGGAAACTGTTTCCTGGGAAAGTGATGATTCAGCTGAGATCTGAAGGAGAGTAGAAATGTGAGCAGAGTTTGGCTCAGGCTATTACTCCATAGATGCACAGATCAGCTGTCCCAGAGGCCATTTATATCTCACTGTATAAACCAGAGATTGTCAAACTTGGTGTTCCCTTGAATCATCTGGGAGGGCCTGTTAATGCACCGACTGCTGGGCCTTCCCTCTCTGAGTTTCTGATTCTGGATGTCTGGATGGGGCCTGACTATGTGCTTGTCTAACAGATTCCCAGATGCTGCTGATCTGGGAGCCACCCTTTGAGAACCACTGCTCTCAGTGAACACCCACACCACCTCTTACCAGTTCATAGTTCAAAACACGAGCAACTTTTTAACAAATGTTTCCCAGGTTGCTCACCACAAAAATCAATTTCCAAAGTCTTTGGGTTGAAATGTTTTTACACCAGGTTGAATGTTAACATTCCAAGTTCAACCTTTCTCTTGATTGAAAAAATAAAATAAAAGACTGCACTGTAATTGTAGAATTGCCCTGCAGTTAGCTCTGGGTGAACAAATGTCAAGGCACTGCCAACAACTGTAATGGAATCTTTGAAAGGGGATGATGAGGGCCTGGCCACTGGGATGGGCGTGGGAGGCAGAGGACTGAGTGCAGAGCCAGGCGAGGCACATGCTGTGGGAGGGGGTGGTTTGGGGTGATCCTGTAATTTATGGAGTAGGAATTCTGTTCCTTGGAGCCTAGGAAAAAGGGAGACTGCCAGCCATCAACTGCTAATATATTTTAATATTTGAAAAAAAATCTTTAAGGTTACACAAGTCATGCACATATACGTTGCCTTTCTAAACAAGTCAAAGCAGTAAAGACAAGGTTTTCCCAGCAGTGATTGTCTCCCTTTCCCCAGCACAAATTTATGCTGTCAATTTGGCGTTTATGTTTCCAGGCTCTCTTCTATACAGTTTCTATGGGAACAATTGATTACTGTTTCCTGTGATGGTATCATACTCTTTTATTCTACAACTTACCCTTTTTTTCACCTATGGGTGTGTGTTATGGATTTTTCCATGTCAGTACATAACACCACCACACTTTTCTTTTTTTTTTTGAAATGTAGTAACATATGCAACTTATTTTATTTTTATGTTCCATGAGGGTTTTTAATTTTGTTTTCCACTGGAGTATAGTTACTTTACAATGTTAGTTTCACACTCTTCTTGTTTTGCATATTACGGCATAACTTCAAACACAAGTTTATTTATAGACCAGCATTGAAGCGGCCTCCTCTCCTATATTTGTGGCTGTTTTGTCTTGTTTGTGTAGAAATGACAAACAATGCTGGAGTCACCGTGCTTTATGGGTATCCCCATAGGCCGGTGTGGGTGCTCCTCTAAGGGACATATTGAGAAACAGAACCACTGAGTCCCGATATTTGAAGGTTTTACATTTTAACAGCTACTGCCAAACTGTCTCCCCCTCCCACCAGCGGGGTCACTGCTTGTCCATTCAGCAGGCTCCTCTTGTCTCCAGGTTTCACACAGCCCCAGGAAAACCACTCCTCCAGCCTCTGCCTGTCTCACAGGTGAGTCTGCGGGACCAGGCGGGGACAAGCAGCTGAGCAGACACCCTCCCCCAACCCTGGTTTTAACTCCAGCCACATTTCAGGAGTAGGAAGCCCAGCTCATCTGTTCATCTCATGGATGGCGGAATCCTACGTTTAGACTTGAACTGAGTCTTCTGGTATACCTGACCGATAAAGGGTCCCCAGGAATTTTACTACTGCTGATGCCTGTGCTTCAGGTGGAATCATTTTCCCCGGCCCTGAGACATAGCCCAGTGGCTCTCATTCACTCTCAGAACTTAGCTCAGCCCCGGTGGCCCCAAAGCCTTCTTGGCGCCCCTTCTCCAGACAAGTGGAGGGCTCCTTTTGATCTTCAGACAGAGACCTGTGAGGGATCTGACTCCTGTCTGACTTGGTGGCAGCCGTTTATGTTTTAATTTTTAAATTAATTTTCTTCACTGCATAATGTGGGGTCTTACGTGGCAGCACACAGACTAGCTGTGACTCGGGGGCTCAGTTGCTCAGCTTAGTTGCTCCACAGCACGTGAGATCTTAGTTCCCCGATCAGGTATCAAACCCTTGTCCCCTGCATTGCAAGGTGGACTCTTAGCCACTGGGCCACCAGGAAAGTCCCAGCGGCTGCCAGTTTTAGTGCTGCCACTCCCATCAGATGCTGAATCTTAAGAACAGATTATCCTGCTTGCCTTTTAAATTCCATTTACAACCCGGAGCTTCTAGGCACACAGAAAAAGTTTTTCCAGTGATTGAAGGAGGCAATGAGACATTGCGATCTGGAAAGTGGAACTGTCACTAACAGATGAGTTCAAACACTGACCAGCTCGACATGGCAGAGTAACATGGAGGCCTCTCAGTGTGCGCTGGGTGACATTTGTCCCTTTCTCTAGGCTGTGCACTCATGACAACAAAGACCCCTTCCTGCTCACTGCTGTATCCCCACACCTAGAGCAGAGCTTGGCACAGATAGGCCCTCCTTCAATGTTTATTGAATAAATGAACGAACTCCAGGCGTATTTCCATCTGTCTTCTCTTTGGAGACACTAGCTTGATTTTCTGGTTTTCTTCCCCTCCTTGGGGAGGAGGGCATGGAGCTAATATTTCTTCCCCCTCCTAAAATGATGGTGTACTGCAAATGCATTTTTGCACATGTAAGCTTGAACCTCAATAGTGGCAAGACGGAAGTATACCCTAGAGAGCTGTCACCCAGAGTGACGGTGAGCTGTCTCCCGGAGTGACGGTGAGCTGTCTCCCGGAGTGACGGTGAGCTGTCTCCCGGAGTGACAGTGAGCTGTCCCCTGGAGTCACGGTGAGCTGTCACCCAGAGTCATGGTGAGCTGTCAGCCGGAGTCACGGTGAGCTGTCAGCCAGAGTCACGGTGAGCTGTCAGCCAGAGTCACAATGCTATGGATGGGCTGAGGGCAGGTGAGAATTTGGCCACTGAACCAAAACTGTAGGGCAGAAGGTAGAAGTTATTATGCTATATTTTTCTTTGATGTAGTGCTTTTGTAAGAAGTGGCCCATATATCCAGAGAATGATAAAGGTAATGTAAGAATCACTACAAACCCTGCACTCCTAAGGCAGTCACTGTCAACATGATGATGGACATCCTTGCAGGAATGTTTTTAGGCGTGTGCACACCCATGTGTGTGCACACGTTAGGTTATGCTTAGCTACAAATGATGGACAACCAAAATATCGATGATGGAAGTGGGATAGCAGCTCCTTCCTCTCTCACGCGCAGTGCTCGGTGGGTGGTTCAGGACTGGCAAGGTTCTCCCTGGTGTCAGTTGTACAGGCTTGTGCCATCTTCTCATTCTACTGTTTATGGCCTCCACCTCCTTGTCCAGAGGACAGCATCTGCATTCTAGAAAGCAGGAAGAGGAAGAAACAGAAAGAGAGATTGAGAGAGAGAAATGCCAAACAAATGCATAATATTTCTCTTTATATCCCATTGGCCAGAACTAAGTTACATGATTATACCCAGCTGCAAGGGACTTTGGGAAATGTAGTCCTTACTCTGACAGCCATGTGCCCAGCTAGAAATCGTCTTACTAAGAAGTGGAGAAGTGGGATATGAAGGGGTATCTTGCAGTCTTTGTCATACTGTTTATGCAGCATTACTTAACAGGATCACAGAGACAGGATAATAGAGATTACAGGCTCTGAAGATGACTATGGACTGAAATCTGGCTTCCCCAGTTACTTTTCAGTTCATTGGTTTATAAATTAGGGATCATAATAAAACAAGCCTACTTCACAGGACCAGTGTGAGGACTGAATGAGCTAATGTATATAAAAGGGCTTAGCATGGCGCCTGGCAGGAATCTTTCAGCACTAGTTGTTAGTCTGCTTTTTTTTTAAACACCAGTGTAACATGGGTGAAGTTCTGTGTTATCACCTGTATTATATTATCCTTTTCAATAGCTGCATAGGATTTCATTATATGGCGAGAACATAATTTATTTAACGAGTCCCCCGTTGACCACCATCTTAGATTGTTCCTAGTTTTTTCCCAGTGTCAACAATTCCTGCATCCACATCCTTTTGAACTTGCTTGATTATCTCCTTAGGATAGATGTGGGCCTAGATGTGTGCTCGTTGGGTCAAACCTACACATATTTAACATGTATTGACATATCATGAAAAGTGGGTACAGTATTATTAACAGCTGATTTCTGGGAACACTGGAGCATTGCACACTGACAGCAAGTTTTTGAGCCCCTACTGTGTGCTGAGCCTTGTTCTAGGTGCTACAGAGAGTCCAGAGATAAACAAGACATGCTCTGACATTGGCAAGGAAATAACCGATCAGGATTTGTGGATAGGAAATTCAGGACGTAAGAATGTCTCCCTGAGGAAGGGCTATTTCACCTCAAATCTGAGGCCTAAAATGTGTGGGTGTTGTAGGAAGGGGAGAATTGGAGAAGGAGAACATATTCTAGGGGAGAAGGAATGCCTGTTGAACAGTAGAATGTAGGGGTGACACGTATGCGTTGGGCAGCCAGAGTGTCTAGGTCTAAGTCATGGCTCAGCCATTTATTACCTGAGAAATACATCTATGTCCCAGTTTCCTCATCTTTACAATGGGGGGAGTAGTAACAATAGGATGGTTATGAAGATTGACAAAGATAATGCACAGAAGTACTTAGAAGAGTCCTGGCTGGATGGAAAGTGCACTGTGTCCGTTAATATCAATAATTTCATTCCGCCTTTGCTTAAAAGTCTTAGCCCAAGACTGTGAGGGTTCAACAGCGTCGAAGGCCCCTTTTCATTTTCCCCAGTGTTGAACTCATCCATTCCACGAGTATGACTGAACTCCTCTAGGGGAGATGTTGTAAGGAAAATCCTCCCAGACCCAGGCTTCAAGGAACTAACTGGCTAGTGGTGAAGGTATTTTTTTTTTTACTTTAAATTCATGTATTTTTAATTGGAGAATAATTGCTTTACAGTGTTGTGTTGGTTTCTGCCATACAGTAACATGAATCAACCATAGGTATACATATGTTCCCTCCCTCTTGAACCTCCCTCCCATCCCACTCCTTTAGGCTGTCACAGAGCCCCAGGCAGAGCTCTCTGTGTTATGTAGCTTTATGTGCTATATAGCTATATAGCCATTAGCTATCTGTTTCACGTGTGGGAATGTATATGTTTCAATGCTACTCTCTCGGTTCACCCCACCTTCTCCTGCTGTGTCCATAAGTCTATGCTCCTGTCTGAGTTTCTGTTCCTGCCCTGCAAATAGGTTCATCAGTACCATTTTTCTAAATTCCATATATATGTGTTACTATACGATACTGGTTTTTGTCTTTCTGACTTATTTCACTCTGTAGAATAGGCTGTAGGTCCACCTACCTTCTTAGGACTGACTCAGATTTGCTCCTTTTATGGCTGAGTAATATTCCATTGTGTATATGTACCATAACTTTATCCATTCATCTGTCAGTGGACATCTAGGTTACTTCCATGTCCTGGATATTGTAAATACTGCTTCAGTGAATGTTGGGGCATACGTGTCCTTTTCTGTTATGATTTTCTCAGGGTATATGCCTAGTAACGGAGTGCTAGGTGGTGGTGAAGGTGTTTCGAATGAAAAACCCCAGACAAACAGAAGCCATTTAGCTACAAACCCAATCTGTGCCCTGTTGAGAAGCACAGGGTGATCTATGAGAGCCCGTCAGGGGCTTGTCCAGCGAGGACGTGACAAAGAAGACAAGCCCAAGGGGATGAGGAGGCTCCAGCCAAGTGGAGGGAGTGAAGGAAGACAATAGACCAGGCTGAGGGAGAGCCTGTGCAAAGACCCTGAGAAGGGATGTCTAGCACATCAGAGGAAATGGGGGAGGGGACAGTGAGGGGAATGCCTGGAGCAAGTGGGGGAGAGGTCAAGGGTGATGTGCAGAGGCGGGCGGGGCTGGGTCTCATGGGGTTTCCAGCTCCCCAGCCAAAATGATCCCTGGAGTCTAATGGTGAGTATGGAGACCTCGTCCCCTCACCAACACATCTGTCGCCCCTCTAAGGTCTTCCTTCTTGCCAGCCAAAAGATGCCACCTACCTAGTCAGGCCTCAAAACTTTTCTTGCCTTTGGCTCTCAAAGAATCCTGAGACTCAGCAGAAAAGTCCTCCACACCAGCACTTTCTCAGGAAAGAAAGAGCATTTAATGAACACTTGTTAGGGGCCAAGGAATGCTCTGAGCCTTCACCCATCTTACTTCATTTACTGCCCAACAAGCTGTGAGATCAGTAGTAGGAACAGGAAAATAGAGACTCAGAGAGCATGAGCCACTTGCCCAAAGTCATGCAGCTGTCAAATAGTAGAGTCAGGTCACTGAAGGTACAGTCACGATCACTGACTCCACGTTGCTCTGACCGTGGGGCAGGCCTGGCCTGTTTCACACAGGCTTCTTAGAATCTCAGGAAGCCACTTCCTGTGTAGTGTGGTACATTTTCAGGCAGCAGTGAGCTAAAAATTACAGAAAACTCTCTTCTACCAAATATAGAGTTCATTAAGCTGCAGGGAGCTCTTAATATCTTTGGCATTTCCAGGCAGCTCTATGCTCCATGAATAAAGGAAAGAACTAATACCCATCCCTAAAAAGGTGAATGAAAGCCTTTGCTAACTAATACTGCAGATAAGCATCTTCCCCATTTGACTGCAATTACCTTGGTCCCAAGTTACAGCATTGCTAGCGAAATGATTAAGAAAATAATGGTAATGATACCGATGGTAAATTAAATGGAAATAAAAGGAGCTCAGTGTACTGTTCAATTTCCCACTTGGGGACCACTCCTAAGTTGTATTCTTCAGCTTCCCACTGGGAATTTCCACATGTAAATAATATGCCTGATTGAAACTGCAAACCTAGACCTCTGTGCATGGCTAAGCCTAGGATTGCTTCTCTCCATCCTAAGACTCATGTCAGGGAAGATGGATTTTCCCCTCATGAAATGTTCTAATGAATTATGTAAATAGAGATAAACACCTTATAGGACTGACCTCTGCCACAGAATTTGACATCCTCCTGCCCTGGCCAAACCAAGTGGAAAATTGGATTTAAAGGAAAAGGATCAAGACTTCATGGCAACCCAAATGCTTGTTGTGTCTGGGTTCTCACCTCCACAAATCAACACAACCCCACCAAGAGAAATTACCACAGATGTGACAAAGAGTGGGCATGACAGTTGGGGTCCAGTTCAAGTCATCAGGAGATTCCTATCTTGTTAGAAGCCACTTATTAGGGTTTCAGCAACAATCATTCGTTTTTCTAATAGGACACCCTACAACAAGAGCAGGAGCCGTGAGTTTAAAACCCAGCTCTGCCTCTTGTTAACTGTGGGACTTTTAAGAAAGCTTACTTAAAAAGCTTTCTGAGCATGCATTTCCCCATCTTTAAAATAAGGATAATAATAGCACTTACTTACTATGTGGCTTTGAGAACTAGAAAGTGAATACATGTTGCATAGTGCCTGACCCAGACTGATTGCTCAAGAAATGGGTTCTGTTCTTATCATTACTGGCCTCAAATAAAAAGTTGATTCTATTTAAGGGTGAATATAAATTGGGTTTTAGACTCTGATTTTTTTTTTTCATATGACTTGAGACCCTCTTTGGTCTTAAAGTTATATTGATTTCAGATTGTACAAAATTAAACTATTTTTAAAAATTACATATCTGACACTTATTAGCAATGTAATTTGGAGCAAATCATACCTTCACTTGTTCTTAGTTCCCCTGTTGGTTTAAATTAAATAGTTGAAGCTAAAACTATAAAATTCCCAGAAGAAAACAATGGAGTAAATTTTCATGATCTTGGATTAGGCAATGATTTCTTAGATATGACAAAAAGTGTATAAGCAATAAAAGAGAAGTTGGGACTATATCTGAATTGAAAATTTTGTGCTTCAAAGGACACTATCAAGAAAATGAAAAGAGTAATCGTCAGTCAATGGACATTTGGTTGTTTCTACTTTTCAGCTATTATGAATATTGCTGCTGTGAATATTCATGTACAAGATTCTGTGTGGGCATATGTCTTCATTTCTCTTAGGTACCAGGACTGGAACTTCTAGGGCTTATAGTAACTCTACGTTCATCCTTTGAGGAACTTCCAAACTTTTCCAAAAGTGCCTGAGACATTTTACTTAACACTGGCACTGTATGAATGTCCCCATTTCTCCACATCATCACCAACACTTGTTATTGTCTTTTTTATTATAGTCATTCTGATGGGTATAAAGTGACTATGACTCTTGAAAGCATTAGGCTAAGTGAAGAAGTCAGTGACAAAAAACTACATATTATATGATTCTATTTTTATCAAGTGTTCAGAATAGGCAAATCTATAGGGACAGAAGTAGATGAGTAGTTGCCCAAGGCTGGGGGCTGGTGGGGAGAGGAACTAGAAAATGACTGCTCCCAGGTACCATTTTTGTGCGGTGGTGTGATGAAAATGTTTCAAAATTAGATTATGGTAATAGTTGATCAACTCTGAAAATATGCTAAAAACCACTGAATTGCACACTTAAAAAACTAAATGGTCTGGACATGATGATTTGTTTGGATCTTGCCCAATTTAACATTTTCTGGATGAGAAGCACATCTTAGAATGGAGCCAGGCCCTACTGGAAAAGAATAACTCTGGCCATGTGAGTGCATCAAGAAGAGAGAAGGGGTGGGTGATTTCACCTGTGTCCATGACAGGACCCCACCTCTGTAAGCATAGATAATTCACAAGCTAGCTGCCAAGTATACAAACTAGTGGTCACGTGATTGACAGTCACCAATGCTTGATGGGCTACTTGCCATTTGCCTGGGTCTAAACATCTATTTCTGCTTTATTGACTATGCCAAAGCCTTTAACTGTGTGGATCACAATAAAGTGTGGAAAATTCTGAAAGAGATGGGAATACCAGACCACCTGATCTGCCTCTTGAGAAACCTGTATGCAGATCAGGAAGCAACAGTTAGAACTGGACATGGAACAACAGACTGGTTCTAAATAGGAAAAGGAGTACGTCAAGGCTGTATACTGTCACCCTGCTTATTTAACTTACATGCAGAGTACATCATGAGAAACGCTGGGCTGGAAGAAGCACAAGCTGGAATCAAGATTGCCGGGGAAAATATCAATAACCTCAGATATGCAGATGACACCACCCTTATGGCAGAAATTGAAGAAGAACTAAAGAACCTCTTGATGAAAGTGAAAGAGGAGAGTGAAAAAGTTGGCTTAAAGCTCAACATTCAGAAAACTAAGATCATGGCATCTGGTCCCATTACTTCATGGCAAATAGATGGGGAAACAGTGGCTGACTATTTTTCTGGGCTCCAAAATCACTGCAGATGGTGATTGCAGCCATGAAATTAAAAGACACTTACTCCTTGGAAGGAAAGTTATGACCAACCTAGACAGCATATTAAAAAGCAGAGATATTACTTTGCCAACAAAGGTCTGTCTAGTCAAGGCTATGGTTTTTCCAGTGGTCATGTATGGATGTGAGAGTTGGACTGTGAAGAAGGCTGAGCGCCAAAGAATTGATGCTTTTGAACTGTGGTGTTGGAGAAGACTCTTGAGAGTCCCTTGGACTGCAAGGAGATCCAACCAGTCCATCCTAAAGGAGATCAGTCCTGGGTGTTCATTGGAAGGACTGATTTTGAAGCTGAAACTCCAATACTTTGGCCACCTCATGCGAAGAGCTCACTCATTGGGAAAGACCCTGATGCTTGGAGGGATTGGGGGCAGGAGGAAAAGGGGACGACAGAGGATGAGATGGTTGGATGGCATCACCAACTCAATGGTCATGGGTTTGGGTGGACTCTGGGAGTTGGTGATCGACAGGGAGGCCTGGCATGCTGCGGTTCATGGGGTCACAAAGGATCAGACACGACTGAGCGACTGAACTGAACTGAAGCATTTTCTGGTCGCTCAGATGGTAAAGCATCTGCCTGCAATGCTGGAGACCCGGGTTCAACCCCTGGGCCGGGAAGATCCCCTAGTGGAAGGCATGGCAACCCACTCCACTATTCTTGCCTGGAGAATCTCATGGACAAAGGAGACTGGTGGGCTATAATCTGTGGGGTTGCAAAGGGTCAGACATAACTGAGCGACTAACACACACAGAAGCATTTTCTATGGATCTCATTTAATCCTCATGAAAGCCCTTTGAGGCTTCAGATGAGAAACAATATCAGAGGGTTACAAAGATAGAAAGTTGAGGGGTCAGATGCAAATGCAGACAGCTTGACCGGTGGTCCAAGGCCTGTGGTCCTAATCTCCCTCCATCCTGCCCAGCTTTCTCTCTACTGCTTTCTGTCTACATCCACCTGGGTGCAAGAAGTGTGTGCTTCATCAGCAGTGAGCAAATAACTGAGTTAAAAATAACCTTACCATTTCTTGCTCTAGTTCTTGAAAGTAATGGGTATGATCATTTCATTTTTAAAAGCCCTTCATTCAGCTTTCTCAGTGCTCAGACAGGCACTGCTGTTTGCTTGCAAGGCACACACTCCAGGCTTCCCAGAGCTATATGTGCACTGCTCTATCTAAACCAGGCTGACTGTTCTCTTTCCTGTGCAAATGTCTTTAATTCAGCAGCTTCCTGCTGGGTTCCAGGAGCTCCAATTGCCCCACACCTGGGAAGTTTGCTACAGACGCCTTAAAAGAGCCAGATTTTAAAGTGCCTGCTATTTGTTTTGCCTCTCACCTCCAACCATAATGCTTTGTTTGCAACACAGTGACTGTTCCACAGCCAGTGATTCCTCCATCATAAATACGCGGAAAATGACTCTGGGAATGTGGTGAGCAGCAGGAGACAGGAATTGTGCTGCCAGCCTTTGCCGTGGGCTGTCCTGGCATCAGAGCCCAGGCTGCAGGGTGCTTGCCTCTCCGCCCACCTCTTGCTGCTCACCCAGGAGGCCCAGGCCAAAGCTTAAACCCAACAAAGGACTTAAACCCACAAAAGGACTTGTGTGTCTTTTAACTCCAGTCCAGCTTTGGAGCTTGCTGTGGCTATATGGAAGGCTGGTGCCCAAGCCTGGGAAGGAACTGCCAGCTCCATACAGGTGTCTGGGTCTCCACACACCTCACTTCCAGTGAGGGCCCCCCTGGGAAGGGCTGAGCCCAACCCTGGGATTCCTTGTCTACCACAGATTTAAGGGGTGATCCAGAGAGGGTTCCAAGGCCACCCTTGAGCTACCTTGTTGCATGGCCTGATCTCAGAGTCAGATTTACTGTTCTAATGAATGCTCATCTCTGCTTTAACTATCGAGGCTGCCGGGAGAGAGAGAGAAGAGACTGACTGGGCACAGAGCCAGGTCAAAGGGCAAATCTACTGTCTCCAGTCCCTGCAACAAGGAGCACCCAGAAAGCAGCAGTAAACTAAGGGAATGGAGAACATTCTGTATATTCTTCCAGGACTCCATGGAGGTAAAGGAACACAGGCATACTCTGAAAAATTACCAAGAGTGGTTGCCGGTGGGGAGACCTTAACACCATTTCTGGAGTAACAGGAGATAAGTGTTGCCTTCCGAGCTGGAAAGGTGGGTCAGGTTAACTAGAGGAGAGGCAAGCCTGAGCCAGGGCTGCTTGAGGCAGGAAGGGGACACAACTCTGCTCTCCACGTTCTCCATCTCAACGAGCGAGCCCCTACATGGCTCAGTGTTTAGTTGCTAAGTCATGTCCGACTCTGTGACCTCCTGGACTATAGCCCACCAGGCTTCTTTTTCAGGAAAGAATACTGGAGTAGATGGTCATTTCCTTCTCTTGGAGATTGTCCCCACCCAGGGATCAAACTTGGGTCTCCCGCTCAGACTCTTCTCTAAATGACTGCAGAATGTCTGACTGAAGAGGCATCTAATTACCAGGGCCCCTTGGATCCCCCAGACCTGGTCTGGCTATGGGACTGGCCCATCCCCCGACCCTGACTCCTTTTCCAGCCCTCCCTTTCTGATGTGTGGAATATAGACCCCCACAGGGCTCTCTCAGGGTTGGACCTTTTGCACCAGCCTGTCTGAGCTGTTATTCACGCTGAAACCCAGGTTGAGTTAAAGAATCTGAAGCTCTTCCTGTAAGTTTCATGATGGTTCTCATGGGTTTGCTTATCCCTTTCAGTCTCTCTGACTCTGGCCTGAATCTGAATCTAGGCCACAGTTTGATGATCAAAGCAACTGGTGCAAGACAATTGCTTAGATTTGCTGTTTGCTTCAAATCTGGATTACCGGTTACCCTTCTAATTAGGCCTTTCTGAGGACAGGATTTAAAAATTCACAGGTGTCAAAGTCCTTAAAATCACCAGTCCTGAAACTCTTTCTTTATAATACCCTCCTTACAATCCTGAAGTGAAACTCATATAAGCCACCTGTGTACATAATTTTTTAAAAATCACTGTTATATCCTTATTTATATATAATGATCCATGGCACAGTATGGATGAGCCTCAAAAAAATATGCTCAGTAAAAGAAGAGAAACGCAAAAGACTATATATACTGTATGATTCTATTTATGTGAAATTTTAGAAAAGACGACTCGGGGGAAAAATAAAAAAAGACAACTCTATAGAGACAGTAATCAGATCAGTGATTTCCTGGGGCTGAGGGTGGGCATGAAAATTGACTGCAAAGAGACCAAAGGGAACATTTTAGGAGGATGGAAATGTCCTGAAATTGCCTTTTGATGATGGTAGCCCAACTTATCAATTTTACCAAATCACTGAATTGATTAAAAACTTGCCTGAATTGTTAACTCTTTAAAAAGGAGTGGATTTTATAGTGTGTAAAATGAGTGAATTTAGTTGTCTTCTCTTTTTTTTAGAGTTTCACATAGAACCATACAGTATGTAGCCTTTTGTGTTTCTCTATTTTCTTTTTAATTGAAACTATATTTCAATTAGAAAGAAAAATAGTTATGATTTACATACTGTAAGTGTACTTTACTCTTGATTTACACGATAATTCCATTTTTAAAAAATTCAGTGTATACAGGTTGTGAAAACATGAATTGTGCTCCTAATTTTTCAAAGATGGATTCATTTCTAAATCCCAGCAGTTATTTTTGTGGGTTTTCGGCTGCGCTGGGTCTTTGCTGCTGTGCTCGAGCTTTCCTCCAGCTGTGGTGCGCCAGGGCTGCTCCCTCACTGTGGGCACGGGCTTCTCACTGCGGTGGCTTCTTGCCGTGCACAGGCGCTAGGGTGCTTGGGCTTCGGTAGTTGGTGAGCTTTAGAGCGTGGGCCCACTAGTTGTGGCACATGAGCTTAGTTGCCTGGCAGCGTATGGAATCTTCCCAGACCAGGCATCAAACCTGTGTCCCCTGCATTGGCAGAGGGAAGTCCTGCATTCATTATTTAAAGCAGAGCTACATTCCAGAGTCAGATAAGCTGCCTGTGTGCAGTAGCACGTATGATAGCTGTGTTGGGTATGGGATAATTCTTCACTGGGAGGGACTTTCCTGGGCACTGTAGGGTATCTAACATTCTTGTGCCCTTCCCACTAAATTCCAGAAGCAGCCTCTAATCACTGTGACACTGAAAAATGCCCTTACACAAGTCCACATCAACGCCTAGGAGTTCCTTTTATGTGACCAGACCTGGCGCTAGGTATTAGGTTAGAGTGGTGAGTAAGACAGCCTTGATACTGCCCACTGCTCAAACCCCATCCCTACACCTCAGAGAGGTCTCCTTGCTAATCTGGAACCAGAGCAGGTTCTCTCTCTGCTCTTCATTGTGCTGGGCTGGCGATACCCTAGCTTCCTAGCAGATTAGAGTGATCACAAGTATCTTTGAATAGGTCTCTTTCCTGGAGAAAAAGAAGGAAAAGAAACAACACAAACCAGATGGATCTAAATTGAACATGCTTTTCTCGGCACTTAATTTCCCTTACATGGAGCACTGAAGGCATTTTGGCGGCCTTCTGGGAATACTTCCCAGGCAACGCCTGGGGTTTTAACCATTCGACAGCCATTAACCATATTGAGCCTCACAGGGCTTAGCTCCCCACCCACCACTGAGGAGCTCGATCAGGAACTACCATTTACCCTGGGAAAATGCCCTGTAAGTATCACCAACCAATCTTCCCCCAATAAGGGCAGACTGCAGGCAATGCTGACAGTGGTACTCGGAGGGGCCTTGATCTGAACATGCCGAGGAGAACAGAGAGCCCCAAGGAAGCCCCTTAGCAGCAAAGGCCCCATCTTCCGCAGTCAAGACGTCCATGCCTCTGTGGTTACATTTTGTTGGTGGTGCTGTCCCTTAGCAATCACGGGGTTAAAGGCAGATCTGTAGGAGCTGGAGTCACAGACATTGTTACTATCATCTCTCATATCTAGTTGGTTATGGGTCAGGTCTACTCAGCGATGGGTCTTGTATGTCCATGGGATTCTCCAGGCAAGAATACTGAAGTAGGTTGCCATTTCCTTCTCTGGGGAATCTTCCCTACCCAGGAATTGAACCCAGGTCTCCTGCACTGCGGGCAGATTCTTTACCAACTAAGCCTCAAGGGAAGCCAGGATATCTAATCAGGTCAGGTCTACTCAGCGATGGGTCTTCTGTTCATCCCACTCTGTGCATTGCTAATGTGTATTTCCTAGATCAACAGAGTTTACTGCAACTATTAGAGTTTTGTCAACACTCAGCCGAGGGCACAAATCCTAACAATGCTCCTTTCTAATTGTTGACTTCCAGCAAGTCACTTAACTCTGAGACGTGGTCATAACAGTTTAAGGAAGAAACCAGAGATGAATGCATGTTATTGTAAAGATTAAGTGAGAGTCACATTACAAGTGCCCATTGCTGCTGATACCTACTAGATGCTCAATAAATAACCTGTTGGGCTGATGAAGTAGGAGTGGAGACTTCCAATTAAATGTGGTATAATTTACATATATGATTAATCCCTTCTCCAGGGGATCTTCCCAACCCAGGAAATGAACTGGGGTCTTCTTGCATTCCCTGAGCTATCAGAGAAGCCCACTCCTTTAGCAAACCACACTAAAGTGGTATTACAGAGCTAAAAAAAGGCTTAACCTGCAAGGACACATAGAACAAAAACAGCATAGCCTTGATATGTGAAATATACAAATGCAAAGGGAACCAAAGAGAACCTCAACGTAACACCTCTGTATCACTAACACTTCTGTAACAAACCACCCCAAAACTTAATAGTTTAAAATAAGTATCATTTTATTTGCTCACAAGTGTGTGAGTCAGTGATTTGGGCTAGGCTCAGGTAAGTGGCGGAGAAGGCGGTGGCATCCCACTCCAGTACTCTTGCCTAGAAAATCCTATGAATGGAGGAACCTGGTAGGCTGCAGTCCATTGGGTCGCAAAGAGTAGGACACGACTGAGCGACTTCACTTTCACTTTTCACTTTCATGCATTGGGAAAGGAAATGGCAACCCATTCCAGTGTTCTTGCCTGGAGAATCCCAGGGACAGGGGAGCCTGGTGGGCTGCTGTCTATGGGGTTGCACAGAGTCGGACACGACTGAAGCGACTTAGCAGCAGCAGCAGCAGGTAAGTGGATCTTCTGTTGGAATTAACTAGCTCACTTATTTGCAGTCAGCTGGGAGCTGCTATGACTGAGTGCTGGGCTCTCCCTCCATGTGGTCTTACCATCCAGGATGCTGGCTTTTGCTTCTCCACCCAATTCCCAGCAACCAAAGGATAAAACTCAGTATACTAGCCTCTGCATGCCTCACATTTGCTAATGTCCCATTAGCAAGTCACAGATTCAGGGAACGAGCCCAGACTCAATATGAGAGGGATCTACACAAGGTCACAGATACTCTGGTTCATTACTGCAACCGTCTACCACAACCTATGAAACACATATGCCATCTTCCCCAATTAAAACGATCATGTCTCTTGTCTCTTTTTAATGGCGATGCTACCCAGTGTTTCTGACAGTCAAAGCTAGATTAAAAGAGATGAAAAGCAGAAAAAAGTTGAGCAAGAAAGACCAGCTTAGCAGATCAGAGAAAATGGAAACCAAAACCTGACCGGTTCATTCTATAGAGTCCTAAAGACTCAGAAATTGAAGGCACCTAATGTATCTGAAATTCAGAGTGCAAGTGTGACTAAAAACAGAATAAGCTGAAAGTCTGTGTAAAAGGTAGTGTCTTGACCTTCTTTATTGCTGCCCGCACACAATCAACTGAATATCCTTCCATATCCCAGGATTGAGGGATACTCTGGAGAGATAAAAATGGAAAGATTCTTATATTGGGATATCAGGCATTGCTAAAGGTAGGGGCACCATACTGAAAACAGGGAGATAAGCCAGATGACACTGAGAAAATTAGATGATTCCACAACTGATTAATAGTAATTCCAAAGAACAAGAAGACAGAGGAAAAAGGAGGTTATCAAAGACTTCAATACATTTCAATAAAATTTTCCAGAACTTAAGGAAATGAGTTGGAAAAGACCTAGTGCACTTTGCAGATGAATTTAAAAAAAAAACACACACACACAGAACTAAGGCAAATCATTGTGAAATGGGTACCAGGATATTAGGATACCAGGGATAAGATAAAGAGAAACTCCTAAAAGCTTCCACAGAGAAAAGTTCCAAGAGACAAGAAGGAAAACAGGTGACATACAAAAATTCAGAAACCCACATGGCATCAGACTTAGTGGCCACAGGAGAGGCTAAATGATAATGGAGCAAAGTCTTCAAAATAAGGAGTAGAAATAATTTGCACACTGGAGTGCCATACTCAGCCAAACCAGAATTGTGATATAGACTAAGCATATTTCAGACATTGAAGATGTGAGGAAATACACCTTACATGCATTCTTCCTTACAGAGTTACAAGAAATGAGGAAGACCTAGAAATCTGACAGCAGGTGTGCCAGTTATTAGCTTCCTGACTCTTAGTTTCAACCCCACACTTCTATACTGTGCTGTGTGATGCTGAGGCCGACGCTCTACAAGCCTCTATGCCTTGGCCAGCTAGCCCCCTGTTAAGCTCGCTAATGGGGAGTGGTTACTAAAGGGAGACTGGAGAAGGAAGAAGTCACTTGCTCCTTCCTGTGTGCTTTCTGTGTGCTTGTAGTTCCTGAGAGAATCACACTGGACTCACCCCAGCAGAACCAGTTCCTTCCTGCAGTGACAGTTGAGTCCAGTTTGCAGCTTTCCCAACACCTGCAGAGGCAACTTTACTATGGCCCTTTAGAGATACCAGCACTGGCTAAGCCACCTCCTTCACAGATAAAATAACTGGCATGGTTTCTGAAGCCTGACTGATATACGGGGGATCCAACAATAAAAAATAAGAACTCCAAGGATAATACTGACAGGAGATTCCAGGGCAATAGTTATGCATCAGACTGGTGGGTTGCATGAGTTGAGGGCCCCAGTTCATGACCTTCTGTATCCATATTCTTTGCAGAGTGGCTTTTCAGATTCTTCCATCAAGATGGGGCGTCCATTTCTGTTGCTGATTCTGATCTTGTGACTTGTTTGGCCAATGAAATGTGCTAGGAGTTGTGGTGAGCCAGTAGCAATCCTACGCTCGAGAAGGTGTGCATATTTCCTTTCTCTCTCTTCCTTATCTCCTCTGTGAAGTCTTGCCTCTGCTGGAGGATAAGAGACCATGAGGCATGCCGTCCAATAGCCAGCTACCCAGCCTTTCCCCGGGCAGAGCTGCAGTTAACTACGGATGCCTGAAGGAGTCCAGCTCCTTCTGAGATCAGGAGGACCATCCAGCCGAATTCAGGCCTAAGTCCAACCTGCAGAATTGTGAGCTAAACAAATGATTATTGTTTTTAACCACTAAATGTCAGGATGATTTAGTATGTAGAAACAGCTAACTGATCCACAGACTGAGAGAATAACCACTCCACACTGGACCAGAAGGACCAGATGTATTCAAGAGTAAAAAAAGTGGTATCATTAGAGAAGCTAATGTGTTTTTTGAAGGCAGTGGGGTGAGTTGGGACAAAGGCTTGAGGCTTCTTATTGTAAGCCTGGTGAAAATACTCGATGTGAATTGTGTATATGGGTAACAGATAGAAACAAAATTCAGAATTATAAAAATGGATGGACTTTTTGGATTTCCTTCTGTAGTGACTGCCAACTCATGATCCTGGACTTGAATCCTTAGGCTTGGTTTCAGCAATCTTGTCTTTTCACGACTGCTGTTTTCACTATTGGAAATGGAGGCAGTATTCATCAGTAGTTCTCATCATGCTGCTTGGGCCCTCATTTCCAAATCCAAGCGTCATCTTTGATTCTACTTCCTAAACGCGGCAGTCCACCTCCCTCCACCGCCATGCCCCTGCAAGAGCACAGGACGCCATCGCTTTTCTGAACCACCGCAGCATCTCCTGAACTAGTTTTCCTGCCTCTCATCTTCCTTCTTCCCCTCCATTAATCTTGACTGAGATGCCAGAATGATCTTTCTAAACAAGTCATCTGGGGTTGTGGCCCTGTCTAAAATCGGTTACTGATTCTCCTGTGTCCACAGGACGAAGGGTAAGCTCCATAGGATGGTACATGTGGCCTCTTGTGCTCTGGGCTCTCACCTTTCCAGACTCACGTCTTGCCCACTGTCAAGCTTGCCTCCAGATACTGAGCCTCTTCCCGCCCTTCATTTTTGCCATGCTCTGCTTTTCTGTCAAGTTTTTGCACATTGGATTCCTTCTGGCAGATTTTGTTGGTTGCCTACTCAAAACTCTTTGATTTTTGTCTACAGAATCCTGAAGACCTCTTGAAGGTGAGCCTTAGCCCTGGTCCAGGGGTGGGCATGTAACCTAGTTCTGGCTAATTCTCAATGTTTGTTAGAGGAAGTCACTATGGAACCTATGGAAAGATTTTCCCTTCCTGCCAAGAGGAAGGTATGTCAGTCAAAACTCTCAACCCCATGCACCCCTAGCTTTCTTCCCTGGAAACCGGACCTGCTGTAGACCAGTAGGAGAAAAGAAAGGGAAGGTGACTAGAACCCAGACTTCATAGAGCTTCTGCATCAATGTCAGAAACCTCTTACAGCCAGACATTTTGTTATGTTGAAAAATAACCTCCTCTTTCTTTCTGCCACTGTTCACTGGGTATTTCTTAAAGCCTAAAGCATTTATTCTGGATATACCTACCTTCCCAAACTAAATCTTGCTTATCCTACCATACTCAGCAAAGTTACCTCCTGAACCAGATTGAAACACTCTGTCCCCTGACTGTGTGCCTACAGCTTCTTTGTGTACCAACATAATGGCAAAAAGCACCAGCTCTGAAGCCATGCTATTTAGGTTCATAGCCCAGCTCTCCTACTTTCTAGTTGGTCACCTTGAACAAGTTATTTACCCTTTCTGTGCCTCAGTTTCCTTATCTATTTAACAGGGGTGAGAATGTTATTAACTTCATCTAATTGTCATAGGGTTAAGTGAGTTAATGTATGTAATATACTTCCTATCTGGCTCCTGATAATCATTCAATTAATGTTTATTGTTATTAATACAAGCTTCATATTGTATTACAATAGCCTAAGAGTCATCTTCCCTGAGATTAATGAATGAATTTCATTCAGTGTATGAATAGGTTAATGAATGAAGAGACATATCTGTCAAATTTATTGTATTCTCAGGGATACTTTGCCTAGAGATACTGCCCAGTAATAGTTTCTTGTTTAGTTGCTAAGTTGTCTGACTCTTCAAGACCCCATGACTGCAGCATAGTAGGTACTTAATTAATGATAATATGTTGATGTGATCCCTTGATCTTACTTTAAGGCAGACTTTCCTTCCAGGAAAAGATTTCAGGCACCACAGCAATCAAAGGAGTTGTTCAGTTGCTCAGTCGTGTCCAACTCTTTGCCACTCCATGGACTGCAGCACACCAGACTTCCCTGTCCTTCACCATCTCCCAGAGTTTGCTCAAACTCTTGTCCATTGAGTCAGTGATGCCATCCAACCATCTCATCCTCTGCCACCCCCCACCTTCTCCTCCTGCCCTCGGTCTTTCTCAGTATCAGGGTCTTTTCCAATAAGTTGGCTCTTCTCATCAGATGACCAAATTATTGGAGCTTCAGCTTCAGCATCAGTCCTTCCAATGACTGTTCAGGACGGATTTCCTTTATGATTGACTGGTTTGACCCCCTTGCAGTCCAAGGGACTTGCAAGAGTCTTCTCTAGCACCACATTTCAAAGGCATCAATTCTTTGGCACTCAGCCTTTTTATTGTCCAGCTCTCACATCTGTACATGACTACTGGAAAAACCGTAGCTTTAACTATATGGACCTTTGTTGGCAAAGTAATATCTGTGCTTTAAATACGCTGTCTACGTTTGTCATAGCTTTCCTTCCAAGGAGCAAGCATCTTTTAGTTTCATAGCTGCAGTCACCATCTGCAGTGATTTTGGAGCCCAAGAAAATAAAATCCGTCAGTTTCCTCTTTTCCCCCTTTTATTTGCCATCGAGTGATGGGAATGGATGCCATGGTCTTGGTTTTTTGAATGTTGAGTTCAAAGCTATATTTTTCACTTTCCTCTTTCACCCTTATCAAGAGGCTCTTTAGTTCCTCTTCCCTTTTTGTCACTAGAGTGAATATCATCTGCATATCTGAGGTTGTTGCTATTTCTCCTGGCAATCTTGCTTCCAATTTGTGATCCATTGAGACTGGCATTTTGCACAATATCCTGCATGTTATTTCAATAAGCAGGGTGACAGTATATAACCTTGACATACTCCTTTCCCAATTTTGAACCAATCCATTGTTCCATGTCCAGTTCTAACTACTGCTTCTTGACCTGCATACAGGTTTCTCAGGAGGCAGGTACGGTTGTCTAGTATTCCCATCTCTCTAAGAGTTTTGCAATCTGTTGTGATCCAAACAACAAAAGGCTTTAGCGTAGTCAATGAAGCAGAAGTAGATTTTTTCTGGAATTCCCTTGCTTCCTCTATGATCCAGTGAATGTTGGCAATTTGATCTCTGGTTCCTCTGCCTTTTCTAAATCCAGCTTGTACATCTGGAAGTGCTTGGTTCACGTACTGTTGAAGCCTGGCTTGAAGGATTTTGAGCACTATCTTGCTAGCATGTAAAATGAGCACAGTTGTTCAGTAGTTTGAACATTCTTTGGCATTGGCCTCCTTTGAGATTGGAAAGAAAACTGACTTTCTCCAGTCCTGTGGCCACTGCTGAGTTTTCTGAATTTGCTGACATGTGAGTGCAGCACTTTAACAGCATCATCATGTAGGATTTGAAATAGCTCAGCTGGAATTCCATCACCTCCACTAGCTTTATTCATAATAATACTTCCTAAGGCCCACTTGACTTCACACTCCAGGATGTCTGGCTCTAGGTGAGTGATCACACCACCATGGTTATCTGGGTCATAAAGACCTTTTTTGTATAGTTCTGTGTATTCTTGCCATCTCTTCTTAATCTCTTCTGCTTATGTTAGGTCTTGCCATTTCTGTCCTTTATTGTGCCCATCTTTGCATGAAATATTCCCTTGGTATCTCCAGTTTTCTTGTAGAGATCTCTAGTCTTTCCCATTCTATTGTTTTCTTTCTTTCTTTTTTTTTTTTTTTTTTGCATTGTTCACTAAAGAAGGCTTTCTTCTCTTTCCTTACTATTCTCTGGAACACTGCATTCAGTAACATTTCCTGAATAAATATATGTCACACAAAGTGAACCGTGTATGAAAGGTAAACCAAGTCAAAGAGGGGTAAGATGAGGCAGGATGGTGATAGCTTACAGTGAATGGTGTTGGATTCGTGATCTCCAAAGAAGATTTAACTTTGAGACCAGGGACCAGGATTGATCACTCAAGAGCTTTTGTGTAGCAGAGTTTTATTACTGTATAAAAAGGGACAGAGAAAGCTTCTGACGTAGACATCAGAAGGGGGGTGGAGAGTGCCCCCCTCACTAGTGTTAGCAAGGAAGTTATATACTGTTTTAATTAGTTATTACAATAAATCAAAAGAATGTCTCAAGGTTGTAAAGATCTTACTAGACCCACTCCCATAATTTACATTTTAAGATAACAGGATTAGCCAGAAGGTTTTCAGGAACGAGAAACTGTCCTCAAGCAGGATACATTATTGTTATATAATCCCTAGTACAGAGTTTAAACTGAGTTGTTTGTTGTATAATCATCAGTTCCAGGCTTAAAGAAAATGTGACTAAGACTAAGTAATGTAAAGGAAAAAAAAAAGTTTGTCCTTTCCTCCTCCTTGAAAACCCCAGACCCCTATCTCCACCTCAAGAGCCCCAGATCCCTTTCTCCACCTCAGGGACCCTGGAATTCTTATCAACCTGCCTAGGAATTAACTCTCTCAATGGGAGGGAGGCTTAACAGGGAGGGAATGTATATATAATTATGGCTGATTCACCTTGTTGTATACCAGAAACCAACACAACACAACATTATGAAACATTTATCTTCTATTTTAAAAAAGAGAGCTGTATTAATCCAGTTGGGATGACTTTTTTTTTACATGAGGCCAGGAGAGGAGTTCAGTTCAGTTCAGTTCAGTTCAGTCACTCAGTCATGTCAGACTCTTTGCAACCCCATGAATCTCAGCATGCCAGGCCTCCCTGTCCATCACCAACTCCCGGAGTTCACTCAAACTCCTGTCCATCAAGTCAGTGATACCATCCAGCCATCACGGCCTCTGTCATCCTCTCCTCCTGCCCCCAATCCTTCCCAGCATCAAAGTCTTTTCCAATGAGTCAACTCTTCGCATGAAGTGGCCAAAGTATATGGAGTTTCACCTTTAGCAACAGTCCTTCCAGTGAACACCCAGGACTGATCTCCTTTAGGATGGACTGATTGGATCTCCTTGCAGTGCAAGGGACTCTCAAGAGTCTTCTCCAACACCACAGTTCAAAAGCATCAGTTCTTCGGTGCTCAGCCTTCTTCACAGTCCAACTCTCACATCCATACATGACCACTGGAAAAACCATAGCCTTGAGTAGATGGACCTTTGTTGGCAAAGTAATGTCTCTGCTTTTTAATATGCTATCTAGGTTGGTCATAACTTTTCCTTCCAAGGAGTATGTGTCTTCTAATTTCATGGCTGCAGTCACCATCTGCAGTGATTTTGGAGCCTAGAAAAATAAAGTCTGACACTGTTTCCACTGTTTCCACTGTTTCCTCATCTATTTGCCATGAAGTGATGGGACCAGATGCCATGATCTTAGTTTTCTGAATGTTGAGCTTTAAGCCAACTTTTTCACTCTCCTCTTTCACTTTCATCAAGAGGCTTTTTAGTTCTTCTTCACTTTCTGCCATAAGGGTGGTATCATCTGCATATCTGAGGTTATTGATATTTCTCCCAGCAATCTTGATTCCAGCTTGTGCTTCTTCCAGCCCAGCGTTTTTCATGATGTACTCTGCATATAAGTTAAATAAGCAGGGTGACAATATACAGCCTCGACATACTCCTTTTCCTATTTGGAACCAGTCTGTTGTTCCATGACCAGTTCTAACTGTTGCTTCCTGACCTGCATACAGGTTTCTCAAGAGGCAGATCAGGTGGTCCAGTATTCCCATCTCTTGAAGAATTTTCCGCAGTTTATTGTGATCTACACAGTCAAAGGCTTTGGCATAGTCAATAAAGCAAAAATGTTTTTCTGGAACTCTCTTGCTTTTTCAATGATCCAGCGGATGTTGGCAATTTGATCGCTGGTTCCTCTGCCTTTTCTAAAACCAGCTTGAACATCTGGAAGTCCACGGTTCATGTACTGCTGAAGCCTGGCTTGGAGAATTTTGAACATTACTAGCGTGTGAGGTGAGTGCAATTGTGCAGTAGTTTGAGCATTCTTTGGCATTGCCTTTCTTTGGAATTGGAATGAAAACTGACCTTTTCCAGTCCTGTGGCCACTGCTGTTTTCCAAATTTGCTGGCATAGGAGTGCAGCACTTTCACAGCATCATCTTTCAAGATTTGAAATAGCTCAACTGGAATTCCATCACCTCCACTAGCTTTGTTTGTAGTGATTCTTCCTAAGGCCCACTTGACTTCACATTCCAGGATGTCTGGCTCTAGATGAGTGATCACACTGTCGTGATTATCTGGGTCGTGAAGATCTTTTTTGTACAGTTCTTCTGTGTATTCTTGCCACCTCTTCTTAATATCTTCTGCTTCTGTTAGGTCCAGACCATTTCTGTCCTTTGTCGAGCCCATCTTTGCATGATATGTTCCCTTGGTATCTCTGATTTTCTTGAAGAGATCTCTAGTCTTTCCCATTCTGTTGTTTTCCTCTATTTCTTTGCATTGATTGCTGAGGAAGGCTTTCTTATCTCTCCTTGATATTCTCTGGAATTCTGTATTCAGATGCTTATATCTTTCCTTTTCTCCTTTGCTTTTCGCCTCTCTTCTTTTCACAGCTATTTGTAAGGCCTCCTCAGTCGGCCATTTTGCTTTTTTGCATTTTTTTTCCATGGGGATGGTCTTGATCCCTGTTTGCTGTACAATGTCATGAACCTCCGTCCATAGTTCATCAGGCACTCTATTAGATCCAGTCCCTTAAATCTATTTCTCACTTCCACTGTATAATCATAGGGATCTGATTTAGGTCATACCTAGTCTAGAGGGCTACTGCAGGGAAATTCCCATAGTTGGCTCAAAGGACAAATACCCGTGTGCTCACAAAGCCCCTGACTATCCACTCAGTCAAGAAGATAGTCAGTAGAGCCACCAAGAACTATTCAGCAGTCAGTGCTGGGCCTTAGCAATTTGCCCTGTCCTTGTCCAAATCTGGCCTTCTAAAGATGGAGTCTGTAATCAAAGACGGAACGTGGAAAATACTAATGAATCAAAGCACGCTGATTCCAGATAATCATTCCCTCAGGATCGTCCTTCTTTCATTTTGACTCAGGATGCTTTCTCTTGCCACTCACACTGTTAGCAGGGCCATTTCCACTCTCGGGACTTTCAGTTCATCCTTAACCTTTACTTGGGCTGGAACCACATGACCGAGCTATTCTTTGTAGTGTGTATTTGCATGTGTGTGTGTTTGTGTAAAAGTAGTGAAGGAAGATCTAGTGAAGGGTGATTGCATATGTGTATTTTGTGGTGAGCATGTAGTTTTATTCCCTCATGTCTGCTGACAAGTAAGATGGGAGAAGTACTAGCTGGGTCTTCAGAAAGCTGCTATCATCGATCTTCATGATAATTTACTTTCTTATCTCTTTCTTTTCCACTCACCTTGAGCTATTATGCCTTCTTTTTTTGTTGTTGTTATAGAAGCTCAGTAATTGGAAAACCGGTTTGCAAGTCTGCTAACTTTTTATTCACTGAAAGTGTTTTTCCTTATCACACATAGAACCAAGGGAAAGAGAAGAGGAAGGGGGGGAAAGGACACATTTTTGTGAAATCTAAAAGGATGAAATTTGAATTTATTTAATATTTCCAGTTACTGTTTTTCAGGAAGAATGTGAAAAGGGCACAGGGATTTGATATTTTGAATAATACACTGCTAAAGCTACATGAGGGAGTTTTTTCAAAGATCTGTTTTAGAGACTTCCCTCAAGGTCCATGTCGATAAAACTGTACTTTTCCACTGCAGGGGCTTGGGTTCATCCCTGGTCAGGGAACTAAGACCTTCCATGCCACGTGTGCAGCATAGCCAGGAAAAAAGAAAAGAAAAAAAAGTATTTAAAAAAGATTTTTAGTCTCTGGACCAGAGACTTTGAACTATCCTTCTGGAAGGATGTCAGCTTCAGAGAGCATTCCATAACAGAGAAATAACAACAATAGCAGTAATAATATTAACAATTGATCATGTTTATTAAGGATCGTGCTAAGTACTCCGTATGTCATTACAGTATTCATTGCCAGCAAACCCAGAAGTAGTTTCCATTATTACCTCACTTTCAAAAAATGAAACCAGGGAGGTGGGAGGGGGGTTCAGGGTTGGGAACTCATGTACACCTGTGGTGGATTCATGTCAGTGTATGGCAAGACCAATACAGTATTGTAAAGTAAAAAAATAAATAAATAAATAAATAAATATCAAAAAATAAAAATCAGGAAAATAAGAAATGTAAAAAAATAAAAATAAAAGCCTTGACCTTAAAAAAAAAAAAAAAGAAAGAAAGAAACCAAAGCTGAGAGAGGTTAAAAATAACTTACCTATGGTCATGGAACTAAAAAGTCAGACCCCAAACTAGGTCTGACTTGAAAGCCTACAATATCAACCAGCCTGAAAACTCATAACATGCATGACCAGTATGGGAAGGCTTCCTGGATGATTGCAAAACTGCCTCCATTTTGTCAGGGGTCTCCCATTCAAGTTCTCATGGTTTGAAAAGCCTGGTTTTGGTCAAAATTATAGCTGCAAACAAAGTGTTTAGGCAGAGAGGGCAAAGTACAGCTCCACATATGCTTTGCTTAGTTCAAAAACATTTTTAAAGACTATGTAATTAGGCAGGGCTTTTTTTAAGTTAAAAAAATATTTTTAATTGAAGGATAATTGCTTCACAATATTGTGTTGATTTCTGCCACACATCAGCATGAGTCAGCCATAGCTAAACACTTGTCCCCTCCCTCTTGAAACTCCCTCCCATTTCCCCCCCATCCCACCCCTGAGTCATATAGCAAATTCCCACTGGCTGGCTCTTCTCCATACATATGGTAGTGTATCTGTTTCCATACTACTCTTTTAATTCGTTCCACCCTCTCCTTCCCCACTGCACCCACAAGTCTTGCTTTCTATGTCTAGGCAAATGTTTGTAAGTTGCAACAGCCAAACTGCCCATGCCTTTTGGGGGCCCTCTGTAAATGCAGAACCTCTGTGGACAGAGGCCACGTCGTCAGACTGCTGGTAACGTCTCCTTTGTCCGCTGTCCCCAGCTGTAGGATCTTCTCCAGGTTCCTCACCTCCTTTCTCTTATCTGTAAAGTGAACATAATAATAGCACCTGCCTCAAGTCATGAGCCCTGAGAACAGAGCTTCCAACCCAGAGGATCATCCCCAAGCCTTGAAACCTAACGGAGTTTGCCCTGCTGGGTTTTGACTCTTTCTTCTTTGCCTTTTCTCCCTTTGGAATGGGAATGTCTGTCACTGTCCACCCCACCATTTTGGGGGCAGATGACTGGCTTCCTAATTTCATAGGTTCACAGATGGAGGGGAATTCTGGCCTAGGATGTTATACAGAGTCTCATGCTTGATTTAGATGATTTAAATGATGAGATTTGGGGATTTTGAGCTGATGATATTTATATTTTTAATTAACTTATTTATGTATTCAGTTTGGGCTGCACTGGGTCTTTGCTGCTGCTGCACGTGGACTTTCTCTGTAGTGAGCAGGAGCTACTCTCATTGCCGTGTGAGGGCTTCTCATCGCGGTGGCTTCTCTTGGTGTCTCTTGTTGCAGAGTACAGTCTCTAGAGCATGCGGGCTCAATAGTTATGTATGGTACATGGGCTCGCTTGCCCCACAGCATGTGGGATCCACCTGAACCAGGGACCAAATTCATGTTACCTGCATAGGCAGGCAGATTCTTAATCACTGGCCCACCAGGGAAGTCTGGGTTGATGATATTTAGATGGGAGTTTCAGACACACTGATGCTTTAATGGGTTGAAATTTGGGGGAATGTAGGGATGGGGGTCAATGCATTTTGCCTGTGTGGGACAGGCATGCATCGTTGGAGCCCAGAAGACAACCCACAGTAGGCTGAATGATGTTCCCCTAAAAGATGCCCTTGTCTAATTCCTGGAACCTGTGGATGTTATCATATGACAAGAGAGAAAGAGAGAACTTTGCAGATGTGACTGAGAGTTTTGAGATGGAGAGATTATCTTGGATTATCAAGGTAGGCCTAAATGCTTTTTGTTTGTTTTTGATAGTATTATCATTGTAGGCATTGGAAGGTTTTCAGGAAATAGGACTCTGCTGCTGCTGCTGCTGCTAAGTCGTTTCAGTCGTGTCCAACTCTGTGTGACCCCATAGATGGCAGCCCACCAGGCTCTGCTGTCCCTGGGACTCTCCAGGCAAGAACACTGGAGTGGGTTGCCATTTCCTTCTCTATGGATCTTCTCCACCCAGGGATTGAATGTGGGTCTCCTGCATTGCAGGCAGACTCTTTATCATCTGACCAACCAGGGAAGCGTAAACGATGATAAAGTACAGTCCATGGGATTCTCTAGGCCAGAATACTGGAGTGGGTATCTATTCCCTTCTCCAGGGGATCTTCCCAACCCAGGGATTAAACCCATGTCTCCCACATTGCAGATTCTTTATGGTCTAAGCCACAAGGGAAGCCTAAGAATTCTGGAGTGGGTAGCCTATCCCTTCTCCAGGGGATCATCCCAACCCAGGAATCAAACCAGGGTCTCCTGCATTGCAGGTGGATTCTTTACCAGCTGAGCTACCAGGGAATGATATGGATATAAAGTACCAAACTCTGTCTGGATCCTAGCAGGCGTGCAGAGACCCATTATCATTATGAGTGGATACAATTAATGAACACATACTCCACTCTGCCCCTGGGAGTCTAGCTCAACAGCAGCACAGAATAAAGGAGCAGAGGCGGCGACTCAGACTCTCCTTTCCTTTCAATCTGAGACAGATGCTGCTTGCCTCGTGGATGTGACCTTGGCAGGCCATCCTGACAGATATGGCTTTCAAGAAAAATGTCTCATCGGTCGTCCAGTAAATCAAGGAGGCAAGGAATCCTTCAGTCAGTTGCATGGACACTGCCTCAATTTGACAAAAGACTTTTGCTCCCACTAGGGGCAGGGGCCTGTTGATGTTGTATGGAAGGTCCAATGTGTTAGGGTAAAGTCTGAGCTGCTGTAACTAACAGACCCCAAATACCAGTACCTTAAACTAGATAAGAGTTTGTCTTTATGTCATAGTAGAGGCATGAGTGAAGGGGTGCTAAGTTGATAGGCAGCCGTGCCGTTAACATGTGGCTCTTCCTTGTAGGTGCAAAGTGGTGGCCATCATCTCTTACCTAGCAGGAACGGAGAGCGTATGCTCAAGGTTTTAAGTTAAGACCCTGGGTTCACCCATCATTAGCTTATATCTCATTTGGCCAGAAGCTAGTGACAAGGGCTCATCGAGCTATAAGGAAGGCTTAGATGCATTCTTTTTTGTTGTTGCTGCTGTTGTGTTTGGCAGCAGGCAGGAGTGGTGGGGGTGGATTTCTTTTATTTTTAGCTTTTTGTTTTTTATTGCAGTATAGCTAATTAACAATGTTCTGACAGTTTCAGGTGGACAGCAAAGGGATTCAGTCACACAAACACATGATACACTTCGCTTTTTGTTGTTGTTTTTCTTCTGGCTGTACTGCATGGTAGGTGGGATCGTAGTTCCCTGACTAGTTCCCTGGACTCACTGCATTGGAAGTGCAAACTCTTAACCGCTGGACCACCAGGGCAGTCCCTTAGATAGGCCATCTTTAGCTGGGTTGCCATGTGCCCAGCTAAACTTAATTATTATGGGAAAAGAGTGAGGAATAGACCTAGCAGACTGCCTCACGCAGCTCATGGCATCTTTTTCTCATTCTGGGCCTGACAATGGTCCATTCCTTAGGTGAGTAACCTTGATTATGCTCCTTTTTAAGAAACACCCTTCTGCTTCCCTTATCGTTCAGTTGGTAAAGAATCCGCCTGCAATGCAGGAGACCCGAGTTCCATTCCTGGGTTGGGAAGGTCCACAGGAGAAGGGATAGGCTACCCACTCCAGCATTCTTGGGCTTCCCTTGTTGGCTCAGCTGATAAAGAATGCACCTGCAATGTGGGAGACCTGGGTTCGATCTCTGAGTTGGGGAAGACCCCCTGGAGAAGGAAAGGCTACCCACTTGGATAAATTACACATTTCTCTGAGACTCACTTTCTGCAGTTGGAAGGAGATAATAAATCTTGTTGTGCCTAACTCCAGTATTCTGGCCCAGAGAATTCTATGGATTATACTATGGGTTGCAAACAATCAGACACGAGTGAGCAACTTTCACTTTCACTTTCTTCTCCTGCAAAACACACACACACACACACACACACACACACACCTGTGATTCAGCCCAGAGGTGTGGGCATTAGGCCCTTGAATATTGGAATATAGAGCTTCAGGTTCCCACGATCGCATGGTAGTTTATAATCACCTAGCTCGCTCCATTCCATTATCTTATTTGATCTTTATCTCAGCTTTGAGAGTTAGTCACAACAAGATTTATCATCTCCTTCCAACTGCAGAAAGTGAGTCTCAGAGAAATGTGTAATTTATCCAAGGCAGCACAATTCATTGGTGCTAGACTCAGGGCTGCTGATACCTAATTTAGAGCATTTCCATCTACAGCTAGGGGAAAAGATGGAAAACTGGAACTCAATTCAATTGGAACAAATTCATTCATTCTTATTAGTAATTTTATGGGATTGACAATGGTTGAAAAACAAGACAGAAAGTTTACCTTTCTCAGATTGAAAATAGTTGAAAAACCAGAGAGAAAGTTTACCTTTCTAAGGCATTTTTGCACCTCCTGATACCTCTCTTCCAACAGCTACAAGGATCAGAAACATCATGTTCTCTTCTGACAGCACAAATATGTCTGCTGTTTGGGGCCTCCACTATGATACCTTATGGTACAACACTGTCTGTCCACTGCTATCTTTGTTAACAAGGGTTTTTATTTATGGATACTGCAGGTGTCAACTAGCTGTAAGGAGGAAAGCCCTATAATAAAGTTTACACCAGGATGTAAATGTGTAATTAGTTGTTCACGGAGTATTTAAAGTTAAAAAAAAAACTTGGTGATGCTCCTAAATGAACTTTGAATTGGTAGAATTCAGGGGAGTCGGTAGCCAAGTAAAAAATCTTTGAGTTTGGAAGGTTCTTTAGGCATAATGGACTCCTTTTACCAATAAGTGTCCATATATAGTCAAGCTATGGTTTTTCCAGTGGTCATATATGGATGTGAGAGTTGGACTGTAAAGAAAGCTGAACACCAAAAAATGATGCTCTCAAACTATGGTGCTGGATAAGACTCTTGAGAGTCTTTCGGACTGCAAGGAGGTCAAACCAGTCTATCCTAAAAGAAATCAAACTTGAATATTTATTGGAAAGACTGATCCTGAAGCTGAAGCCCTAATACTTTGGCCACCTGATGCGAAGAGTTGACTCACTGGCAAAGACCCTAATGCTGAGAAAGACTGAGGGTATGAGGAGAAGAGGGTGACAGAGGATGAGATGGTTGGATGGCATTATTAACTCAATGGATGTGAGTCTGAGCAAACGCCAGGAGATAGTGAGGGACAGGGAACCCTGGTGTGCTGCAGTCCATGGAGTCGCAGAGTCAGACACAACTGAGCAACTGAACAACAACACCTTTGATTGCTATGGTGCCCAGAATCTTTTCCTGGCAGGAAAGTCTGCCTTAGAGTAAGACCAAGGGATCACAGCAACACATTATCATTAACTAAGACCCACTATGTCTTTAGCTCTCTCCTGGGCATATTATTTGAATGACTTAATTCAAGCCTTAGAACAATGCTATCAGTAAGGAGTGATGGACCTTATATTACAGATGATAATAGTAAGAGCTGTCGTTTTGTTTAGCCTTTGAGAAGTGAAGTTGCGCAGTTGTATGCGACTGTTTGTGATCTGATGGACTGTAGCCTACCAGGTTTCTCCATCCATGGAATTTTCCAGGCAAGAGTACTAGAATGGGTTTCCACTTCCTTCTCCGGGGGATCTTCCTGACCTGGGGATCAAACCCAGGTCTCCACATTGCAGGCAAATGCTTTACTCTCTGAGCCACCAGGGAAGCCCCAAGTTAGTAAAGTTAGGGAAGTTAGTAAAGGCTAAGTTTTTACTATGCATAAAATAAGATATGAGGTTTTGTAAGGTTAAATACATTGACCAAGGCCGTATTAAAAATTAGACTTCAAACCCCAAGCCCTATAATTCGAAATTGGTGCATTGCTTCCTCTGATACCCTCAGTTCGACCACTAACACTTCTTCATCTGGGCAGAGAGGTTACTGGGGATGGGATTTCATGTATTCATCCTTCAACTCCACTTTTAATCAAATAATCTAGTACAAAAATTTTTTAATATATTGACTGATATGTTTTTTATATTTCTACAATATCTTCATATAGAGAAAAGTGTTCACTATATATTTGAAAGGATTACATCCTATTAAGAAAAAGCAAAAGTATACATAGATGACATGTTTCCAGTTTAGAAAGAAAAATGTATAGATAGGTACAATCTAGGATATTTACTAAGACATTCAATGGCTATAATCCTATAATAGAATTAAAATTTGGAAGTGAATATCTTTTATAATTATAATGATGTCCATCATCTCTCCTGTACTTATATTGATAACTGTAATTGACTGTCCTCCTTTTTTGGGTGGGAAATTTCTTCCCCTTCCATGAGGTCAGGATGGAGCTTCCATTCTCAGCATGCTGCCTCACTGCACCCAAGAAGCAGACATGTGACCAAGCCTGGACCAATCGGTGTCTGGGGTGACTGGTCTCAATGGGCAGCAAACTAAAGTGCTCTTGATATCCACCCACACTGCTCTGTCCCTTCTCGGAGCTCACCTGCAACAGTGCTGGGCAGTTCCCAGAATACTGATGGCTTCCCACCTCTGACACCCATGTCTCTCTTGCTTCTCTATCTCGGACATTTTTCCAGTGCTATAGAAACCTGGCTCAACCCAAGTGCAGAGTGTTCACAAGTGCTGGGGATTGACACCCTCAGGGACCATCCTCAGCCAATTAGGGATGAGAGTCTATGGATGAATCGCCTCCTGGCTTCCCCGTCCCCTGGTGGGAGAATTCTGACCTACGTTCCATATGGTGCCTCTGAGGTACCCACCAGACCTGCACTCTAGTTGCCCACAGTGGTAACTCACTCATTAACACCCTGTTGACTCTTCTCCCGTCTGGTGAACTTTCTTTGCCCCCTCGTCTATGCTCCCTTGTACCCTTTCCCAAATACTCTACCTGCACCAAAAGCCTTGTCTCAGGGTCTAACCTATTAAGGTCTTTTCCCAAAACTTCCCAAACTGAGGTACAGATGTAGATATCTCTTTCCCCTTGGATGATAATCCATGAGCATGAAATCTAGAATTCTGGTGGCATGACTTCTGTAATCTGAGTCTGAGAACATGTGACAGATGGACCAGCAGAGTCCAAGACTTAGAGAACCCTCATGCTGTGAGCATCCTGGGATTCAGCCCACCTTGAGATCAACTCCACTCTGACCTTGACCTAGACATTACATTACTTTATTATCTTGAGTTTCAACTAGTTTTGAATTGAGTTTCTGTCTCTTGCAAGCAAAAGAGTCCTGGTGGGGTGACGTTCATTTTCTTCTTTTTGCTTATATTTTTCTCTCATGCAATACACAAAAGCTTTTTATTAAAAAAAAAAAAAGTGGGCAGAATAGGGGAGCTCCTTGGTGGTCTAGTGGTTAGGATTCGGCTCTTTCACTGCCACGGTTCGGGTTCAGTTCCTGCTTGGTGAACTGATATCCTGCAAGTTGTGTGTTATGCCAAAAAAAAAGGCAGAATAAAGTTTTAAGGAAAAAAAGAAAAAAACAATGGAAATGTCTTTGACAGTGTCACCTAAATAGCCCATGTATGGGCAGAGTTCACCCTCTTCTCTTACTATCAGTGAAACCAGGCCTTTGTGAAACAATGGACTCAGTGAACCATGAGTCTTCACAGGCAAGCACACTCCCCAAATGCTCCCACAGTGCTGAATGACAGGGCATGTTTCCTTTGTCAGCTCCACAATCACCCCGACTCATAGAGTGATTTGGATGTTGCTTCTCATTTGGTCCCAAAGCTGTGCCCTAGTTAATGACTTGGAAAACCATGTCATCATGCATGGAATCTGCAGAATCCAGGGAGAGCCCTGAACCAGGCATTTCCACTGCAGAGCAAGCATTCACTGATCCTGCATGTTTTAACAATGTTTGTGTTATTTCTCACAACTATTTAGTCATTATAAATCCTGTGTAAACAGATGGGCTTATTTGTTTGGTCCTAAGAGTTATATTAATAAAATGTGGATATTGTGCATACTGATAATTACAAATATTTGTACTTACCAAGTAATATTCTTTCCATTGAAAATGCCTTTATGCTAAAGAGAAAGCTGGTTTAGTCTTTACAGAAACATACTAAGGCTTTATGTTCCTGTGGCTTTTTTATAGCCAGAAGTGTTCACAGATTGCTGGGTATTTCTGGGAAGAGGAACGGAGTAAAACACAGAGCACTGTCACCCTCTGCTCAGAGCATAGTTATGTTTTCATACACAGCTCCATGTCTGTATCTTGAGGCAAGCGTCAACGAAACAAAATAAAACTGGTCCAAATAAGATGGTTCTGGTTCTCAAAAATGTGTAATTCCTTTCAACTGTAATTCCATATTTAGAAATCTGCACTAAGAATCCAGATTAGAGCTGTGAGCAAAGATATATAGATAGATATAGATAAATATATAAATAGTAGTATTTATAATAAATATTGGAAGCAATTCAAATGTACAATAATTACTTATTAGTTAAATTGTAGTGTATTCATATCATGAAAATCTGTGTAGCAATTAAAAATAATATAGATTTCATGGCAATGGGGAAGAGCTAAATCTACAATATAAGTGAGAGAAAAGGCAGATTGTTCAGTCACTAAGTTGTGCCTGGCTCTTTGTGAGACCCCATGGACTGCAGCACGCCAGGCTTCCCTCTCCATCACCATCTCCCAGACTCTGCACAAACTCATGTCTGTTGAGTCAGTGATGCCAGCCATCACTGGGAAGCCATCACCCTCTCATCCTCTGTCTCCCCCTTCTCCTCCTGCCCTCAGTCTTTCCCAGCATCAGGGTCTTTCCCAGTGAGTATGCTCTTCGGATCTGGTGGCCAAAGTATTGGAGTTTCAGTTTCAGCATAAGTCCTTCCAATCAGAATTCAGGGTTGATTTCCTTTAAGACTGACTGGTTTGATCTCCTTGCAGTCCAAGGGACTCTCAAGAGAGTCTTCTCCAGTACCACACTTTGAAAGCATCAGTTCCTTGGCTCTCAGCCTTCTTTATGGTCCAACTTTCATATCCGTACATGACTACTGGGAAAACCATAGCTTTGACTATGTGGATCAACCTTAGTTGGCAAAATTATGTTTCTTCTTTTTTAGTACACTGTCAAGGTTTGTCATGGAGAAGGCAATGGCAACCCACTCCAGCACTCTTGCCTGGAAAATCCCATGGATGGAGGAGCTTGGTAGGCTACAGTCTATGGGGTTGCGAAGAGTAGGACATGACTGAGCGACTTCACTTTCACTTTTCACTTTCATGGGTTAGAGAAGGAAATGGCAACCCACTCCAGTGTTCTTGCCTGGAGAATCCCAGGGACGGGGGAGCCTGGTGGGCTTCCGTCTATGTGGTCGCACAGAGTCGGACACGACTGAAGCAACTTAGCAGCAGCAGCAGCTAAGGTTTGTCATAGCTTTTCTCCCAAGGAGTAAGCATCTTTTAATTTCATGGCTGCAATCACCATCCAGTGATTTTGGAGCCTCCCAAAATAAAATCTGTCCCTGTTTCCATTTTTTCTCCACCTGTTTGCCGTGAATGGCATGATCTCAATTTTCTGAGGACAAAAACTTCATAACATGAAAGTCTAGAACGCGTATACAAAAATATTAATAGGCTGTATTTTGGGGTGTTGGGAATATATACTTTTATGTTCTTCTTTGGGCATTTCCAGATTTTCTGTAATGAGCCTGAATTATCTTTATAATCAGAAAAACAAAATGAAAAAGCAAAAAGGTAGAATAATGATTTAGAGAATGCAGTAAGGTGACATAAGAAATCAAGAGGTTATCCTGTGATTTTTAAGTCACTCATTCAAAAATACTGAGGGGCTACTCTATGTCAGTACAAGTAGAAGTGTAGAGGCTTTGAAAAAAACCAAGCTTTTCTGCCTTGGAAGGCTTTACAGTGGAACAGCACTGGCCAATAGAATGTTCTGAAACGATGGAAATGTCCAATGCAAGTAGCAATTGGGCTCTCAGAATGTAGTTAGTATGAATGAGGTATAGAATCTTATATTTAATTTTAATTAATTTAAATGTATAGAGCTGTGGCTAGTGGCATCTATAGAAGAAAAGGCATACTTGGAAATAATTATAATACACTAGTGCTAGAAAAGCACAGAGCATGGAGATATTAATTCTGTTCAAAAAAGCCTCTGAGGGGAGATACATTTTGGGCAAGGAGTCTAAAGGTGTAGTTAGGAATTCACTCTGAAGGGAAGAGAATTTCAGGCAAAGGGTATTGCAGATGCAAAGGCATAGAGTCATGACTGTGCCTGGCATTTTTGAGAAAGACAGAAAACAAAAAGCAAATAGAAAAGGAACCAGAAAAAGCTCAGAAAACAAACAACAAAACAAAACAGAAAAGGATACCAGAAAAAGCTCATGTCCCCTTAAGAAGGATGGGGAGAATACAATTTGGCAAAAAGTCCAGTAACATTAAGCTCTAGTGGAAGGAGTCTTTTTGCTACATCTCTTGGGGAATAGTGTCAATCAAAACCCATAATCTCAAGGTAGGAAGAGCTCTTACTCTGTGCCACGCACTGTACTAGAAGCTTTCATATACTTAATCTCATTGAATTACTACATTTTACTAAAAAGGAAAGCAAGGCTTGAAAGATAAGTAACTGCCCAAGAACACACAGCTAGTAAGTAGCTTAACTTGGATTCAGACTTCTGACTCAGCTAATTCTAAAGCCCTATTTTCACTGTTGGGGGAGGAAATGCCAACCCACTCCAGGACTCTTGCCTGGAAAACCCGATGGATGGACAGAGGAGCCAGCTAGGCTACGGTCTATGGGGTTGCAAAGAGTCGGACACCACTGAGCATATCATGTTAACCCACCCAGAAATAGGCTTAAATAGAACATAGAAACATTCTTTAGTGGAATGCAGACTCCACGAGTTTATTCTTAAACATATCATGGGTCATTTCTAAGCCATAACGGTGACATCCCAGGGGAAAACTACCATCATGATTAATGAACTCTGAGTTGTCTATCAAAGATAGACAAAGACTGAGCTGAACTCTTCCAGGCCATTGTTCGATATGATCTCATACCGTATCAAATGCTGTAGATTACTAGAACCAATAGAACAAAATTTAGTGCCAATGTCCATGTCCCCTAGGCCTGATTTACAAGGGCATTACCAAATGACAAAATCTAAGGTTCGGAAACCTATCTATGCTGCCTGGCAGCTCCCATTGGTGTAAAAGATCTTGAATTTTCAATGTCCCACTTTCTGGGCCACTGTCCTCACCCTTGTGTCTTTTTGAACCTTACTCTGATTTGACTCAATAGCCTTGAGTTAACTCCATCAACTGCCTATACAGTAAAGCTTCCCAACTTCTGTTCTGCTCTACTTGTGGGAATTCCTGCTAGGTTTGCATGACATTGAACTCAAATCTTACCACCACCCTCCATCCCCACTAATTAGGACAGCAACAGAAGGCCAGGGGAAATAGGGACATTCAAGAGAGAAAGAAAAAAGACTCTTCTTTATTAGCATTTATTAAAATGTCAGTTCTCTTGTCCCATTCATTGAAGTGAAGTGTTAGTTGCTCAGTCGTGTTTGACTCTTTGCAACCCATGGACTATAGCCCCCCAGACTCCTCTGTCCATGGAATTTTCCAGGCAAGCATACTAGAGTGGGTTTCCATTTCCTTCTGTAGATCTTCCTGACCCAGGAATTGAACCTGAGTCTCCCACATTGTAGGCAGATTCTTTACTGTCTGAGCCAGCAGAGAAGCCTACTGCATGTATTAGAAAATTTCTTTTTCTAATAGTGAATATATTTGAGACTTGGTCTCTTTCAAAACGTGTTCCCCAACTTTGGTTGGGAACTGAGAACAGAATAAACACAGAAGACTTAAATTTGGATATTGATTGCTAAGTAACCGCATATATTAGAAAATTTCTTTTTCTAATAGTGAATATATTTGAGACCTGGTCTCTTTCAAAACATGTTTCCCCAACTTTGGTTGGGAACTTAGAGCAGAATAAACACAGAAGACTTAAACTTGGATATTGATTACTAAGTAGTTATCCCAAACATATGCAACCATTAAAGTAGGTCTTAGGACTTCCCTGGTGGTTCAGAAGGTAAAGTATCTGCCTGCAATGTAGGAGACCCAGGTTTGATCCCTGGGTCAGGAGGATCCCCTGGAGAAGGGAATGGCTGTTTGAATATTCTTTTCTGGGAAATCCCATGAACAGTGGAGCCTGGTGGGCTACAGTCCATGGGATCGAACAGAGTTGGACATGACTGAGCGACTAACACTTTCATACTTTTCACAAAGCAGGTCTACCAAAAGAATGATTTAAAAAAGCAGTGGGGAGTGGTGGTTGTGGGGAGGCAGGGGAAAGAAGTGAATATGTTGTTGTTCAGAAAAATATCAATGTCATTATGGAATAAGAAATCAGAAAATTTCAGTTTAGTGTTGTTTGAATTTAAGTTATAGCTTAATGGACATTGCAAGAATGGGGGTAGGTGAGCAGAAAATCATCATATTTTCCAAAACTATGTCCCCTAAAGGTTTTGATTAGACCCTGGTTCCAGCCCAGCAGAGCTAGGAGACAAACAGCAGGACTTTAGGAAGGAGGATTAGCCAAATATCAGTAGCTGAGATCCTTAATTAACTGAATTCATTTTCTGAGTTCTACTCCTTAGAGAAAGACAGTCAAATAGATGTAGGCTTAATACTTCCTAATGAAAGTAGCCTGGTGAATAGTCTCATTAATTAAAGCAGTAGGTTTTAGTACTGAATTTTTTCTTTTAAAACTTGTTTATATACATTTTAACATAAATTTATACATATGATCCATTACAACCATTTTTTTCAAAGTATGCTCTTTTCCTTTTCTTCCTTTTTTTTTTTTTTTACCTCTTGCCCTCTCCTCTCTGTTCATGTCAATGCCCACACTGCCCACCAGTAATCCTAGGCACTATATAGTGCGTGTGCTTCCACATTTTACTGGAAGACAGACACACACACACGCACAGACTGGAATGATATACACGCTTTAGTGTATCTGCCATTCTTACTTATGAGAATCTGTCCAAACCAACTGTATGGCTCTAAACCATTCTTTTCAAGGCTACAAAATCATTTCATGCTTTAGACATACTGTTGATCTAATGTGGATTTTTTTTATCCTTTATAAAAAAGAGATGATGCTAGACTTTGTTTCTTAATTTGCAAGTGACCTTGAACACTCTCTTCTCCTACCTGGACCTCCGTTTCCTCACTGTGAAGCAGACATATGGGACTGTGATGACCTTGAACGTCCTCTGCATCTTGTTGTAAACTTCTCTGCTTCTGCGCCTGCGCCCACTGTCCTGTGTTTTGCTGCAGTGAACTGAAAATGACCACTGTTGCTGACTCAGGAACAAGCGTCCTGCCTGTCTGAGTCTCGTTATTTTGGACCTACATTTTACACACAGACTAGTTGCTTCCAGGCTCCTCTGAAATGCTATGGTGAGGGAGGCATGCCCTGATTAGTTGGTGTCCCCCTGATACCCAAGGTTCAAGGGAGAACTGGACGGTGAAGCTGATTACAGAGATCTAAGGTTCAGCTGAGTACGTTGAGATGTACCTTCACCTAAACAGGACACACTCCGAGCAGAGCAGGCACTGTGTTTGAGTACTTTCTCAGGACGCTCTCAATTGTCTTTTAATGAGGTAAATGCTTGATTGTCACGTGACCACACCACTGACTGAGGAGGCCAAGAGTTGCACAGTGGTTATCTCCCTTGTTAGGCTTTCTATCCTGTGCATGTTTACCAACAGTGAATCTTCTGGACCACGGAGAACTGGATTTATTTGCTAGATCTAAGGGGCTTCAAACAAAGAAAGAATTATTTGTTAAATCTAAAGGGCTTCAAACAGATAATTCTTCAAGTCTGGAAAATGACCATTTGCTTATTGAAAGAATACCAGGCATCCAGCCTCAGGGTAGGTACTTCACGGGCATACTTCCATTTAATCCACAAACAACCCTTTAGGGAGGTTAATGCATATTCTTACTATCGTCATTTTACAGATTGAGAATTTCTCCCCAAGGTCACAGAGCCAGGAGGTGGTGTAGTGCGTCTGGCAGCACCCACATTCTTAACACAGAACAACACTCCAGTAGAACCAGGCACTAGCAGACAAGAGGGACAAAAATACCGCACGGCTTTCCTGCTGCTTTCTGTCTCCTGAAACCCACGTTGAGCCCATGCACCTGTCATCTGTAGAAGGTTTAGGTCTTTGTGGCTCCCAGCAAAATCATCTGAACATAGATACAGACGATGGACCAGAGTCAGCACTGACTTGGGCTCAAATTCTGGCTCTGCGCTCTGACCTTAGGCAAGTTTCTTCACCATTCTGTCAAACTGGCCGGGCAGCTGTTTGTCACCTGCTGCCCTGCGGACGCGAGGAAGCTGGCACCGCAAGCGCCAGGCTAACACCAGAGCCAGGGGTTGTTAAACACAGCTTCCTCTCCCTTTTCTTTCCTCCTCTAGCGCGGTTGAAGGCAGCATCTTGAATGCCAAAGGCTGGGCTCCTAGTCTCCCCTGCCTGGGTCCCAGTTTGCCCCCTGTGACTGATACAAGGGCTGGCGTCAGGGCTGCCACTGGATGGCCTCTTTTTCACTAAATTCTGTCCCCTCCTCACCTCCACATTCCGCCGGGTAGACACGAGTTTTCAAAAATAGCTATTTATTTGCTTAACTGCAAGAGGAGGAGGGGGAGCAGAGCGATCGAGGGCAAAATCAATTACTATTTTTCATCTTTGACAAAGTAATTAAGGCCATAGTGACTGGCTAATTCCGACCGAATGGCTGCGCGTTGATGGATGCGGATTTACGGCCTGCTCGGCGGCGGTGCTCAGAGCCAGATTATCACTCCAAACAGGCGGCGGCGGAGGGCGGGGGATGGAGGCCCGCAATGGCAGGACCGGAGCCTTCTTGTATTTTAATACTGCGGCTCCCTCCTCGGCGCTGCCCGCCCCGCGCTCTCCCCAGCCCTCGCACCCCTGCCCTGCTGCTAGGCTGATGCCCGCCACTCCACACCCCAGTCGACTTCAGATCGACCCATCTAGGTCTCCCCGCTCCGCACTCCCCTCCCCTCTGCACGCGGCCCCTCCTCTGCAGGATCTAGCCACTGGAAGGGGAGAAGGTGGGAAGCCAAAGCTGCGCCTCCGCTAACGCCCTGCAACCTCCGCTTCAACCACCTCCAAAGGGCCTGACGCACGTCGGGCCCCACGCGGGAACCGAGTGCGCACTTGGTCGGGGAGGGCCTGCGGAGGAAAGGTCAGACCCGGGGGTGGGGGGCTGAGCCAGGGCTCGGGGCGCAGGCAGCAGCACGCCGCCGCCTCTGCGCACTTTGCTCTCTCCCGCCCGGGTCGGGATGTCTGTGCGCCCCGAAGCGTCGGCGCGCTGGCATCTGGCACTTGGCGGGGGCGGCTCAAATGCAAATTGCGAAAACTGACTTCGAAGTCGTGACTGTCTTTTGGAAGTCAGCCCAGGGCCGGGAGGGCGAGGCCTACCCGGATCTAAGGGTGCGCATCCTGGCGCAGAAATTCGGGGCTGCCTTGCCTGCCCTTTACCTAAGTTCTCGAATCCTGCTTTGACTTTTTGCGGACTGTTTGGGAAGAAGCGCCTGGCAGAGCCCATTGGATTTCCCGAGGCTCCGGGAGTCCAAGGTGTTTCCACGATCCCGCCAGGGTCGAAGCAAGAGCCCCTTGTGGGATTCCTGGCCTCACCTGCTCTTCTCACCCTCCTGTAGCGAGAGCCCACCACAGTCCCACTCCACTTGCCTTCTTACCCTCTCTGCCACCTAGCTGGGTTTCCCTCCTGGAAAGCGCTATGGGGCCCCCAGACGGCCTTGTGGTAGGGTTGGGAAGACTCTCCAGGATTCGAAGGTGACTTTCTGAGCCTCCGTCTCCCGCTTTCTAACTGGGAGTTTCTCAAAAACTGTTTTTGAAGCTAAATGGAAAAGCCCATTCATGGAAAGCCCTTGAACGATTGTTCAGTGTTGAGAGCTTAATAAATGTTCAATCAAAACTGAAAGAGGCCCGAAGCTCCCCGCCCCGCCCCCCAGTAAACTTGGGGAGGAATGGCACTTCAGGGAACCTCTCCCCCCTCCATCATCCTGCAGACGGTGGGTCCCTAGCCGGCTGCTCTTGGAGGGGCAGAGCCAGTGAGCTGAGGCATCCGTGTGCACTGGCGCGGCTCGGAAGGAGGCGGAGGGACCCGGCAGGAATGCCCTGGGCGCCCACCGCAATCTGCCGCCGCAGTCTCGCCTGCGGGCGCCGCAGCATTGTCCTCACGCCGCGTGGGGACAGCCCAGTCGAGTGCGACGCCGCCGACCCAGAGGCAGTGGGCACGGCTGCGGGCAGCAGGGTAGGGACAGAATGCTTTGCGGAGCTCCCCATTTCCAAGGCCTGGGGTTACCTGAACTGACTTGGCCAGAGGGGAAGCGTTTGCTACGATTCGCCTGCCAGGCTCCAAACTACCCCTTTTGTAAAGATGTCTTCCCTGTCTTATGATTGCAGTCATTGCTTTATACCAGCAGGAAAGCCCGTCCTTTTTCCCCACTGCGGCCACCCTAACCTCAGTATGGTAGAACGTCCTCTGCTGGCACCCGGAGGGCCAGCCCTGCCGCCCAGCTGCCGCGGATGGTGATTTGGAGGGTCTAGGACACCTTGTGCGTCATTCCCTGCCTGTGGTGGATTTTTATCAACAGGGACAGGAAGAAAGAATGGAGTTCCTTTGACTTTGAAAGTGACCTAAGAACCAGATCAATGTTGGGAATAATTTCTTTTTTATTTCTCTATAATATTGTCAGAGGAGCTTAAAACATGCAATGAGAATAATCCTAATTTTACTTAGGAATGTCTCCTCATTGTGTTCATGGAGATAATGTAGAAATGCAAACACTAGACCTCAATTTTTTTAAGCGAAGACCTATTTTTTTAAGGATTCCCCTCAACACTATTTGACAGGGAGGTTGGGAATCTGAAGTCAGGTACAGGCAAGGTTGGTACAGCCTTTTAAATGCAGGGGCCCTGTGCACAGCTATTGCAGGGCTGTGGTGCTTCCTGCGACCCTCCATCTCTTTAGCATGGTACTGCGGAATCCTCTTCCTGCAGGTTTGGAGAGGTGGCAAGGGGATCTAGCCGAGGAGAAAGAAGGAAACACGACAGTGATTTAACTCCTTCCCCTACGCCCACCTCGGCAGCCCAATCCGATCCATTGGTGGCTGCGCCTCGGCCTGGGTGCAGTGGGACGTGTCCCTCTCATGTTTCCCTTAATTAGGAGGAGGAAAACTGTCATCCCCTCCCGCCGGCTTTGGTTTAGTAATCAGACCCACATGAGTCACGCCGAACACGCAGCCCCCTCCCGCCTGAGTGACAACTGGCCAGCGTACTCTCAGCTGATGTCCCTTTAAAACTCGAATCCAAGGGGGTAATGATTTATCAAACTTGTATTATCAAGAAAATGTCAAACGAAGGGCACCTTGCTTTGCACTGACGCAAACCCGGCCTTTCCCAAGGAGATATAGAAAGCGCCTCTCTTGCTGGAGCCAAACCCAGTCTTGTCAATAGCTGGTCTCACTCTCTACTCGTTGACTCTGTTGCCCGTTTCAGACATGGTGAGTGTTTGCTTTTGTTCTTTTAAGAGGAGAGGGGGCTGCGAGGGTAAGAAGGGCAGATTCGTTTTGGATATTTCTTTGTGAGACGTTCTATATATTCTGAAAGGCAAAGAGAAGACAACCATAGGTACATTATAGTTGTGAGCATCACCTGGGGGTGGGAAAGAGGTTTCTGAGGCTCTGGAGCTAAGAGGTTGGAGGTGTCTCCCAATCCCGCTGTTCTGGGAACTGTCCTTGGTGCTGAAAAGCCAGGTGCCAGTACTGAAGAGAGCCACGGAGTACTAGAGGCTATTGAGACAAGAATGCTGGCTGGAGCTGAGATACTTAATTTGGTGCACATTAAAGAATTCTGACTTGTGCATTTGTGCAAGAAGGTTAGGTGTGGCTGAGGTGAAGGTAATATGATTATTCTTACAGTATAATAGTAATTGGTGGTACTAATATTTATGAAGCCCTGAAAGATAACATGAAGAGAGAAAGTGAATGAAAAAAAATATTGCTGGCAGTTATTTTCTTTCTCAATTGGGAGAAAGCAAGTGAAAATTAGTAGTCCTGAGTTTCAGTTCCTAAGCCAGTATAGGGGCATGGGTATTAAACTCTTGTGAATAGCTATTCTTGGGGAGTGGGGAGGACCAAAAATCTTCTCAGGTTCTTTTGCATATCTAGGAATCTGGAAGTGAATGTAGGCTGTGTAAGATAAACGTGGTTACTGTCTTGTGTTTTAAATCTGGTTTATTGTTGTTCTTGCGGGGTTGTTGTTACTGTTTGGTCATTTTCCTTATCCTTGCCTTTACTACCTGGCAGGTGTGGGTAGTTTTTGGATCGCTGGGATTTACATAACAGATTTGGCCTCTAACATTTGCAGGTGCCAGGGCATCAGCTATTGTGGCCACAGCTTGTCTATCGCTTATTTAAAAAAAAAAAAAAAAAAGGCAGCAAATGTGCATTGTTGAATGACAAAGGAAATGGGGCGGAAAATTAAAGAATCTTTCTACATTGGTGATGGGGACCGTGGGCGTCCAAAGCCATGATATGAAATCCAAAGAAGGCGAGGAGCTCGTGGCTGTAGGGCTATTTCCACCCTCCTCTTCTCCCCCCTTCCCAAAAACACTCCTGCATCTTTTTTTTTAGTTCACCTTCTATCAGGGAGGAGAATATTAGCTTCCTTATGTCATCTAGTTATTGGGGAGACAGACTGAGAAATATTGATTACAGTTTTTCTTGGAGAAGGAAAAAAAAAAAATCCGGATTTCCATTTGTTCCCTGGATCTTATGTCTGGATATGAGTTGTGAACGTCTCTGTATGTGGATACAGGTATTTTTAAAGGCTGCCGTGACTTGTTTTGCACGAACTTCACGTTGTGTTCGCAGGATTGCAGTGCTCCCAAGGAAATGAATAAACAACCAGCCAACAGCCTGGAGGCGACGGTGTCCCCGGGCCACCACGATGGCCCGTGCGCACCTAGGACGAGCCCGGAGCAGGAGCTTCCCGCGGCCGCCGCCGCGCCGCCGCCGCGTGTGCCCAGGTCCGCTTCCACCGGCGCACAAACTTTCCATGCCCCCGACGCGCGAGCCTGCGAGGCCGAGCGGCCCGGAGGAGCGGGGTCTTGCAAACTGAGTAGCCCGCGGGCGCCGGCGGCCTCGGCGGCTCTGCGGGATTGGAGCGAGGCGCACTGTGCGCAGACCGCCCCTCCTTCAGGGGGAGCCGGGCCCGGCAACGCGCTGCCTTGTAAGATTCCGGCCCTGCGGGGCCTGGAGGGGGATGCGAATGTGAGTGTGGGGAAGGGCACCCTGGAGCGGAACAATACCCCGGCCGTGGGCTGGGTGAATATGAGCCAGAGCACCGTGGTGCTGGGCACGGATGGAATCACGTCCGTGCTCCCGGGCAGCGTGGCTACCGCTGCCACCCAGGTAAGCAGGTCGGGCTGGAGCCGCGCCGCCTCCTGCTCCCCAGCCGCGGGAGAGGCGAGCCAGGCCCAAGCGGGTGCACGTGTGCTGATGGGGAGACCGGTTGGCAGTGCCAGGCGATGGATGCGGGAGGCAGCTTTGGGGCTTCGGAAACACGCACTGCGCTGGGGGGTCGCTGGTTCAGCGGCGGGAGGGCTGCCGCAACCCTGCTGGAGGGCTCGAGACCTCGGGAGCTGCCACTATCTGCCCCTTCCCAGCCTCAGTGGTAGTGGCGATCCAGGTGCAGACTCATCACGCAGTCGAGGCGTTTAGATTCTTACCCCTTTCTGCAGACAGGACTCCCCCTCTTGCTAACCACTGGATCTATTTTTTATTTTTTAACTTAATTTAAAAAGGATTAGAAAATAAAGAGAAAAACCTGGGCGGGGAGAAGGGAGGAATGATGGTTTAGTCCTGTGGGCTTTGTACTGCAAGTTAGGATAATCGTGAGAACTCATTTGATAAGTGGTTTACATGAGGCCGCTACTGAAGTTAAGCCTCAGAGCCTATCTTTTCTAAAACCTGTACCTAATTTCGTGTATATATTTTTCTTAGAGTACTCCTCTCAATTGTATAAGCTCCAGGCCCTACAAACCTGGATTCACCTGTGCATTTGATCCTTTAGGTTCAACCAGAGGCATGAAAAACCCTCAAAGCAAATCCCAGTCCTGAGTGGGGGAGAAGGCAGCTGTTGCTGGTGGCCCCCCTCCCATACAGGCTTCTGTCTTCTCCCATGCCCTCCAGTCTCTCCCCTCCTTCTCTGATTTCTCCCCTCCATCCTGTTTCATAGACTTCAGCTCTTCCTTTCCCATTGCGTGCCTCTCCACAGCCTCCTCTCTTCTTAGCTCAAGGGCTAAGCCTGTGTATCCAGTGGAGGGGGGGGGGCGGGTTTCTTGAACCAGAACATCTCCCTGTGTGAAACCTAGGGTTTATGGAGCCCTTCTTAGTTACTCTAGTGTTTGTAGACTCTCTCTCTTACACACACACACACACACACAGTTATCCACACAGCAAGAGCTCAGCTGTTAAAATAACTAGAAATGGATGTAAGCTTAGGCTTTCCCACTCGCCCTAGCTCTTGGGGTCCTCTTCTGGAGCGTTTGACTGTGTGCATTAACTGCCTGTGACAGCATGCGCCCAAGAGTGTGACCCCAGGTGGAGGCAGAAAATTTGTCTCACATGTCTTGCTTAACCTCCGCACTGCGGCAAAAGGAGCCGGAACTCCCACCCTTTCCAGCCCTGGAAGAATTGAAGGGGGAGGGCGCTGGAGATGGTGTGTGTGTGGGAGGTGTGTAGCGGGGATATTAAAGATGGTCCGTGTAGATCAAGCCCTGCCTTTCCCTATTTTCAGCTCTGCCCATCTTTCTGATTCTCATCTTTCTGCCACCCACCTTGCCCCTCCTCCTCTCTCCCCCAGACCTCCTTCCCATCTTGCCAGCTGCTTCTTTATTCTCCATGGCCTGTGGAACAGGGTGGACAGGCCAGAATGTTAGAATAGGAGGTGGAGGGTAATGGAGGAGGGAGAAGGTGACTGAGAAGGACCAGGGCTCAGGTCCCTGGAAGCTCTGTGTCATGTCCAGGTGTCCCGAACACTTTCTGAGTTTATTTGCAGTTTTTCTTTCTGCTTTACAGTAAGACATTCCAGAACCAGGGACTGCCCTAATAGAGCATGTTAGCGTGTGCTTGGAGAGGTGAGCCCCCCAAACCCATAGACTGCAGGAGCAGGAGGGTGCCTCGCAAGACTGTGATTCTGAACACTTCAGTTTACACATGGGGACACAGAAGCTCCAAGAGAGGCCAGTGGCTTGCCTGGGGTTATCCAGCTGGGTAGGATAAAGTGTAGACCAGAACTCAAGGTTTTTGATGTCCTGTCTCTTTCCATGTCTGTTTCTCCGTCCCTCTCTTGTTTCACCCCTAAAGCTCCCTCCTTCCCATCTCCCTTTCCCTAGAGCTGAAAGGCGCCCCGTTAATGAGCTGAGAGGCAGCTTCTGCCCGTAGGCTTTGGAGAGAGTGATGCAGGGGCTCTGGCTGGCTTCAGGCATTGCAGCTCTCTTTCTGGCCTTAGCATGGAGTCCAAAAAAAAAAAAAAAGGGAGAGAGAGATAGGTGTGTGTTGAGGAATTTGGGGAGGTAGGGGATGTTTAGGAACCTGCTTGCTGGGAACCCTAGGCATGATATTGGGGCCTGCTTGCCAAAGGAACTCTTGGTCAGGGGTTAGGGATGGAGGGATCTGCTTGCAATCAACCTACAGGTTCAAGGTTCGGGGGAAGCTGCTTGCTGGTGTGATTTGACTGTGGGATTTGGGGAAAGAGGGGGTTCAAGAGTCTCTTGAAGATGGATCTTCACATCAGAATTGGGAGCCTGCCTGCTGAAAGTGTGCAGGGTTGAGGGGTCAGGGCCCTGCCTGCCGATGCATCCTCGTGTGAAAAGTGGGGGCCTGCTTGCTGGGAAGGACCCTCAGCTTTGAGGGGGGGTGGGGGTGGAATGGGACCTGCCTGCCGGCCTACCTAGGGCTGTGATCCGACAATGTGCTTTTCCGCCTCCAGGAGGACGAGCAAGGGGATGAGAATAAGGCCCGAGGGAACTGGTCCAGCAAACTGGACTTCATCCTGTCCATGGTGGGGTACGCAGTGGGGCTGGGCAATGTCTGGAGGTTTCCCTACCTGGCCTTCCAGAATGGGGGAGGTATGGCTTTTCCGCTCTTTCCCCCCGTGGCAGGGCGGGCACTTGTGGGTTGGTGGGGGACACGGAGCAGGAGATACAGAATCTGGGACTTGGGCTGAGAGAGGAGGCTCCGGGCAGGCCCTTCACCCTCCAGCTCCATCCCCTGTAGGCATCTGTGGGAAGCCAGAGAGCAGGAGCTACCATACCTGGTTGGTACTAGATCCAGGAGGCTGGTATCTGGAGATGGAGCTCAGGGGCGAGATGGGTTTCCACAAAGCCCCATTGTCCCCTTGGGAGGCTGGGTCCTGATTCAGGTGAACACTGATGCAGGCGAGTTCAAATCCTAATTTAGCCCACAAGTATTTCGGTACCCAGTGCCCTCCTCGCACATGAATAGTTTTAGAGCCAGGAGCTGTGCTGTCCTGGACATCAAATTAAGTATATGGTAAGATAGTAACCTGGAAATCTGAGCCTACTGGGCACTTGGGTCGTGCAGAGGACAGGATGCAGGCGAGCCAGGAGGTGGGTGCACAGAGCGGCTGGGGGCTGTGCTCTTGAGAATCCAGTAGAAGCGCTCACACAGATACGTCCTCTTGGGAGCAATCGGGACTTATTTTGACTTTAGCAAAAACAGTTTCCTTTGCATTTGTCCTCACTGGGCGGAAGGAAAACCGTTTCTAAAATGGAGTGGGCGCCAGTCACGCACGCACCAGCTGCCAGGCCTCTAGGATCCATTGAGCCTCTCCTGTACCCACCGAGGAGGAACCCGGCACATCCAGGGTCCCCTTTGCTTGCCCTGGCAACACTGAGGCACCACAGGGCGGGGCTAAGTCAAGCTCCCTTTGCAAATAGGAATTTGCACCTCGGTTTCTCTTTCACAGCTTCTCAACTGGACCAAGGAGATAAGAAATGCGCCCCTCGCCCCATCGGGTTAGGCAGCTTAAGGGTTTGGGTTTTGTTTCTTTGTTTTTTGGTCTCTGGGTGAGCTCTCCAGGTACGGGCAGGAGGGACAGGTGCAGCGCCACGTGATGATGAAAATGGAAAAATACCTTAACACCCCTCCCCCTAATTCCAAATTAGGACACTGTTGACAAGTATTTATGAGGAGTGCAGGGTGGTTGCAATCAGGGAGGGGTGCCCTGGAAACAGAAGAACGCACGCTGGTCACACACTGACTGCCGCCCCAGCTGTGTTTCGGCTCAGTTCTCTGCAGGGAGTCCCCAGACCAGGGTGCTGTGATTAAGCTTCCAGTGCCAGAAAAGGGGGCAGACAGCTAGGGTGGGTGAGGGAGGGAGTTCCAGTCCAGGGAGCACGGCAGCTTTGCAGCCAGAAGCTCTGCTGAACTAGTGAGAAGGGCTGAGCTTTCCTCGCCCGCGATCTGGGAAATACAAAGATCTGAGAAAAAACACGATCTGAGAAAAACTCCACCTGCATGGGGAGTTGAGTCCGGCCACCAGGGGGGAAGGCAACCTCTTCTGCAAACACCGGCTCCAGCCCCTTCGAGGGAATGGAGGGGAGGAGATGGAGGGCTGGCTCGCTTCCTCCCTCTCAGGAACAAAAGAGAAGGGTTGCATGATCCACATCTTTCATGAAAAGATGAAGATCCTCAGGAGAGGATAAATCAAGAGCCCTGGTTTTACTCCCCAGCAGTCCCTGGCCTTCTTCCTCTGGAGAGGCCTTGCCAGGAAAGACCCTTCCAGCAGGAGGAACTGACAAGAGAAAGATCAGCTTTCCTTCTGTGGAGTCCAGTGTTCTGGGCTCTGGTGTCATGAGTCCCCAAATTGGTTCTGACTGGGCAACAGCCCTCCCTGGTCCAGACCTTTCCAAAGATCATGGCTATTCCCCAAGCTCCTACCAAACAACCCCAAAGAATCCTTGAGGATGAAGAACCCCCAGGAACCCTCAGCCAGTCTCTGGAGACCTGCCAGCTCCCAGAGCCCTGGCCTGGGCATTCTAGAGAACAGAGAGGAAGGATCAACGTCATCAGAAGCCCACAGATAAGACACCCACATAAATATTGTCAAGTACCCGGTGTTGGGAGGGGAGGTGCTGTGGGAGGGTAGAGAAGGGAGACTTCCTGGAGGAGGAGGCATTTGAGCTGACCTTGAAGGACAGAAGGGACTTCTCACATGGAGAAGGAAGTGGAGACCTGTGTGAAGGCTGAGATGGGGGGCGGGGGGAAGTATGTCTCCACCACCCATCTTGTTGGTAGAAGGTGTGCAGGTGACTCAAGTCGAGGGCCTCTGCAGTCTAGCTTAGCAGATTTGGAGAGCTGGGATGCCAATGAGATTTCACCAAATCGGAGTCCAGCAGCGAATCAGAAGTGTGGAGTGTAGATTTGTTGAACATTGGAAGGAAGGGCTTAATTTGGGGACGTTGAAGTACTAGACTAAGAAAAAGAAAAGAATAAAGTGCAATCAGCATGCAACCCTCAATGACCCCTCCAATGGGGAATTGAAAAAAATAGTGTGGTTGCAGGGAACCCTGGCACTGTTTAGAGGATGGCTCCTATACATCCCTGGGTGCTTGCAGTTGAGCTGGAATATCAAAAGCTTCCTGGAGAAGGCAGGGAATTCGCTCCCCGAAGGGGAGGATGGAGCCTGCCCTCCTGGGCCTCTCTCAGCTCTCACCTCCCACTCTCTCTTTCCAAGGTGCTTTCCTCATCCCTTACCTGATGATGTTGGCTCTGGCAGGGTTGCCCATCTTCTTCCTAGAGGTGTCCCTGGGCCAGTTTGCCAGCCAGGGGCCGGTGTCTGTGTGGAAGGCCATCCCAGCCCTGCAAGGTGAGTGCTCCCTGCTTCCCAGCTGCCTCAGCCCTTCCCCGCCCTCTCTGGCACCAAACGGCCCCAGGGAGTGAGACCTGCTTCTGTGGTTGGGAGAACCCACTCCTTCCTTCTCTAGTTGATCAGTTTCACCACTGGGGCCCTCTGAAGAATGGCCCGAGATCATCTCTGGCATCACCCTATTCCTGGCAGAATGTCTCGATGTCCCTGGTAGGCACAGAGTCTACTCCACTATTAATGTGTCCATCTGTAAGAGGGAGCCAGCACCTACATTCCCCTCCCCTGTGCCCAACCGTAAGGATTCCACAGGACCTGGAGGAAACGAATCCCTGAAACTTTTGCTTCCACAGGCTGTGGCATCGCAATGCTGATCATCTCCGTCCTAATAGCCATATACTACAATGTGATTATTTGCTACACACTTTTCTACCTGTTTGCCTCCTTTGTGTCTGTGCTGCCCTGGGGCTCCTGCAACAACCCTTGGAACACGCCAGAATGCAAAGACAAAACCAAACTTTTATTAGGTAAGTTTGGATATACCTGCACCAGGTGAATTGTTCATTCATTCATTCATTCAGGGAGGATGAACTGAGTGCCTGTTATGTTTGTCAAGTTCTATACTAGATGCTGGGGGTACAGAGATGAGAACCAACCTCGAATATAGTTAATTCTAATATTTAAGGAACTCATGGCCTAGGCTGGGTAATCAAATTTTTGTTTGCTCATGAATAGCTGGAGTCTTTGTTGAAAATGTAGAATTACAAGTCCACCAAGTAGTCTGACTGACTAGATTTGGCTAGAGTGGTGTCCCCTGGTGACTTGTGCGCATGGTACAGTCTGTAAAGCAATGAGGTCTAGAGTCTAGGAGAGTGAGGCACGTGAGCCTGGGTCCACACTTCACACGATGCTGCCCAGAGCATGAGGTAACACATGAGAACAGACGCTTGACCTACAGACCTCTGATAGAAAGGAACGAAGCAAACGAAGTGCCTAGAAGAGGGGAGGCTGTCTGGGGAGGCGGGGAGTGTTCCTGGGGAACACTGGTTCAGACCTGAAATACTCTGGGGCTGGGGCTTGGGGGAACTGTCAGTTTGTAGGTCAAGGGCAAATGTGTGGCAGTGAGGAGGAGCAGGGCAGAGTGGCTGGCACAGCTTCCAGTGTGTAAGGCGTTTTGCCCCTGGTGGTACGTGCCTTTGCGTCAGGTAACTTCTCTCTGGGTCTCAGTTTTCCTCATTTGAAACGCAGAAATGCTAACAACATTCTTCATGGGCTTACCTCATGGGATTGCAGTAAGGAGAAAAGAAGTGGAGGACGTGATCCTAGTTGGAAAGCGCTAATAGAAGGTGCTAGTATCAGATGCCTTTGAAGGTGCTGATCATTTTCATGAACACCGGTTAGCACGAAGTTTCTTCCTTCCCCAGCATGTCTATTACTCCCTTCAAGCAGTCAGAATCCTGTGTCTCTTAGTGTTGGTCCCCCAACCCAGCTCTTTTGCCTGGACAGCCTGCATGCTGCAGAACAAGGAAGTTACTTACACGCTTTGAGTGTGTAAGAGAGAAAGATGACCCATCCCTTACCGCCAACCCCCCCCCCAGAGATGCACGTTCGTAAAGGCGGGAGCTCACACTGGAGTGCTTTTACACACCCGTGCATGGAGGTACACAACACATCCAGCCTCCACCTGGACGAGATTGCAGGAGGACTGACGATGGAGAGACATGCTCATCAAATTCAAACCCAGGGCAGCTGAAGAGCTCAGGACGAGGATTTGTGGGATTCCCTGCAGTGGGGACATGCATGGACATGAATTTGAACAAACTCGGAGAGATGGTGAAGTACAGGGAAGCCTGGCATGATGCAGTCCATGGGGTCCCAAACAGCCCAACACTACTTAGCGACTGAACAACAGCTGGTGTGGGGCCCACTAGCGGAATGACCAGGAGTAACTGCCCGTCTAGACTCTGGGCTTCCGTGCCTTCCTCTTTACAATCTCCCCGTGGATGAACTCTAAATTTAGGAGCAGTGGTTCTCAGCCCAAGCTGTTGCACATGGAAATCACCTGGGAACTAGCAAATCAAGACATCACTTAGGGTCGAGCCCAGACTGAGTAAATTGGACCCTCCGAGGATGAAGCCTAGCACTGCTGCTGCTGCTAAGTCACTTCAGTCGTGTCCAACTCTGTGCAACCCCAGAGACGGCAGCCCACCAGGCTCCCCGCTCCCTGGGATTCTCTAGGCAAGAACACTGGAGTGGGTTGCCATTTCCTTCTCCAATGCATGAAAGTGAAAAGTGAAAGTGAAGTCGCTCAGTCGTGTCCGACTCTTTGCGACCCCATGGACTGCAGCCTACCAGGCTCCTCTGTCCACAGGATTTTCCAGGGAAGAGTAGTGGAGTGGGGTGCCATTGCCTTCTCCAGGGGATGAAGCCTAGTACTCTGTAAAGCTGTATGTCTACAGTTCCCCAGGCATACCCAGGAGTAGGAACCACCAGGCTGGCTCTTGCCCACAGCCCTTAATTAGTCTTTCCTTAACCATGTTTGGAATGGAATGCCCACCATCTTGCCCTGTGCTCCCTACCGGCTCAGAGCCACCTTTGCAAAGCCGCTGAGAGAACTCCACTCAGTAAGCTAGCTGTTTGCAGATTCACCATTGACAATCTGCTGCTGGAATGGATTCCGGAAACTGGTTGCCATTTTGGCAAAGTGCATTGTCCAGGACGTGGGGTCTGGAGTGGAGAAAAGCCTCAAGTCAGTCCAGTGCCCAGACTGTCCATCCAGGATTGTGTCTGGGACAGAAGTCACTTTCTGAAGGAGCGCCCGCTCAGGGAGGGTTGTGGCCTTGATCCAGCCTCTAGGGAAGCTTCCCTGGGCACTTCCATCAGGGCCTTCTTGGGTCATGGTGATCGGTGTCTTGCAGCTGTCCCTTGGGAGGGATGGTGGTTCAGAAACACTGTTCCCTCTGCTAACAATATCCACTAGTATTTATGCAACACAGTGAGCCTTAACAGTAATAGCAAGCATCACTTACTACACATGAACCACTGTTAAACTCTTTAATAACTCATATTACCAATGTTAGGATGGACAACAAGCAACATATGGGTTTAATTGTTATTTCCAGTTTATAGGTGAAAAATCTAGAGCTCAAGTGCATAAAGCTAGCTCTGTGGTAGACCTAGGACTGGATCCCAAGTCTGCCTGCCTCCCAAGGCCATGGTCGCAACCACTCCTTAGCCTACACAGCAGCTTCATAAATGATGTCTCTGCTATTCCTAACTAGAGCCCTATGAATCCCAAGAGGCAGATGACACAGTCACTATGTTACAGGTGACAAAGTGGACTCCAAGCCTCAGAGAGTGGAGTATCCAGTCACATGTCTCCAGGCAGAGTCAGCACCAGGATTTGGGTCTCAATGACCCCCGATTCTCTGCTCATCCAGAGCTCCTGAAGGCTTTATTCTGTTGGCCTTGGCAGAGTGACATCTGTCCAGGTGTTTGTAGCTGAGATTCTATGGGGTTTAAAAGAAAGCTCATTTGAACAGTAGTTTTGACTTAGTAATACCACTCCTGGAGATCTACTGTTAAAGGAAAACCAAAGACACAGGTGAGGACTATTCAAGGTTGTTCATTGTAGTCACATTTATAGTCTAGGAAAGCACGGGAAACAGATAGTAACAAAAATTCAATAATTCCATGGTTCAAATAAATTACAGTGCATTTTTTAAAGACTAAAGAATACTTCATAGTCTTTAAAAATGAATATGCATAAAACATAGGGAAATCAGCAGCACATCAAGTTAAATGTAAAGGCAGGATACAGATTTATAGTGTAATTTTGTTTTTACTAACAGTAATGTGCTGGTAGAGAACATATAGGAAAGAAACACACACATATTACCTGGTAGATCTGGAGCCATTCTTTTTTTTTTCTTTTTCCCTAGATTTTCTATCAGGGACACTTATTTATTTTATGGTTGGAGAATATATATGTATACATATACATATACATTTATATAGTGTGTGTGTGTATTTTTACAGCAACCTGAACACAATGCCTGGGCCAAGCATGTCGTGCAGGCATTGCTGGTTTTGTGGAATTTTTTTTCTGGCTCATAATATCCCAGGGAACATGAAAGGCAGAGTGAAGACATTATACAGCAAAGCACCTTATGGTACAAACTGTAAAAACGATGCAAGCTCTGAGCAGAGAGAGAAATGAACACTTTTCATTCTATTCCCTGGAAGCATGTGGACAGGCTTAGAAGATCTTGTCTCATTCTTAGCCAGTAGTTTAAAATTTTTTGTTTGCTCAAAGTGGAGGTCTCAATTTCCCCTCTCTTAATGCAACCCCTCCATCTGCTCTTTGCTGGGTTTTGTAAACTTGACCATTTTCCATGACCAGGGACAAGCTATCCTTTTCATAAGTATTGACCCTGTGGGGTCCTAAAGTGACTTAGAAAAGGGGATGACTTGCAGAGACATAGTCAAATTTGTAGCCCCATTTTTCTGCTGGACAAGATGGGAGTTCAAGGGCTTCTGTGCTGATCCACTGGTTAAGACTCCATTCTCCTAATGCAGGGGGCACAGGTTCGATCCCTGGTCAGGGAACTAAGATCCTGCATGCTGTACAGTGTCACCAAAAAAATAAAATAAAATAAAGGGAGTCCAGACAATGATGTCCCAGGCTGCCTCCCAGATGGCCATTCTGAGAGAGGCTTGTTTTTGTTGTTCGGTCACTAAGTCTAATCTGTCTCTTTGCAACCCCATGGGCGGGGGCATGCCAGGCTTCACTGTCCTTGTTTAGGAAGTGGAAAAACTCCCTCCCCTAGTGCAGTGTTCCACAAATGACCTTCCAAGCTCATCCACCCCCTTATAACCCCATAACCATCCTACCCTGTGATAGCCGGCAGCTGGTCCCAGGAAAGCGGGATAGATTCCCTGGCCATTATGACCTTCACTTACAGCAGGAAGGGCTTTATCCCATGGCCCCTGAGCTCTGCTAGGGACACACTGCCTGGGACCCTCCCCTCCCCCCATCACTCAGATGCCAGGACCCTTGTATCTGCCCTGGCTCAGTCCACTGGAAGAGCTTGCCACACATTTCTGAGGTGTAGATTGTGAGAAAGGCTGTTTTCCTTAAGGACATTCAATCCTCTGGGTATTTGTAATGTTGAAGGGCTAATCCATGCCCTGCTGAGTGAGACCAGTGACTGTTTTTTGAAATTAGGAGCTAGCTGGGTCACCTAAAATGGGAATAGCATAAATACCATTTCTATTTCTAGAATGGCTTAATTTGCATTAGAATTTTAGTTCAACGATTCCTTTTCTACCTTGTTTTTCGTGTGCTCATTTATTCATAATTGCCCAAGTAAAGAGAATCCTTCCAACCGCTTCCAGTTGAGCGCGATCCTTATCGCGGTTCTTTGTTCAGGGTTGCTGGGCCGCAGAGCTCGCTGACGGCAGGGCCCGTCGTTCCTTTGCTGGCGGACCTGAAGGCGCAGTGCGCTGGGAAGCGCGCTCCTGCCGCCCAGTGGTGAGAAGGGATATTGCAGGAGGCCGCAGTGCCGCAGGGACGCTGTGACCTTGACTGCCGCTGTGAGTGGCAGTCCAGACACGCCCAGAGACACTCTCTAGGGAAGCTGCCCACGTGTTCCTCTGTGGCAGATTTGGAAGCAAGGGATTTGGAGTTTGCCCGTGCATAGGCGATGTCTTCCAATCACAGAGGGCTGGACTTTTTGGCAGGAGGGCGAGAAATATCTTCTGTGCTTACAGGAAAAGGGACATGAGTACTGCTTTAATTGCCCTCATTCTGGTCCCCGCTGGGGGAAACAAATGCTTCCTGGGTAAATAGTTGATAGTTTTGAGCTCAGAATCCCCCTGAAACTGTTATTTGATCAAAGAAGATAATATCGAGTAAGAAGGTGTTTTGAGAACTTTCAAAGTGGTGCTTCTCAAACCCCAGATTTTGCGGGAGGCATTTTGCAATGTTCACAAGACATTTTTGGTTGTCACAGGTGGGGCAGGGGGAAGATAAATATTCCTGACATCTAGTGGGCAGAGGCCAGCAATGTTGCTAATATAATACCCTGCGATGCTCAGGACAGCGTCCCCACCACAGAGAATTTTCTGATCCCGAGTGTCAGTAGTACTGCTGTTTAGAAAACCTGTGGTCTAAAGAATCAATCAGAGGTAAGGGGTTCTTATTATTACAGCTTTAAATTTTATCCAGCTTTCTCAGATATTCTGGAGAGGTTGTGTGGGAAGCATTAGATGCTTTATGGCTGGCAAGTGGAATTGAGAGACGATGTTGAGGATCAGAGATGCTCACTCCCTGAAAAGGTGTAACAAAGACATTTGCTTTATGGCTAAATTTTACCGGGTCCAGCTGTGTGCTAGGTGTCGCATGAGATGATCTCATTCATGACCTATCTCACTTAATTTGATTCTTGGGACAGCCTTCAAACTAGACACTTTATGATCAGAAAAACGGAGGCTTGGACAGATAAAGGAACTTGTCCAAGCTCTCAGAGCTAGTGGAATTCCTGAACCCACAGTTCGCACTTTGCTGTGCCACGGAGGACGTTCATTTGGAATCCACGCACCAGATCTAGGCTGCATGTGTTTTTTGTTTGTTTGGTCCACAGTGTTTAAAGATAATCTGGCCTTATTTCCAAAATTTTAAAATGGAGGGACTTCATGGAAATATCCAGGGTTTCTGCATCTTTTATCAGAACACCTGGAAAAGCATGGCAGGATTGGCTGGTGCAATCATCGCTCGATATTCATGGGACTGGTTTCAGATACCAAAGTCTGCAGGTGTTCCCGTGCAGGATATAAAATGGTGTAGGACAACGAAAACAACATCCAGCCAACCTCCACTGACATTTCAGTCTGCAGTCGGTTGAATCCGAGGATATTAAGTCTGCAGATGCAGAGGGAAGGTCATACTCTCTGTTTTAGTTCAGTTCAGTTCAATTGCTCAGTCATGTCTGACTCTTTGTGACCCCTTGGACTGCAGCACGCCAGGCATCCCTGTCCATCACCAACTCCCGGAGTTTCACTCAAAGTCACGTCCATCGAGTCAGTGATGCCATCCAGCCATCTCATCCGCTGTCGTCCTCTGTTTATCATAACTATGTACCCTCCATTGTATATCTTTCTCATTTGTGTCACCAGCCTGACTCTTGAAGGTGTTTGAGTTTATGTTCCCTGCTCTCTGCTTCCCAGTAGAGTGGTTAAAAGCATGGCCTCCAAGGAGAGAGTAACTGTTTGCCTCCTGATTCTGCTGTGTGACCTTGGCAAGCAACTGCCCTTCTCTGTGCCCAGTTTCTTTATTTGCAGATGTGAGTCAAATCAGCTAAGACATGGACAGAGGAGCCTGGCAGGCTACAGTCTATGGGGTCGCAAAGAGTTGGACACGACTGAGCGACTTCACTTTAAGACATTTAAAATAGTACATGGTTAAGTGCTGTGTAAGTGTTAGTTAGTGTTACTTTCACATCTTTATACATTAAATATCCTTTGGCATTAATCCTGGTGTACTCTTTATCTAAAATATCAATCAAGAGATCATAGAGACATTGTAACATGATTAGAAAGACTTCAGTTTCTTCCTATGTAAAATGAGGATGATGATAGGCACTTCCCAGGTTTTCGGAGGCTTTTATGAGATGATAATTGGCAAAGCTTCCAGCAAGGTGCCTGACACACTAACTCATCTGGTTAGTTCCCTGACCCCACCCCAGCCTAGGTCAGGTGTTCTCAGCCTCTGCACTATTGACCTATGGGGCCTGGATAATTCTCCATCGTGGGGGTTGTCCTGTACATTGTTGGGTGTTCAGCAGCATCCTTGGACTCTGCCCACTAGATGCCAGGAGCACCCTGTTCCCTGAACAGGGTCAACTGTGTCCTCAGACATTGCCAAGTGCCCCCTGGTGGACAAATTCGTCCCCAGCTGAGAAGCCCTGTTGCACACTCATGAGCTCGTGTTAGTGTGCGGAAAGCACGTGGCACGCATATTTAGGGGACCCCTGTGTGTCGGCTGTCACGCCAGGCAGTGGGTTCAAGGTGAGCTTATTAGTGAGTCTTCTGTGGTAGTAGCCCTTCAGCTTTGTTGATGTCTGATTAAAATTCATTTCCACAAGCCGTTTATTCTTTGTGGAATCATAAAGATCTGGGTTTGAGTCCTGCTTCTCGTTAGCTGTGTGATTTTGGTAGAATCACCTAATAACTTCTTTGAGCCTTTTTCCTCATCTTAAAGATGGAGGCAGTGGTACCCACAGCATAGGCTGCTGTGAGCCTCAGGGTGGATAACGCCTGTAAAGTGCTTAGCATGTAGAGAGTGCTCCAGAAAAGAGCGCTGTTGTTACCAGGACCAGGCACAGTTGAAGCTGGTACCAGAGGCTCCGGGATGAGTAACACACAATTTTGGGGTTCATCTGCATCCAGCTTTGCTCAGTTAATACCTTCCCAAAGTGACTGTCCAATATTTAGGAAATATTTTAGCTTTTGTCTTTAAGTTGCTGGAAAGACAAGTGTCTATTTTCTGTACAGATTTCACTGTGTTTTCATTCCGTCTTCTCCTGAACAGATTCCTGTGTGATCAATGACCATCCCAAAATACAGATCAAGAACTCGACTTTCTGCATGACCGCCTATCCCAACTTGACAATGGTTAACTTCACCAGCCAGGCCAATAAGACGTTCGTCAGTGGGAGTGAAGAGTATTTCAAGTAAGATTTGTTAAAAAACACTTTCCGAGAGAAACCCAGAAAATTAGTGAATATCCAACCTGTGGACTTGAGGGATGGGCTGCCTCTCTTTGCACCCTCCTTGCCCCCTGGGCCAGTGCACTAGGGCTTCCATTTTACAAGAGATGCTGGAAATCAAATATGAATTCTTATGTCTCTCTCTCATTTTAAATGTTAGCAAATCAATTAAAGTGAAACACCGATGTCAAATAAGATGCATGGGTCAGTAGGCCCTTCGTTTGCGGCCTCTACTTAGATAACGAGAAGTGGCCATTATATCCCTGCTGGTTTTCTTGAGTGCCATGAATTCCTATTCCAAGTTTCCTCTCCTGTATGGACTCTGAGGGTACATGAGCATTCCCTGTAGAACAGAAGGGGCAGTTAGGCTGAATGAGGAAAAAAATCCCCTCTACAGATAACCTCAACCAATGAGGGTGGGCCTTGATTCACCCTGACCATTGAGAAAGGAGCCTGACCCCGTGGTTGGCTGAAATCTGATCACATAATCCACATGGTCAGGTGTATTGTCGATCTCCTCCAGGGGATCTTCCCGATGCAGGAATCAAACCCACGTCGTTTATGTCTCCTGCATGGCAGGCAGGTTCTTTACCTCTAGTGCCGCCTGGAAAGTGGTGTGTATGGTAGAGCGATTTGTAAATCTGCTTTTGGTGGCTTTGCGAATCCTCTGGGACCATCTTAGTTTCCCAGAGGGACTGTTATCAAGAGCTTCTCTGGGCCCGTCGGACATCCCTTATTAAACCATGGAGTGGTTGAGAAGGCCAAGGGGCTGTGGAATTATTGATTAGATGATCTACCCATTGCAGGGTGGGGACCTGGGGGCTGGGGGACCTTTTCAGTGCTTGGGAAATACGGCCCCTGAGGTTTGAGAGCCCTCTAGAGCAGCGGTCCCCCACCTTTCTGGAACCAGAGACCAGTTTTGTGGGAGACAGTTTTTGCACAGGCTTTCAGGATGATTTAAGGACATAAGATTCGTCGTGCACTTCATTTCTATTGTTGGTACATCAGCTCCACCTCAGATCATCAGACGTTAGATTCTGGAGGTTGGGAATCCTTGCTGCAGAGTCTGGATGCTGGCTGGCCCTTGGCTCTGGTCACAGAAAGACCCCCCCGCCCCGCCCTCTACACACACAGGCTCCGTGACTTGATTGTTGCAGAGTTGAGGGGATTGTCTTGTCTGCCGTGATGACCCATGGTCCCTGATGCAGCTCCTGTTCCCAGGAGTGAGGGAAGCCGAGGGGCCAGCAGCCCTCCTGGTCTAGCTGGGGGCCCTCTGTCCAGGGATTCGGGGGTCGCCAGACAGGCCGGGACTGCTTCAGGTGCCAGCAGCCACTACAGATGAGTGCCAGCTCGCGTCCGTTTGCTGCTGGTCGTCTTTGAATATGTTCCTTGAGTAAGGCCAGCTAGCCCTGCATTTGCATTTCAGCCAACCTCAGCCCTGGGGCAGGCCCATTACAACCTGAACTAAAACGCACAGCAGGATATTTTATTCTTTCTGTACTGTGTTTTTTTTTTTAAGTTATAAAAAAATCTATTGGGATGCATTCTCATAAAAGAGTAGAACAATATAAAAGCACCTACAAAATCATCCTTGGCAGTTTAGGGTTTCTGTTAGCGGTGTGTTCTTATATAAATAATCAACCTCTGTAATGCCTGTTGGGGGAGAGGGGCTGCACCAGGACCCCCAAGGCTGTTGGATTTGTTACACTGCTCCGGGGCAGCTGTTGATGATGGTGGAGCTGATGTAGTCTTGCTCAGAGCCTGCCCAAGGCCGTAATTAATTTTTTCAAGTCAAAGTATGGTTGTATCACTGCCTCATGTTAATTTCAGGTGTACTGAGCAGTGATTCAGTTATGCACACGCACAGATATATATTCTTTTTCAGATTTTTTTCCCTTATGGGTTATTATAAAATACTGAGTTCCCTGTGCTATACTGTAAGTCATTTAGGGCCATAATTAATTAAAAGCAGAGTAAATTCAGTTGGTCTCACCTCAGACAGCTGTGGGCGGGAGCCCCGATCAGCAGACCCCTCATAACCTGATCTGATCCGGCCCCTGGTGGGGAGGCTAGGGGATGCTGGGATTTTGTTCCTGGCTCCCTGGCTCTGCAGGGAAAGAAAGCCTGCAGACGGCGACCTCCCCCGCCTCCTCCTTCCCTTCCCTGCCCCCCTCCTTCCCCACCTCGCCCTCATCACTTCTCTCCTTTCAACTCGCAGGTACTTTGTGCTAAAGATTTCTGCAGGGATTGAGTATCCTGGTGAGATCAGGTGGCCGCTAGCCTTCTGCCTCTTCCTGGCTTGGGTGATTGTGTATGCCTCCTTGGCGAAAGGAATCAAGACTTCAGGAAAAGTAAGAGTCTGGATTTACCCGAGAGGAAGCTCTGGGACACCCAGGGCTGGTTGTGTGGTGGAGTAGCCGAAGGGCACTGGGAAGAGAGTCAGGGTCATGGGTGTCCTTCTCCTTCTGGCCCTAAGTAGCTTTGGGGCCTTGAGCAAGTGACTTCACTCCTGTCTGTAAAATGGGATAATAGCGCCTTTCTGCCCAGGAGGTTTTAAGGGTTAAATGAGACATGTTCTCAGAGCTCCTAGGGGATGTCGGGGGCTCAGTGATGGGTTTCCTTTCTTTCCTGTCGGGCCTTCCATTCAGTAGATGGGAATGCCCCATATGCTTCAGAGAATTGCTGCTCTCGCTTTTTGTATCTTGGTCTGGCTGCCAGCTCAATCACTGCTCCTCCCAAGGAGCTGGAGTAAGATCAAAATCAAAATTGTAAAGTGGATTCCTTCCCCAACTGCTGACCCCTCCGCGTTTCACGCCCTTTCTCCTGTCCGGAGCCTAACACTCTCCCACCCCACGTGCCCCCAGCAGTAAAGGCTGATGGTCCTGCCAGCGGGATATTTTTTTTGTCGAGCACATGCTTGGCCCCTCTTGCTAGGTGGTCATTTGGCTGGCCCTTTGGAGGTGGTGAAACCCCTACCCCAAGCTCAGTTCCAGGGCACAACACGCAGAGCATGTGGGTGACCTCAGGACGCACTGGACCTTGTAGTAGGGTCCCAATGTTTCCCCTCATCTTCCTGCTGCTTTAGAGAAAAAAAAAACATTAAATGGTTTTTGATGACAACCAATAATATTTAATTATCTTAAGGGTCATTTGCATGTTTCAGAGTAAAACCCAAACTGTCTCAAAGGCCTAAGGAATAGAATGTGACAGTGGCCTCTGAGTCCAAAGGCTGTGGAGTTTGACAGGGTCCAGTTGTCTGGGTCAGGGCTTAGTGTGGTCACAATGAGAAGCAACCACTTTGGAAGGATCAGGCCTCACAGGGCCGAGGATCTGTGCCAGCTTTCACCTGCTGGGCATGCTTCCCAGCCCCCACCAGGCCCCCACCCGACACCCATCAGCGACACAAAGCAGTCTGTCTTCTCCCAGACACGTGGACAAGATCCACGTGAGGCCTCTGGTGCCCTCCGTGTAATCTGGTTCCACATGGGCCCGAACGGTGGATTCTGGCACCTTGGTCAGGATCACCTGAGCCAGGTGAGGCCCCTAAATGACATCAGGTAGGGAGAGAGCTGGCGAGGGTTCTAGCCCCCCAGCCCTTCCCATGGTGTTTACTGTGTGGGGACATCTCCACTTGGGCCATGAAACCTGTCTGGGCTTCACATTTGCCCTTAGCTTTGATTTATCTCTTTGCCAATAAGTGGAAAGCAGATTTTCTTTATCTTAGCTATTTCAGGAGCTAATGGTTTTCTCATTTCCAAAGCGAAGGCAATTGGACTGGGTGATGTCTAAGACTCGCTGGCTCTAATATGATTCTGTCAGAACACTTGCTGGCTGAGATGCAGGCACTTTTCCTCTCTGACCTCAGTTTCCTCTCGCCATAAAATGAGAGCTGGGATCACATGACCCCTGAGGACCCCCAATGACTCTGAATGAGTATTATGAGACTGGAGCAATTGTTTTTCTAGGGCAACAAGAAAATGGGAAAAATGTTAACATGACCTTAATAGTAACGTCCCATGAGTCCCGAGGGTTTCTGGGTCTCCTCACCTGTGACTTGGAACTGAGCTTCGAGTGGGAATAAAGGGCCAGACAGGAGGTTGCTTAGCAAGAGTGACCACACCTTTGCTCAGCCAAAATCCAACTGGTTACTTATAGCTCGAAATGAAGAGAGGCCAACTTTAACCATAATCAGAGGTCAGACCGGTCTCTAGCAGGATAGGCTAGAAGGTACGACTGGTGGGAGAAGAGGTGATGGTGAGGGGGATAACACTGCCTTCTTGGTGACCCGAGGAAGGATGGCCTGCTGGCTGTAGATTCAGACCAGCCTGAGTTCAAATCCCGTCTTTATCACTTTCTAGTCACGTAGCTGTGGAAGAGCTATTTAACCATTGGAACCTCAGTTTCCTCATCTGTAAAATGGGAATAACGGTACATACCTCATAGAGCTGTTCTAAGATTAGGTGAAAGTTGCATACCTGGCTTATAGTGAGCTCTTAATTAATATGAGCTCTTTTCATTTTTTGTGGTATTGATTGATTGAGTGGGTACTGTGCCATACTGACATCTTGAAAGCAGCGGCTCTGGTGGGAAAACGGAAAGAGAAAGGAAACTTTGTTGCCAGGCAGTGTACTTCACTTAGTGCATTCAATCTGCCCAACCACCTGCCAGGTAAGGACATTTCTTCCCATTTTACAGATAGAGAAGCCGAAGCACATCAAAGTAAATTGCCTGAGGTCATACAGCTGTTAAGAGGCAGCCCTGGGGTTTGAACCCAGGTGTTTCCCTTTAAAGCCTAGACTCTTTCCCCTACATGACATCCTCTCCCAAGGAGAGTCTGTTAGGAATATGGAAGTGCAGAATTCTGGACTCATCGTTGGCACTGAGGGGATAAAAGTCCCCCCACCATGAACCAGGACCCTTGCACTCCTGCCCCGTTCTGCCATCATCAGTTCTCATTGCCAGTTGGGCAAGTCCCAGGAGGCACTTTGTCCCTTCTTCCACATCTGCGAATTCAAGGGTTAAAGTATATTTTCTCTTAGACCGCTCTTTGTTTATCAGTCTGACTTTTAGGGGGATGGTGTCAGAATCAGTTCTTGGCATGATGTAGATGTTAGTCCTTGGTGCCAGATATCATGGACTCTCTCTTTGAAATGAGGATTTTTGAGTAGCTCTCAGCAAGTAAGCTTTTCTTTTAGGTCTGCTAACTTATCTTTCTGCTTCATTGAGAAAGATTTCCATTAGGGATCAGTAATTAATTTTTTAAAATGAGGAATACCGCCAGAAATAATGTGTCCTGATTTATTTTCCTGCCCTGGGGTGTGCAGATATTAATCATGAAGCTTTGTTTGGAAACACGGCTGCAGGTCTTCATTATAGCAGGCTTCTTTGTGATGGAACTTCCACCAAGACTGTCATTGCTAAGCAACAGAGATGTCCTTCTTCTCTTGCAGCAAGATAAGCTCAGGTCCTCTTGTTCAGGGTCCTAGGAGATAAGAGTGGCTGGTTGCCTTCTATGAGACCTCAGTCTCCCTTTGAGCAGCTGGAATTCCTGAGTTTGGTGCGACCAGCAGGCAGCCCGAAGGTCAAATGCAGCCCATCTGACCTCCTGGGCTGCTCTGCTGGAGAGTTATGGCAAGGACACGAAGCTCGCTTAATTAGCTGGCACAGCCTTGGGAGGGAGGTGGCCTTTCCACCTGTTCAGGGCTCCCGTTGTGAGGACGATGCTGCCAGGTGTCAGGCCAGCAGGCTTGGATCAACCCGTCATTGTCACTCCTGCCAAGTATAATTCATTACTGTTCAAGTTTAATGCCTCTGACAGTCCATCCTGAAACAGGTGCATTCTGAAGTCCCCACGACACAGGAAAACTAGCTGTGATAAAACCTCCACAGACACCTGACTCACATTGGAGGCATCCCCAGGATTTAGACATGAAACTGTGCACCCTTTCAGATCACGGGCAATCCCTATTAACAACCTGAGTGCATCATTCCACACACCAGGGCCTGATCTGGTGAGGCGGACAAGTGCCTAGGGTGTGAAATTTAAGGCAGCGTTCACTCTCAGGTTCCCGCACATGCAGGGTGGCCCGGTGAGAACGAGTGCTTCCTTAAATTGAGGCAAGGGTGTTCCCTTGCTTCACCCGAGTCCTTGCCTCTCACATTTCTGATCTGGTGGCTCAAGGACTGTCATTAAAAGGAAGGAAATAGGTTTTGGAGTTAGAAAATGTCAAGTCTGGATCTTGGCTCCAGCTGGAAGACCTTGAGTGAGATATTTAACCCTTGAGAGAGCCTTAATCTGAGCTTCAGTTTTCTCCTCTGTAAAATGGGACTGCAGAGAGCTGATCCATGGCAGGAGCTCCAGAAACAGTTGTGCCCGAACCATCTCCAGCAATCAAACGAGAGCAGCGTCTCAGGCGGTTAGACCGGTGCTCGTCTTGGGGTCTTCCTCCTGCTAGACCCCACTGTTTGCATCATCTCCCTCGCTCCCCTCCCATCCGCACCTCCCACCAGCCCCACGTGATCAGGAGGTGAGAAGGATACTCCTTAATTGTCACCCTGCCCCTGCCGTCTTGGGGTGGGGAGGTCAGACTGCTCAGGGCCCCTCTGGCCCCCGTAGTGATCCTCCCCTCAGCCCCATCTGACAGGTGGAGGACAGCCTGGGTCGTCCTGCGGGAGTGATTTTCTCCTGAGACATCAGATGCCTTTGCGCTTCCTTCTGTGTGTGAAAGGGGAAGGAGAGAAGCAAGTCTGGGGGGGCAGGAGGGAGCAGGCCACCCCCCCACCGTCTCTGGTAATGCTAGTGCCTCGGGGCAAGGACGGATGATGGACCATTGTCACGGGGGCAGGGAAGAGGCCCCTGGTGGGTGGTGGAAGCTGTGTGGAGACAAGGAGACCAGCCCACGCCTGGTCTACAGACAGGAAGACTTTGGCCTTGACAAGTAGTTGGGTTTAGAAAGTGAAAGTGGCTCAGTCGTGTCCGACCCTTTGCGACCCTGTCCATGGGATTCTCTAGGCCAGAATACTGGAGTGGGTAGCCTTTCCCTTCTCCAGGGGATCTTCCCAACCCAGGGATCAAATTGGGTTTAGAGGAAGAAATACCTCCTCTTCTTTCCTTGATCTGCAGCCTGTCCCATCCAGCCGAGGGCACCTCTGCCCATCAGCTGCTGAGGCCAGAACCTTTGGGGTCACCCTGAAGTCCTCCCTGCCTGTCTCTCTCACGCCACATGAAATCGGTCAGCAAGTCCTGCTGCACAGCATATCTGGTTTCTGACCTTTTGTCCTGGCTCCTCTGAAACGCCCTGGGTGGACCCACTGCTGTCTTCTGCCTGGATTGCAGCCATAACCTCCTAACTGCTCCCCCTGCAGTAAAAACTCAACGTAGCCTCCGGGTGACACTTAAATATTACATTGTGTCACTGCCCCAACCCTCCCCATCTTCACCCTCGCGCCTCCAGGCCCTACAAGGTATGGCCCGTCCCTGCCCGCCTCCCCTCCCCCGACCTCCTCTCCCACCGTACTCTTGCCACACTGGCCACCTGGCTGCTCCTAGAAGGTCGGCACACTCCCTTCTTAGGGTCTTTACTCCTGCGGTTCCCTCTGTCTGGAACGTTCTCCCTGATATCCAGTTGGCTCACGGTCACTTCCTTCAAGTCCTGGGCAACTTCTCAAAGAGGTCTTCCCTGTCCACCCTTTAATACGGCCATCTTCCCAGCCAACCTCCCCAGCGTGTGCCTGGAATGTATTAGATGCTCAAAAATATGTGTCCAAATGTACACATATGTGTGTATTTATTGAAGAACTAAGTCACCTCGAGAATTTTATCTTCATCTCAAACTGTCTCCAAGCCGTCCTTCCTAGGTCCTTGGGTCCAGTCTCGCCCCCTGATATCCCAGTGGCTGCCGGCTGGAGCCTCCTGGCAGGCCCTGGGGTCTGAGCAGTCAGTGCATGAGGAGGGGGGCTCTGTCTCCCTCCTGGGGGCAGGCCAGGGGTGCCCAGGAAGGCAGACTGTGGGTGGGCACAAAGGGGGTCTGAGCCCACGGTGCCTAGTCTGTGCCCCCTCCCAGTCATGGAGGAGGGAGGCCTGGGCGGTCAGGGATGAGCACTGGACCTCATCCTTCCAAGTGTCGTCTGATACACTTTGAGATGTAACCGGCTCGTGAGCTGAGGGTTGCCGGGGTCGTTAAATTCAGGACTGGTGAGTCGTAAGCAAGATGCAAGTGGCACTTCTGTTTCCAGGGCCCCCAGGCCTGTTCTGCGTTGTCTGGATTGTCCCACCCTGCTCTTTGAAAGCCCCATGACGAATATGCAGTTGTTATCACCACTTTGCCCATGTGGACACTCAGGCTCAGGGAGGTTAAGTCACTTCACCAGGCGGCCCAGCTCGTAAGTGGTGCAGCTGGGACTTGAGCTCGGGGAGTGCAGAGTCAGAGCTCTCCCAGCCCGCCCTGCTCTGCTCTCGTCTACTGGGTCCTAGTCCCAAGCCTGCCCACCACTCCGAGGTCTGAGGTCTGACCGACAGAGAAGGAAGGTGCTTCCTCCTCGTCCCTGTTCAACCACAGCCCCCAAATTCTGTTGGTATTATTTCCCAGATGTTTCTTCGCTCTGCTTCTTCCCTTTGTTCTGAGCCCAGGCACCTCCTTTGGCTGGGACGCAGGGCCACCCCGACCTGGCCCATGTGTCCAGCACCCCTTGGCTCTTAGCCTCAGCTGCGTGCTGTGCTCCCAGTGAGTTTAGGGCCTGGCCCTCACCCCTGCCTTGCTCCCTTTCTTCCCTCGCCTTCCTGCTGGGCGTCACCTCCTTCACGTTGCACTCGGCCTCTAAGATCAAGCCCGTGTGTCATCTCCATGCATCTTCTCAGAACTCCCGGGTGGGGCTCAGCTCCCTGCCCTGGACTCCACAGTGTCCTGTTTGGAACTGCTTAGTGTTCTTGCCTGGAGAATCCCAGGGATGGGGGAGCCTGATGGGCTACCGTCTATGGGGTTGCACAGAGTCGGACATGACTGAAGTGACTTAGCAGCAGCCATTATTCAGACGTTGGCTCTGGGTCTCCTAGGTTGAGTTCCTTCATCTTTATGGGTCTAGGACCTGGCACAACTCCAGGGCATAGTAGGCCCATGATAAATGCTTGTTGAACTTAACTGCATTTAATGACCATCTGTCACTAATCAAGTGCTATGCTTGAGGCCCATTTAATCCTCACAATTATTGTTTTTTAAGAAGGGTGCTATTATCCCATTTACAGATGCAGAAATTAATATTCAGAGAACTGAATAGCTTGTCTAAAGTCTCATAGCTACTCAGTGCCAGAAGGGCAATTTCATTTGAACCTAAATATACCAAATTCTAAGATCATGCTTCTTTCATGTCACTGGGCTGCCTCAGTTAGTGAGTGTGCATAAATAAGGATGGAAAACTTAAGCTAAATAAGTTAATCTCTAATGGTGGGATTCGGGGTCTCAAGCTGAGGGTGAGCTGGGTGTTCAGGAGGAAGAGGGCATATAACACTTCTCGCTCAGTCGGTTCTCAGGGAGTTAGCCACTTCTGAATCACCCTCACAGCCTTGGATGTCGCCCTCGAGACTTTATTTCTAGCCCTCACTGACTCACCTTTGGTCTCAGTGTCTTTACTGTGTCCCCCATCCTGGAAGAGTTTGAGGGAAAATAGCCTACGAGGTGCCCGAGTCCGGATGGAGAGCACACTCTGCCTCACTGCTGCGCCCCCGCTCACTGCTGCCCCCCCGTGGTGGTTTCTGCAGGTGGTGTACTTCACAGCCACCTTCCCGTACGTTGTGCTCGTGATCCTTCTCATCCGAGGCGTCACCCTGCCTGGAGCCGGCGCTGGGATCTGGTACTTCATCACTCCAAAGTGGGAGAAACTCACAGATGCCACGGTGGGCCTCCAATTTCATTCATCAAGCGCTTATCAGGGGAACAGCACATAGGGCTGGGTCCCACTCTGGGACTCGGTTTAACAGAAGGGGTCACACCTCCTCTCCCCTGGGCAGCTCACTGTTAGCCTTTGCAAGCTCCTGATGATTTTGAAATGTTATGTACTCGGGAAGTTTTTAATGAGAAGTGAGCAGCAGCGGGTTTCAGATTCCTGGAACAGTTGTCCTACATCTGGGGTTGCTGTGGAGGTTGAAAGGAAGAAGAAATTCCCTTAATAGCTTTGGGTTGCCTCATGCCCCTTATCTGTTGCTAATTATAGTGTGTTGGAAATGGGTTTTGCTGGTTGGAAAATAATAGCACTTAGACAAACTACAAGCAGTTATAATTTAAAGGGCTCAGACAGATTTATAAGAGCCAGCAGACACTTATACTTTCTGTTGGCATATTCAGTGCAGGCATATCTTCCTCTAAAATCCCCTAGAACTCCATGTGAAAGGGTGATTGTTTCATAAGAAATGCATTTTCTCCCCTTAAAGAAAATTCTGCTTTTCCAGAAGATTTTAAGAAAGCAGAGCTAGAATTGAGTTTGCACACAAAGAAAAACCTCCAGATAATGGCAGCTTAAACAAAAGTTTATTTTACTTGGAGGTACTACAGCAGTCTAGTGGTAGACACTGGTTGGGTGGCTCCATAGTGTTCCAGGCTCCTTTCTGCCCCACCATCCTCAGTGAATAGCTGCCATTTGGCTGCCAGAGCTCCAGCCATCATGTCAGCATTCCAAGTAGCACAAAATATTGAGGGAAGGGAGAGAACACCTTCCTTCTCTCTTTAAAAAGAGAGAAAGCCTGGAAGTTCCATATAACACTTGATTTTTCTCATCATTGGCCAGAAACGAAGTCAGATATCTTCTCTCAGGTGTGCCTCCCCTTGATTCTGGGAGATGGTCATTTGGCTGGATGTATGGCTGCCTTAAATAAAACCGCAGTTTGTTATCAAGGAGAGTGAGAGAATAGAGGCTGGGGTAGGCACATACTTTTTGCCAGCACATACCTTGCATATGTTAAGCACAACTTAAAAGCCAGATTTAATTTATAAAAATGATAGGAAGTCATTATCAGATCATATAAATCTCTAGCTCAAACTCTTGAGTTGCCTTCTGGAGTTTTACGAGGATGATTAAATTGCCAAGACAAACAAGAGGTGCTGTCAGGCAGGTTCAAGAAGGAGGTAGCACTGTAAAATCCATTGTGTGGTGGCAATGGAACATATTTTACTTCAATGGGGTGGGCTACAGAATTTCAAATTTTTAGTAAATTGTAATCTGTGAGAATGTCAGCTGTAAAAAGTTTTGCTTTTGTATCCATGAATATATTTGCTTTTGCAAATTGTTTTTTATTTTGAGACGTTTTCTAGCTGAAGAAAGGGCTTTCCCCTTCTGTATAGTTTTATATGGTAGGGCTTGCCAGCATGAAGTGTGTACATTGCTTACTGAGTTCCTCTCCTTTGATTAGAATGGAGTTAGGGTCTCCCACGTCAGTCACTGACTCTTTGGATTCCAGTGCAAACGACTGTGTATGTTTCCCATTTATGTTGGTGCCAAAGTCATCCTGTCCTGATTGCCTCCCTGCCTCCCAAGCCTCAGACCATGTGGCATTGGGAGCCTCCCCTCCCCCAGATCAGCCTCCTTCAGTGACCTTGAATCTTCCCCTTTTTTTGCCTCCCAGGTGTGGAAAGATGCTGCCACTCAGATTTTCTTCTCTTTATCTGCTGCATGGGGAGGCCTGATCACTCTCTCTTCTTACAACAAATTCCACAACAACTGCTACAGGTATGTGGAGGCACTTCAAGCCCCAGAGGTGGCTGGTGAGTGGGACTAGGGCCTGGGGACAGAACCTTGGGCTGAGTTATCACGTGCCTGAGGCCATATCCTCACATTTCACCCGAGACAGGACCAGACAGTTGTCTCTGGAATGGAGGAAACACCCTGCTAAGGCTGAGCTGCTGGCTGCTGGTGGCCTGGCTTGGCCCCCAACTTGCACCCTGATTCTGACCCTTGGAATGGAACTAAATTTCTCTGGAGGTGCTATCCCACTGGCTGTGTCCTGGGATAGTCATTTGTGAGCTCTCTAGTCCATGGAGACAGCTGTATGGCAGTTGTTGATAAAGTATGTCATATGTCCACTTGATAGACATTTTTCTGGTGAGCCCTATGAGAAACGAAGAAGTACCATGGTGGTGTCTGTGTTAATTAACTCGATAGTGGGAGCCCTGTTTCATGCATATGTTTATCAAATCATCACATTACATACTTTAAATATGTTAAAATATATTACACTTTTATTTGTCAGTTAAACCCAAAGTTATGCAAACTTTGAGTCCCCTCCCAGGTTTAAGAAACAGAACATCAGAAGGTGCTGGGCATTGGGAATCTACATTTCCAGACAGGATTCTCAGGTGGTGCTGGTGCAGGTTGGCACTTGGATGGGGGGATATTAGGGGGCCCTGGATCCCCGAAGACATGAGAGAGTCCGTACAGCCCCTGGAGGAGGTGACATCTGAAAGTTAAATCTGTCTGTGACAAGCAGTAAGAAGATAAGGTTTGAAGGGCTGATTAAAAAAAAAAGGAAAGAAGCTTGGGGTCAGACAGACTTGTGTTTATATTATGACTTCACCATTTATTAAGACTCCAAGACATGGGTAAGAAACTTCATTTCCGTGAATCCATTTTCTAATCTGTAAAATGCAGATTATAATATTTTGTTGAGGGTAAGAGATATTGTATACAAAATTCTTTCCCACCATCTGGAGGCCATAAGTCCAAGGCCATAAGACACGTCAACAGGATGACGTCTTCTGAGGCCTCCCTGTTAGGCTTGCGGCTGGCCGTCTTCTCCCTGAGTCTCCATCTGGTCTCCCTGCTCACTGTGCACCCTTATCTCCTCTGCTTACTGGGCCTCAGTCATATTGGATTAGCGCCCACTCTCATGACTTCCTCTTAACCTAATTACCTGTTTAAAGAGCCTGTTTTCAAATACAGTCACCTTCTGAGGAACTGGGGATAGTGACTTCCACATGCACATTTGGGGGCCTGCAGTTCAACCCGTAACAGCTGGTATGCCAGACTAAGGAGTTTGAGTTTCTTTGATCATAGCTGCTTACTGACCCATGAGAATCAACCTGAGCACCCTCAAAGGGGGAAGCGTGGCTCTGTGTTGTGTTAGAAATGAGGCTATGTGGTGTGGCTGAGGGGCAGGAAGACTGGGTTCAAACGGGAACTTACTGTTGATGAGCCCATTATCTTCCCCTGGGTCTCAGTTTCCCCATCAGTAAAAGGCCCTGATGTTGGGAAAGATTGAAGGTGGGAGGAGAAGGGGACGACAGAGGATGAGATGGTTGGATGGCATCACCAACTGGATGGACATGAGTTTGAGCAAGCTCCGGGAGTTGGTGATGGACAGGGAAGTCTGGTGTGCTGCAGTCCATGGGGTCGCAAAGAGTCAGACACGATTGAGTGACTGAACTGAAACCAAAGGGCTGGACGCGGCAGATGGTGTCCTGAGTCCTTGCTTCCTGCCAGGCTTTGTGTGGCCCAGGCCTTGTCTGGTTCTATCCTCACAAGCTGTGAGTGAGGTGGGGTCATTGCTGGCATTTAAAATAGGAGTGGAAAGAAAGTGACTTAGTCAAGGTCATGCCTCTAACGTGGAGAGAGCCAGGACTGGAATTTGGCCCCATGGCTCCATCTAGCTGTGACCCTTCTTTTGGGTCTAGGATGCAGCCTGGGAACTGCAGCCGTATGGCCAGCAGAGGGCGCTGCCTCCGAGCTGCTGGCCTCTCTCCTCCCCTCCAGGCTTGCCCATCTAAGCTTGTGTGCAGGAACCCCAGGCTGTTCTAAGGTTTGGTGGCACTGGGTGGTCCCGCTGCCTTCTCTCATACGTGGTTCCTGTCCCAGACTCTGCAAAAGGCCCCCATCCCTTCAATTTCTGCTCTGATGGACAGACTTACTCTGCTACTGCCAGCAGGGGAGACCTGCTTCTAAGCAGAGCTTTGTTCTGGTGCTTATACACTCAGCCCAAGGGAGCCTGTGGTCAGGCTGTTTCCTTGTGAATAACAGAGAACAAGACCAGCCTACAGCGAGCACCTGTTTAGCAATGGGCACAGGCACAGGTGTCCACCAACACACTCGTGTGTCCCTCCCCTGTCCCTTCCTCCGTACAAAGCACAGCTGATGACGGACCTGTCCCTTCCCCCCAGGGACACGCTAATTGTTACCTGCACCAACAGTGCCACGAGCATCTTCGCCGGCTTCGTCATCTTCTCAGTCATCGGCTTCATGGCTAACGAACGCAAGGTGAACATCGAGAATGTGGCCGACCAAGGTACCGTGTGGCCATCGCCCTGCCGTTGTGGGCCAGGTTCCACTTCGCATCCTGAGCTTCTCACTTGTACTGCTGTGCTAGGAAGCTGTCCTTCTGGGGCGGGCTGGAGAGGGCGCAGCCTCGGTCCCCCTTTGTGGAGGGGCCCGGAACAACTGAAGCGCCTGCAGAGCTGGCCGGTCCTTACCTAGAGGGGTGGCTATAAAAGCCCTTTCCTGCTTCCCTCTCCTCTCTCTCTCTTTTAAAAAATATTTATTTATTTGTCTGTGCCAGCTCTCAATTGTGGTATGCAGGGTCTTCATTATACCATGCAGGCTTAGTTGATCCATGGCGTGTGGGATCTTAGTTCCCAACCAGGGATTGAACCCACGTCCCCTGCATTGCCAGGCTGATTCGTAACCTCTAGGCCACCAGGAAAGTCCCAGTCCCTCCCCTGTTTTAGCTAAGCTCCAGCCTATGTAAGGTCTCTACCTGTTAGGCATATGTAGAGGATTCTCTAAGGCAACCCGTGCTCCTGCAGCTGGTGTGGCCTCAGCCTGCCGCAGGGTGGCATCCGTTGCCAAGGGCTCTGCAGGCACTGAGCTAATGCTTATTAATAAGAGCGGCCTTCTGCTGACGAAGCACAGGTTGTAAGGTCTGACATGCTCTCAGGGCCTTCTGCTTAGTTAGCAAATGCAGACCTGCGGTGTTTTCCCCAGCGGGTGGAAAGGTTGGACGGTGGTGGAGGGAGGGATGTGGGATAAATGTTTACTCTCTGCCCAGGTGATCCATCTGTTAATGGCTAACACTTGTGTGGTCTCTGTGGCGTGTACAGAGGGCTATCATTTTTTTAAATCTCATTTAATCCATATTTCTAGCACAGTATTTTGTAGAGAGATGTAATACTTTTACTGAACTTTTTATTTCTACCCAGCCTCATTCTATGCAGGATTTGTGTGTTGAGTGGGTTTCGGTGACGAAGGGATTTCATGGTGGCATCATCTGTCACTAGGGTCACCCTCTGATCAGGCGTTCAGGAGATGCCTTGGGGTCTGGACCGTGGCTGGGGCCGTGGCCGGGGCGGAGGGGACGGGACTGTCTGTGGGCTCCAGACCACCCAGACTGTGGGCCTGTCTTGTGGCTTCTCTGGGCAGTTGTCTTTCTTCAAGGAGCTCACTGCAGACCTCAGATAATGGCTCAGACGGCAGCACGGGAGAGAACTGAGCCTCAGCTCACCTCCGTGGTGGGCTGCCGTCTCCCTGCGGATAGGGAGTCACCACTTCAGTGGTGCTGATAGCACGCTGCGGGCCTCCAAGAGTTAAAGAACCGGGATGGGGGGTAGTTATCTCTCCCTGGAGAGAGTGTTGAACCCCCAGGGATTTTGGTCTTGCAGCAGTGCGCTAAATTAAAGGTCCCAGAGCTGAGCCAATGACCTTCCCTGGTTGAAGAGTTTAAAACTCCTGGAGAGAAGGGAGGTGGCAGGGGTGGAGGATACGGGGGTGGGGAGAGAAGACTTTGTCTTCAGGGTGCCTGTGACACTCAGCTGTCCGGATTTCCTACCAGCAGGGTACCTGGAGCAGCTGGGTCCTACCCCACTTTCTGGCAGGTCTGAGGCATTTCGTTATTCTTGAGACATTATTGAGTTGTGAGCCAGTGAACCAGTTGAACCAGTGGCTGAGTGGTCAGAGATAGTGTTTCCTGAGACATGGCTGTGTTAATTTATTCTTCCAAGTGCTTTCCTACCCCAGGAAAGGGATGTGGGACACAAGTTGCTAAAACCCAAATCAAAATTTGATTTTCCTTTATGTACAAAGCATCAAACAAATCGTCCGGGTTTCCCTCTAGAATTTGCCCTTTCTAGATTTTTTTCATTTTCTCTGATTCTAACAGGGAGAAGAGCTCTTCTCATGGATTCTAACATGTTGTGTTCATACAGTGGACCTTGAACAACGCAGATCTCAGATATGGGGGGTTAAGGGTGCTGAACCTCCGAGCAGTCAAAAATCCAAGTTATAATTTATTAGTCAGCCCTTTGTAGATACAGTTCCTCTGAATCTGAGATTGCTTTGGATCCATGGATTTGCCCAACTGTGGACTGTCTTCTGTTGTATTTACTACTGAGAAAAATGCATGAATGGAGCCTTGCAGTTCAAACCTGTGTTGCTCAAGGGGCAGGTACTTGGCAGTTTCTCATTGTTACCAGCAGACCCATCAGAAGTGGGTCTCATCCCCCATGGGGCAGAGGCAGGGGCCCGTGAAGTCTTCTCCTAGACCCATGGGCAGCTAATCCTGCTCATTTGAACTCACATACTTTATTGTATGTGATTTGCAGGCTTGTCTGATGTCCTCTGGTATAATGGGGGCCCTGCAGAATACAGGACAGAGGTTTGAGGTCAGGCCTGCATTAGGTGCCAGCCCCATGCCCTCCTTGCTAGGTGACATTGGCGCGTGAACGTTCAGTTCATTTGTGCTGACCCGGCGTTAGCAACTGTGCTTTGATATTCAGTCCAAAGCTGGTTCTCTTTAATGACCTAACAGTAGTGCATTTTATTAGAGCTCCCTTTTAAGAGAGGCTCAAAGTCACTACCTCAAATCTTGTCTGTATCAGACTGAAGGTGACTGAGAGTAGATTGGTATGAGACCAGGCTGTCTTCTGCTCTTACAATGGGCACAGGGAAGGGGGCGTGGTCTTTTCAGGCGTCGACTTCAGAAAAGCAGCTTCCTGGGAAGTCAGCCTGTGAGAGGCATCTCCCAGCCATCTTCACGGCTACCTGGGGAGTGCTGACTCACTGTCAGAATCCTGCCCAGAGCCCTACCAAGATGCTCACCCACCTGCAGCAGAACTGGATGAGACGCAGCAGGGGAACACAGTGCATGTAGATTTCTGAGGCCTGCGTGGTAACTCCGCGGTAACCAGGCCCCTGGGAAGTGCCGCCCTGGCTCCCTCACCCGCTCGTAGTACAGAGACCCTGCTGATCGAGATGAAGGGACTGTCCCACCATCTGTCTGTCACCTGGAAGCCAGTGCTTCCAAAGGCGCAGGGTTCAGCGCTGCCTCCTCTGAGAACGCACGCATGTGCAGTAGGTGACCCGCAGAGTGAGCACTCCCCGTGGCCTGCAGGCCATGCTGGCTCCAGAGCCCCTGGATCTGTCTGCAGCGGCTCTCTAGGACCAAGGAGGCTGTCACTCTAGGTGTCTGGGGCCCTGCCCGAGTAGCTAGCCTGCCGAGCCCCTTTGGGCCCCTTTCATGGGAAGAGCCCTGAGTGAAGGGCTCAGAATAATGCCTAGCTGTGGAGAGAACTCAGTAAGCACAGACCATTATTCTGAGCCCTTCACTAGTATCGGTACACTTAACGTTACAGAGATTCCCTGAGGGTGAGTGAAATGAAAGGCGCTCAGTCGCCTCCGACTCTTTGCGACCCCCATGGACCATATAGTCCATGGAATTCTCGAGGCCAGAATACTGGAGTGGGTAGCCTTTCCCTTCTCCAGGGGATCTTCCCAACCCAGGGATCGAACCCAGGTCTCCTGCATTGCAGGTGGATTCTTTACCAGCTAAGCCACAGGGAAGCCCTAAAGGTAGGTACTATTATTATCCCCATTGTATGGATAAGGAAACTGAAGTGTGTCCAGAGTCTTACCCAAGTCTTATCTAAAGTCCTGAAGCTAGAAAGAGGCAGAGTGAGTCTCCTGGTCCCTGGGGCAGGGGAGCCTGCTCTCCAGCTCCTGGGCTTTGCTGAAAGTGACAGGACTCAGCCTCTGTCAGATACACCGGCCTCACCCGGGGAAAACTCCGCTGTGGCTCAGGCAGTCCCTCTTCTCGGACTCTGCAAAATATTACAAACATGTATTTAAAAAATCCACTCACTAGCCATCTAGGACGGAGAAGGCAATGGCACCCCACTCCAGTACTCTTGCCTGGAAAATCCCATGGATGGAGGAGCCTGGTAGGCTGCAGTCCATGGGGTCTCGAAGAGTTGGACATGACTGAGCGACTTCACTTTCACTTTTCACTTTCATGCCTTGGAGAAGGAAATGGCAGCCCACTCCAGTGTTCTTCCCTGGAGAATCCCAGGGACGGCGGAGCCTGCCGTCTCTGGGGTTGCACGGAGTCGGACATGACTGAAGCGACTTAGCTGCAGCAGCAGCCATCTAGGATAAACGGAGTTTTCTGAACATGATGCCTTTACCCTGTGTAGTAGGGAGGCCACCAAATTAGAAACAGGCCAGGTATTTGGAAATCCTTCTCCACCCTGAAAAAGCAGTAATGTGCAAATGGCCGGAATCCTGTTAAAGCAATCAGCAGAGGTCCTCCGGCAGTGGCCATTTTAAGGCCTTCTTGTCCACTTTAGGAGCCTAAGCTGAACTGGCTTCCTCACTGTGCTGCATTTGAGGCCAGTTTTGAACTGCAGTTTAATACTGAATTTTCTTTTATGGTTCACCCAGGGAGTCTTCAGAGGCTGTTTCTACTGTCTGTTCAATAAATGCATCAAGTGAGGGTATCTTAGGCATTCCAGGCTTTATATTTTAAATACCCAAAGCCCTAGGCAACATTAGGAGCTAACAACCTGATAAATTCCAGTTTGAAAAAAGGGCTGTTATGACTGAGTTATAAAAACTCCAGGTGCTACGATTTCTGGCTTCCAGACGTGCCCTGGCTGTGGATTACCTCAACATTCCCTGGTCTCTGCCCATTATCATGTAGGTTTCTACTTACAGGGAAATTCACAACTGCCGCGTCTTTAACCATCTTCCCAGTGAGGCCATGAGGCAGGTAGGAACGGCTGGCAGGGTTTTATGTTAGCAGAGAAAAACGCAGCTCAGACATCCTCTATCAAGACCACACTCGATATTCTTGGGAAGACCCAGATCAGAGCTGCTAATTTCCAAGTTCCTTGTCTGCTCCTAAGAAGAGCTAATATTCTGAGAGTGTTGATGATGTGTGAGGCACTGGTCTCAGTGCTTTCCCTGCACTTCCTCATTTGTTCCTCACGGCTGTCCTATTATGAAGAACTATTGTTATCCCCATTTTACAGATAGACAAGATTGAGGCTCATAGCAATAAACTAACTTCTCTAGGGCTGCACAGTTAACAAGTCATGGAATCTGAATTTGGACCCTGAACTCTCTAGCCATTAGAGTCCAAACTCTCTTAACTCTTGTGTATCCCTCATCCCAACCTAATTACCTGTGGACTGACACAGCCCCATGTTTACCAAGACTTTGTAGGGCAAGATCCTAAAAGCATCAGACTGATTCACGTTTTGTATACATGGCTTTGCCTGGAGGAGTGACTAAGAAGAAGGGTAGCAAAAGGGGGAAATGATGTCATTCTGGGAATGTTTAACCCTGATAGCGGGGTTTCTGAATCTCAGCATGTTTGGGTAAATCTTTGCTGTGGGGGCTGTGCATTGAAGGATGTTTAGCAGCATCTGGCCTCTACACACTAGACCCCAGTAATCATCCTCTAAGACATCCTGGCTATGAGAATCAAAAATCCTGGTTATGGGAATAAAAATGTTTGTAGACATTGCCGTATTTGCTCTGGGGAGCAAAATCTCCACTGTTCTAGAGGGTAATATTACATCCTTCCTCAACCCATTAATATAGACATGGAGGTTTTTGTGTTTATTTGCATGGGACACAGCCTGGCCGTAGTGGTGGGCTGGCCCTGAGTCTCTGCTTTGCCACTCTTTTTGAGCCTCTCCTATGAGTTTCCTGAGATGTGGACCTAATTCCTCCGATCCTTCCCTTCAATTAGTTTGAGGTCTAACTGGGGAAATGGATGAAGAGGAGTGAAAACATAGGACACAGAAGGAGCAGCTTCTCCTGTAAATGACTCAGGACTGCCATGGAGAGAGGATCCTGTGGGCTTCCAGGAAGAGGGGTCTTGGAGCTGGACCTGCCTGGAGTCATCTGTCTTGTTCTTTCCAGGGCCAGGTATTGCATTCGTGGTTTACCCAGAGGCCTTAACCAGGCTGCCGCTCTCTCCCTTCTGGGCCATCATCTTTTTCCTGATGCTCCTCACTCTTGGACTTGACACTATGGTGAGTGTCCCGTTTTGACCTCTGCTCCAGTCCTCCTTCTGAAGACCCCTCTCCTGGGGCTCTATAATCCAGCCCGGGGCAGGGTTTGGGGATAGCATTATCTCAGTGTTTCCTGAAGTGATGGGTAGGGATGGTGAGGTACCTGGCCAAGCTCAGGATAACCTTGCATTTGTGGGTGACTCAGGTGAAGGTGCAAAGGAGCTGTGCTCTCTCCCTTTCCTTTTTCCATGTGAGTTTTACTTATGTTCTTCCTGCTTTGGTGTCCTTTTGCCAAAGCAAGTTCTGTGGGGCCGGATAAGGGAGAATAATGTGAAGTCAATTTTAGGGAAATTGCTCTGGGGCTGAGACTGCTACAAATCATGCTGACAGGTGCTCAGAGTTTAGTAGTTGGGTGCAAGGAGGGTTTTTTTCCCCTCAAGTGGAAGATCAAATGCGATGTAAACGGGAGGAGAGGAATTTACATTTCATGAATACAAAGTGAAGCTTAAAGTGTCCTAGTGGATGGATGTGAGTGCAGTCTCTGGGGGCTGGAGACATAGCTCGAAGGTTCACATCCTGCCTAGATTCCCCTTGCTGACCTTGTGGGTTGGACCCCAGCAAGATCCTTTAGACTCATCAAGGGAAAGCAACCCCAAAGAGCAATCCTCACACCAGTGCCACTTGGCCTGGTGGGAGACACAAAGGACTCTTTTGAGCCTGTGGGGCTGGGCAGTGTCTCAGGCGTCCCTTCTCTGGCATCATTCCAGTTCGCCACTATCGAGACCATAGTTACCTCCATCTCGGACGAGTTCCCCAAGTACTTGCGCACTCACAAACCGGTCTTTACTCTGGGCTGCTGCATTTGTTTCTTCATCATGGGCTTCCCAATGATCACTCAGGTAAGACACCTGCTGGGCACAGGCTTAGGATGGGGGCAGGTTGCGGGTGGGGCTGATGGCTTTTCCATCTCTTTACTCTTAACTCCCAGACCTTAGAATAACAGCCAAACCATTGCCATTTCCAAGCAGATGGCACCAGTCCATTAGAGATTCTGACTGTAGAGGGAAATATGTCACCTTGGCTACTAATGATACTTCTAGCATCTTCATAATTGAGACGTAGCCTTCTTGAGCCAACGAGACAGGTGTGTCCTACTTGAAGAGAATGAAATACATGAAAATCCAACTTCACTGACCAGAGACATTTCCACTTGATTACTTGTAATATACAATGTCTATAGTCACTGGAGTTTCTTCTGGTCCTGAGTGTCTGGTAAGATGAGCATTTGCTCACCTGATGTATATGTATATTGCTTTTGCCGTCTCTCTGACCTCGAGCAAGTCACCACTTTGGGTCTTGGTTTCTTCATTTGTAAAATGATGGATTGAAAGGAGATGGTCTCTAAACCTCATGTAAGAGTGGGATAAAGATGCAGGGGGATGTATGAAGACTTCCCATTGACAGATGTGTGAGGACTGCCCATCGACACCTGAGGGTCTTATGGAGGTCAGTCACATGCAGGTGTATGGGTAGAAACGGCCATCTGTTGCTTCAAGCAGAAACAATGCAGTCTGGCTACTTTCACATTTACATCTTCGAATGTATGACGTCTGCCTTTGAAGAGTCAGATGTTAAATCACTTTTCTGGGCTTGTGCTGTTGATGAGCTTGGGAGTCTCGCAAGGGATTGCTTTGCTAACACAGCAAGGCCTCTGGCTTACTTGACCAGAGTTAAGTTGCTCCTCTCTAGGGGCGGGGGGAATCCTTCAACTCCTGTTGGTACGTGACCCTGCTCAGGCTGGAATGACAGGTTGCTGGAAGTGGGACATAGCCTGGATCCAGGCCCACTGACGTTGCTTGTCTCTCGTCCCTGCCAGGGTGGAATTTACATGTTTCAGCTTGTGGACACGTACGCCGCCTCCTATGCCCTCGTCATCATCGCCATCTTTGAGCTCGTGGGGATCTCCTATGTGTACGGTAAGGGAACTACTGAGACGGATGCTGAGGCCAAACTGAGTGTCGCTGAGGCGTCCGTGGCTGGCAGGTTTCTCCTATTTAAGAAGACAAGGCAAAGGCTTCATTGCAGCTATTTAGGAAACAGAGCTGCACCTTTATTTCCAAACTTGCCTCAATCACTTGGATCTAAAAGATGACCGATGGTGAAACTTTATTATCAGAAACTGCTAGAACTGGGACATGCCCTTGACAAGTGAACGTTTCATGCCTGTGGATGGTGGCCACACTAGGGGGGAAGAGGGAGACTGCTCTGCTCCTGTGAAAGTATTTCAGGATTTTGGTAGCTGTAGTCTTCACGCAGCTTGAGGTGAGGAGTAGCTTCATTGGTGGTCTCCTGATACTATAGTGAGAAAAGAGAACCTCACAGATCTGTGTGTGTGTGTGTGTTAGTTGCTCAGTTGTGTCCGACTCTTTGCAATCCTGTGGACTATAGCCCGCCAGGCTCCTCTCTCCATGGAATTTTCCCGGTAAGAATACTGGAGTGGATTGCCATTTCCTCCTCCAGGGGATCTTCCTGACCCAGGGACTGAACCCTGAACCCTGAGTTATAGGCAGATTCTTTACCATCTGAACCACCAGGAAAGCCCCATCATAGATTCTTAGGAGACTTTATTAGCATCATGGGAGCCTGTGATGCAAGATCTCAACCCCAGATTTTCCCAGGAAGAAACTTCCAATTCCCTTATAAATTAACCCTTCCTATCAATGGCACCCCACTCTAGTACTCTTGCCTGGAAAATCCCATGGACAGAGGAGCCTGGTAAGTTGCAGTCCGTGGGGTTGCTAAGAGTAGGACAAGACTGAGTGACTTCACTTTCACTTTTCACCTTCATGCCTTGGAGAAGGAAATGGCAACCCACTCCAGTGTTCTAGCCTGGAGAATCCCAGGGGCAGCGGAGCCTGGTGGGCTGCCATCTGTGGGGTCACACAGAGTTGGACGTGACTGAAGCGACTTAGCAGCAGTAGCAGCAGCATCACCATAGCAACGAGCATCCTATAATCAGTGGGGCCATTCTCAAGAAGAATGGGAAAAATTAGCAGATGCCATCTTTGCCCTTCCTGGAAAGGTGTTTGTGCTTGGCTGGGGGGTGGGGTTGTCTCACCGGGTGACCTCTTGAGCCCCTACTGTGTACCACCAGTCAGCACAAGCCAGTCCTATGGGGTTCAAGGCGGTGCTGATGTCCTTGTGCCTCACAGGGACATCCCGAATATAGATAAGGCCTCTATAGTGAATACCAGGAGGTATTCACTATAGAGGAAAAATGCCAAGTCAGAAGACCCATCTGTATTTCAAAACCAAAAAGGGATGGTGAAAGGAAAGGCAGGGTATCTCTTGGATGCAGGGATGTGCTTAAGAGCCTTTTGCCTTTAATGTAATGGTTAGCCTCTTGCCCATCAGGGCTTCAGCAGCTTCTTGCTTTACTGAAAAATACATTAAAATGGAGGGTGATGGGCAGTCAAGATATAAAAAGGAAACCTCTCAAGTAAAATCTGGGTGCCCCAGAAACAGGAAAACACTGCAGCCATTGTTGGGCATTGGCAGAAGAAGAATTTATCTCAGCTGGAGTGTACATCCCCACTGCAGAGAGAGTTTAGCTTCTGGCCAGAGAAGCGGGCAGGCATGCCAGCTGTCCTGATGGCATCAGAGGCCACACTGCCAGTACTTTGGGCTGATGAGACAGCCTCAAGCCTGCAGTGATGCTGTGATTGAAGACTCGCGTTTAGGCTAAGGCTTCAAAGAGCTTCCTACCTGAACAGAGAGTGGCTGAAACCTGGCCAGTCTGCCACAGTGCATCCTAACTTTTGCCCAGATACCAAAGGCGTTACTGTGGAGAGGCCTCTGGGGCTCTCTTTTGGAAACTCGAGTCCTTGTGGGTCCACACATAAGCTGAAGCCGCCAGACGGTCTGTTGGCAAAGTCGGGAAGGCACGTCATTGCGGCACCAGCCCAAGTGTAGGTAGCCATCTCATTGACCTCCTCTGCTGTCTGTAGCCTCCCTGATATTGCCCACAAAAGGCGCGTTTGCATGACTGTTTCCAATAAAACAGGGTTGTTCAGTGCGGTTTACACACATCCGTTAAAACAGAAACCTTTGAACATTTCTGTTCTTAGGACTTAAATATCTCTCTCCGAGCCCTCATATAAATCTGCTGGTAGATTTTTTCATTCCGAAGGAAAAAGTTAATCCCGAGTGCTTTTTTCCCTGGGCTCTGCTATCCTTCCTAGGGGGATCACCTGGGCAATTACCTGGGCTCTAGAAGGCTGGTGCTGGGCCAGTTCTCAGGACTAGGTGGACTCTGTGCTAAGCTCAGGTTGAACTTGACTCCGGTGTTGTCACATGTGGGTGTGACCCTCTGATTTGGACCTGGAGGGAATTCTAAGAAGGGAATCTTAGAAGAAATATTTGAAGCTAACGTCATTATTAGAGGTGAAAGGAAAAGCTTGCACAAATATATAATGTATGCTCCAGATGACAGTGGATTCTTTACTGAGATGATGAGCCCCCAAACAAATGCAGGTTAGTGTAAGGAAGTTCAACATGAACCCATGAAGAAAGGAAATGAACTTGACTGATTTGATCATCCTGGCTGCTGAATCTGAGAAAGAGGCAGACTAATTGCAGAGATTTGTGTTTTCTTCTTGGTTCTAATGATCTCTAGAGTCTAGATTCTAGAGGTTGCCATTCAAACATTTAAAATACATTGGGTAGAACTTTCAAGTTTTATCTTTAGATCAAAAGAGCTGATTCAGGCTCTCAAGACAATGCTCTTCAAAGGCCAATATCCGGATTTGTGGTAGCTAAAGTGGAACTCCCCAAGTTTGGTGTAGGAACAATCTCTTTAACAGATTTTACCTAATAGAGTCGCTTTGTAAAAGTGACTCATACTTTCCTGAGAGCCAATACAGGGACTTCCCTGATGGGGAAACCCTGGCATTAACCTGCTGCCACAGAGCCCTTGTGCCTGGTAATCTGCTTGGCTCTACCAGGCCTTTGTTCTGTGTGTTTCCCGCAGATCACAACGAGCTCAGTGGTCTTGATCTGTTTTCTTCCACATTGGTCAGTGACTTGTTTTATATCCCACATGCACTCTGTCTTTCTCTCCGTCCTTGTGAGGGATGTTAGTTCCAGTAGGCAATGACTCTTACCTGGCTGGGAGCCCTAAGGCTGCCCAGAGATAAAGGAGGGCCAGACTAACCAGAAAAGGGCTCGAGAAAATGGCATTTCAGAACTAAAAGGACATAAACGAAAACAAGGACTGAGGCTTAGTATTGAGCTTATTGCTAACCAAGGCAGGGAAAATCTAAGCCCGCACATAGCATTTTGGCTCCAGGGGATGCAGCCAAAACATCACATTAACTGTAAGAGAATAACTGGAGGTACACACGGGGCTGGAGACCTAATTTGTGAGACCGAGGGCAAAATGAAAATCTGGAACCTCAGGTTAAAAATTGTTCAAAATGGCAACAGGAGACCATTAATCCAGGAGTGTCACCCTTCTCAGCACCAGGCCACACAGTGGGGACAGCAGTCCCTGGAAGACCATACTCAGACCAAAGGCAAGGGTGTGGTTCGTGAAGACAAAGGCCACAAAATTGCACCTGCGAAAGTGATTGGTTGGTGAGGCAGGTCCTTGACTAACAGTTCAGGATTGGTTGGTTATATGGAGCTTGTGGTAGCCCCTTTCTGGGTACCAGGTCTGTGTGTCTGAGTCTAAAACAGTAACTATGAGTTCACCGCTGTTTTGTTTTTCTGCTAGCTCAGGGAGAAGCTGTTGCTCTGATCCCTTTGCAGCAATCTTACCCCTCCAGGTTCAAGGTCATGCAGCAGGCAGATCTCTATATACAAGCTCCTAGCTCCAAGACCAATTCCTCCATCTAGCGTTAGCCTTGATGAGGGACTGGGACAGGTGGGAAGGATAGAGCAGGCAGAGGAAGCCATAAGAACAAAGGCCTAGCCACTGACTCAGTAAGGGACTCTGGTGGGGGCTTGGGCGTGAGTCAGGGTGCGGGTGGGCTGTGCTGGGTGGGGGCCAGAACGGATAGGGGATGGAGGGATTGGAGAGCCTGACTCAGGGATGAGCAAGAGGCGGGAGGCTTGCCTGGTGGCTCCCACTGGTGCCCTTGGGCAGCATCTGCCAGGCCACACTGGCAGATCAGGCTGATCCATCACGGGACCTGAAGTGGAGCCTGTTGGAGCAGGCGTCCAAAGCCCTCATGGGAAGGGAGGAGGCTGACTTTTCAGGGCTTGTGCTAACTCTGGAGCCCAAGTCATCTCGCTCAGTTCTGGGGCTGCTCCTGGGCATCGAACTGCCTCCTGCTGAAACTAGGCACCCACCATCCACCCCCTCCCGCAGTCTGGACCCAGCTCTCCATCCCCTCTGGGGGAACCTGAGCACTTCTCCTCCCACCCCTGCTTCCCGTAGGAGGCTGGCTTTGTGCGTCTTCCTCAGTCTAACCTTGAACCCTGTCACATCAGTTTCCCTAGGCAAGCTGCACACCACCATCTCCTTGGAGAATGGTTTAATGGAGAGGAAGGGTCTGATAACAGGATTGATACTGAAAACAGAAGATTTTAGAGTCTTTTCTGTTTTGAAGAACCGAGTCCCACTTTCAGGATTTCATGTGGGTTTCTGAGGTCCTCATTTTTTTTTTTAATTGGAGGATAATTGCTGTACAATGTTGTGTTGGTTTCTGCCATACAGCAATGTGAACCAGCCGTAGGAATACATGTGTCCCCGCCCTCCCACCCCCGTCCCCACTCACCCCTCCAGGCTGTCACAGGGCACCAGGCTGAGCTTGCTGGTCACACAGTGAATCCCCACTGTTTCGCACATGGTGATGCATGCGCTTCACTGCTACGCTCGCCATTCGTCCCACCCCTTCTTCCCACAAGTCTGTTCTCTACGTCTGCATCTCTATTGCTGCCCTGCAGATAAGGTCATCTGAGGTCCTCATCTTTAACTTTCATCTCTTTTTTGGTTCTAACCCTCCCTTACGTCCAGAGAGTCTAGTGTCCAGAGGCCAGTCATTGAAGGAGTTTGATGACGGGAAACGAGACACAGGCAAACCCAAGGATGGTCAGAGAGCTGCTCCGAGTGTGCAGTTCTTGCCTGCGGTGGCCCATTATTTGGGGCTACCAGTTGGAACTGCCGACTATGAAGGGGCTCAAACTCAGGGCCCTTTCAAGTCTCTTCAGCATGGCAACCCCCCAGTTCTGAGACAGCCTCGCTTCTGGTGAGCTCAAAACAATACAAGAAACTGCTTCCTCCTCAAAAATTCTCTGTGGCTTTTCTTTTTAAAGAGTGGATTCTGGTTATCTGGGGCCCTGAGAAAAACCCTCGTCTGCTTTTTACTTTACATAGTTGTGCTGCTCAGTGACCAAGAAGACCACAATCCTTTGAGTTTCAACAAAGTGGGTGATAGCCACGTGGAAGTCACATTGGTTCTTGCTTGCCCTTATCATCTTCCATGGAGCAGAGATAAATTGACTCATGGAAGAGTATCCTTGGGAGTGAGTGAAAGTCCCTCAGTTGTGTCTGACTCTTTGTGACCCCATGGACTGTACAGTCCATGGAATTTTCCAGGCCAGAATACTGGAGTGGGTAGCCATTCCGTTCTACAGGGGATCTTCCTAACCCAGGAATCGAACCCAGGTCTCCCGCATTGTGGGCGGATTCTTTACCAGCTGAGCCCCCAGGGAAGCCCATCCTTGGGAGGGTGGGGGATAAAAAGCAACATCCCAAGGCTTTCATAATACACTGTGCTTATTGGTCATGATTGTAATTGGGTTTGCCAGAGCTGGTTGCTGAACCCATGAACCCACCCGTGAAAACAGCCACACAGGTGACTGTCAGACTGTGGCAGCATGGAGATGCCTGGGTTAGGCTGGGATGGAGCTTTCTAGCTGGCACCGTGGGATGACATCTCACATTGAACTTCACTGTAGAGAGTGTTTGCTATCTATTTAAACATTCCATTTGCCTTCATCTTCCCAGCAGTGAGTCACCTGTCTGATGGTTTCCTACATAATAGGGGTCATGTAGACAGCAAGAGGGGGCCATCCCAGCCAATGGCACGTGAGTGAGAGCTGCTCCTGCTGTCCCCTGCCGCATCTCGCCCCCTGCCACCACACCTCATGTTCCATCTCCGTTTGTCTCTTTGCAGGCTTGCAAAGGTTCTGTGAAGATATCGAGATGATGATTGGATTCCAGCCAAATATTTTCTGGAAAGTCTGCTGGGCCTTTGTGACTCCGACCATTTTAACTGTAAGGACTGCATGCTTTATCATGCCAGCAGCACCTTGCATGCATATGCGATGCTTTATGTTGAACAAGACGTGTGCCTACATACAGATGAGCCTGGGGAGCTGGTAGGATGGATATTATTCCTGTCTTTCAGCTGAGGAAACTGAAACTCAAAGAGGTGAAGCACCCTGCCCAAAAGCGCAAGGCTGATGCAGGGGTGGAGGGCAGAGCTAGGACTCATGCTTGGCTTGGAGCATCCCTCAGGAACATTTCCCATTGTATCAGTCTGGCTCGTGTGATCACAGTTCCCACATGCTAACTACGGTCCACCCTTTGTGCACAGTGCTTTTTATGTACCATCTCATCTCTCCCCTACAGGAGTTCTGTGGGGTTAGTATTATAATTATCTCCATTTTACAGAGGAGGAAGCTGTTACCCAGAGCTTATGCGACTTGCCTAGGATTGCAGAATTATTAATAGTAACAACAGCCTGGGTTTCAACCCAAGCAGTCTGTCTCTAGAACTTTTAAACACTGCTCAACACAGCCACTATACCATTAATACGTATAGCAGAAGTTAGACTTTTATTGTTCATCTTTATTGCTTTTGAGGACTATCTTACCATCCTCAAGTGTGATGATGACATTTTAAGATCATCTGACATTCATCTTCTTAAAGATCAGAGCCCTTCCTGTACCAGTAAATCTGCACAGGGACTCACATGCACGTCCTGTCACCTGCTCCTTTATTGCGGCTTAGCTTCTGGCTTTGCCTCCATCCACTCTCTAAGCACAGTAATTGTCAAGAGACCTTGTCTTTCTTCCTCCCTGGCTTGTGGTCAAAGGCTGCAGGAAGCTGGCTGTAGTTCCTGCTAAACCCAGCAGGTGGCACTAGAAACCAGATTAAGACCCTTGTTTCGCGGCACCGTAACAGCTTCTTTAAAGGAACATGAAAGTAAAATAGTAAAGAAAACAGATATTTTCTTTAAAACAAAACCAAAAAGCACCCCCAAAACTGTCACAAAGTGAGTTTGTGACGTCTCAATTTCTTTCAGAAAGAAGTTTAGACAGAAAAAACATTCAGTATTTCCCTCCCTCGGCTTTGACAGGAGACATTATATAGAAGCTACATCTGTGTGCACGTCTGTATCTGATATCACCTATCAGAGGCTGCAGTTTGAAAAGTCCCACCAGACCGGGGACGTGAGAGTTGAAAAGGATTAAGATAGATTTTTCAGTTTCTTGAATTCAGGACCGATGGGTTTAGCCATCTACCGAGAGGAAAACAGGAGACGCTCCCGCCCTCGCCCCCGTTTGCCTCTGCTGTTTTCCCTATCTCTGCTGAGCTTTGCCAGATCCTCCTGTTATTACTACACACGTTTTATTCTTGGGTGAAATCAAAGTTAGAATCTGTCCCAGATTCTTTCGACCTTTGGCTGCTGTCTTAGAACAGATTAAGCGTCAAAGAATCTTACTCTGTTCTGCAGAAATGTATCACATAGTGATAATCAACACGACGACTGGTGGGCTCTAGCATCAGGCAGCCTCTTTAGGAACATTGTCTTTTAAGCTCCCGACCACCCTGCTTGCTGGGTGATTCTTTCCTCACTTTACAGATGCCTGTGCTGAGGCTTGGAGAGGCTGAGGAGCTTGCCTGAGGCCACAGAGCTTGCAGGGGGCAGAATAAGACTCCAATCCGAGGCTATCTAGGCTTCAAGATAATACTTGTCTAACACACTTCTAATATATTTCTGAAAGTCTAGTTGCTTTCATCTCCAAGTGGAGTTTGGCCAATTCTGGATTACAATCATCCCAGTCTTTGGGAGCAGAATTTCAGAGAAAAGGGATAATGGGGACTGGCTATGTTTTTTGAGAAAGTGCCTCAACTGTGCTATGCTTTACTCAATTTCCATTATAAAACTCTCCACAGAAACCTGTGGCAAGGTCCCAGAAGATATTTTCTGCCAAATCCTCTTTCTGTGTTTAGGCGCTAGAGACAAGACGAAGTGGTCAGTTCCATCATCAGCATCACCTTCTGTTGCCATCAGCTGAATATGTCAGGACCTGGCTCCATGGCTAAATTATCCTTTCTCATGGCCAGGTTCATCTGAGAGCAGGGTTTTATCAAAGCTGATTTGGCAGGGTGATATTGATGGCAAGAACAAGTTTACACAGATAAATTTGATATGATACCTGTGTAACAGGAAATGGAATCAGAGGACCAAGCCTAACCCTTCCTCTTTGGCCATTTGCCCTTCTGTAACACGGTTATCTTGTAGGAGACTAGACTGAGCTGAGATTATGGGTTTCAATGACTTCAAAACCCCTGAAATAAAATTAATCATTTTTATATGTGCCTTCATGAATTTATAGAGCTATAAATATTCTGCATGCAATTATTGTATACATAGGCAGATCGTGTTACTGACTTATGCACACATAAGCAGATGTATTGCTGTTTATATAGTAAATGAAATGGACCAACTTACCATAATTATATTAAGCCCTGTTTCCAATAGACTGGTTAATAAAGCTTATAACTCTAGGGGCAAATGTTCTAAAGGGGGCCTAGAGTAGATATATCTCTTATAGGAGCAGTATTTTCAACCATTATTTTCAGGCTCTTGCTGCTTTGAATCCATATATTGAATTACTGTTGCACTGGAATAATCACTTACCCCGGCAGCCTGGGCTTTGCAGCAATCATAAAGATGCCCTACATTTGTATAATGCTTCCCACTTTTCCAGAACACTTCCGTGTATTATCTTTCCTGACATAATTCCCCCCAATCATTTTCAGGCAATTCTTTTACTGCTTAAGATAGAACAAGAGAGGTGAGGAGGAGGGAGGAAGTAGGCGGGTGCATTGTTCTAGGTGGAGGCTGCTGAAGATGGGTTGAAAACAGGGGAGAACTCCATTTCCTGAGGGCAGTGCTCCCGCCCCCAACACAGCCATTAGGACCTCTCTTCCGTCTTTCCTGGTGCCTCGTTTGTTTTCCCAACATATCTGTTCCTTTGTTCCTTTGCAGCTGCTCTAACGAGTTTTCAGAGGTTTCTCATCACTGTTGTCTGCCAAAGTGCGCGGTGAGGGGCATCAGGGGCTGAAAATGCATCCTGACCTCTCTTAAAAGTGAAGGGGACGGCGCTTCCCTGGTGGTCCAGGGCTAAGCCTCCATGCTCCCAGTGAAGGGGGCCGGGGTTTGATCCCTGGTCCGGGAACTAGATCCCATATGCTGTAACTCAGCGTTCACTGTCTGCAACTGAAGATCTCACGAGACGCAGCTAGGACCCAGCTCAGCCAAACAAACAAGCATTTTTTGAAAAAAACCAACAACAAAAAAGGGAGAGGGGTCCCCTGAGCAAATAGCAGACTGTTGTTTCCAGAAAAGCCCTGGGTTGTCTACCTGGTGTAAAATGGATCTGTTTTATAGCAGAGAAGTCTGAGACTTACGGGTCCCTCAGCTAGTTAGCGGTAGAGCTGAGATCAGCCTGTCCCCAGCTCGCCATTTGGTGGCAAGGCCATCCACCTTGTGTCATTTGAGGGGGGTGGGGCCGCCCCTCTCTGTCCCAGCGCTGATTATAGAACCACTGCTCGGGGACCACTTGGCCAGCTTTAGAGGCAGCTCCTGGAGATGGTCCTTTCCCTATTCAAGGTGAAAGCAGAGTAGATTCAGTTAGTTTTTCACATTAACCTAGTGGGTTTCCCCCTTATTACTCAGGCTTGATTATCAGTTATAGAAAGCAGAGACAGCCCCTTAAAACCACCCGCCATCCCCTCTCCCACCTCCACCCCTCAGTCACCCTGGTGTACATCCTTTAAATTCGTCCTCGCAGCCCCTCTGAGTGTATAGACACCCACATGCATCGCTGAATTTTTATGTGATGGCAAGTACAGCTTTAGCGCCTCAGTGTACGTCAGTTCATCTCTGAAATCCAGTTCTTTCGTTTGGAAAATGTAGTAATAATACTTCCTTTACAGTATCATCATGGGGGAAATGAGATAATAGGTATGAAAGCAAGCAGCTCACAGCAAGGGTCTGACACGTGACTGTTGAGGGCATACTCACTTCCCCACCTAACATGTGTGCTTCTTTTTTCTTCCCAGTTTATCCTTTGCTTCAGCTTCTACCAGTGGGAGCCCATGACCTATGGCTCTTACCGCTACCCTAACTGGTCCATGGTGCTTGGATGGCTCATGCTTGCCTGCTCCGTTATCTGGATCCCGATTATGTTTGTGATAAAAATGCACCTGGCTCCTGGCAGATTTATTGAGGTAATTGTATCAGCTCCTACGCCTGCCGTTCCCTCCCAGGGGAGAAGCTCTGAGAGCTCTGTGCTTTAAAAAAAAACAACAAAAGATTTGGTAAACATATTCTAGCGGGAGACTGGGTGATTAAGTGGTTACAGTTGCTATCGTTTCTATTAAACCTGTTTTTATTATGTGTTATTCTTCGAATGGAGGGGCTCTGCCTATCGGCAGGCCGAGCTGTTATTGTGTTCTTCCTCAGAGCAGTGACAGCTCCGAAAAATAAGTGATCAGGGTGTCGCCTCTCTCCACAAGCTCCCTCCTCCTCTCCCTTCACCCAGAGTTGAAATCCCAGCGTTTGGTTGTTAACCACACAGCAGATCGCCCCTTTCCTGATGTTTCTCTCTGTCGGAGGCACCTCCCCCTCCAAACACCTATTACCAGTTACATTTAAAATCACTAGGCGTAGCTGAGGGTTAGTGTGTCCCTTAGAATGTAACATCCCCGTTGAATGTAGTGAAAGGCCCAGGGCACGGCTGGTATGAGGTGATACCTGTTTCAGTTAGTCCCTTGCTGAACCCATTTTCCATTCCTCATGCAAAAACTCCCGGTCTCACTCCAGAGAGGACGGTAAGGGACAGCCGCTTGCCGAGCCACCGGTGGAGTGTGGTTGGGCTTTTGTTGTTCCTGAGAAATCAGATGCTCAGACGTGCTAGGAAGCGGTCAGTGCTGCCTTGTCTTGGAGGTCTAGCGGGCTGCTGTTTCGGGCCAGATCAGTGCTACTCAGGGCCTGGCCCAGGGACCAGCACCACCTGGGGGCTTGAAAGGAAAAGTGCTAGTGTCAGCCCCTCGGTCACGTCTGACTCTTTGCGACCCCATGGACTGTATGTAGTCCTCTCTGTCCGTGGAATTCTCCACGCAAGATCTTCCCATCCCTCAGGTCTCCTATGTTGCAGGCAGATTCTGAGCTCCCAGGGAAGCCTGGGAGCTTCCTGGAAATGTAAATAATTAGGCTCCAACTCTGCTCCGCTGAACCAGAATCTTGGGGATGTGGGTCTCTGGTGGTCATAGTTTAACCAGCCCCTAGGTGATTCTGATGCGAATTCAAGCCTGAGAGGCACTGGATGAGAACGAGGTGAAGAAACACACGTGTAGATGCGGGTGGTGAGGAACAGCTGCGTGGGGTTTGCTCTCCGTCAGCCAGATTGAGGAAGAGAGCGCCCTGGAACATCTCACGCGGGCTCGGGAGGGGAACAGCAGATGGGAAGAGAGCACGTGAGTGAATGGGCTCCATGAGTGTGCACGTGATGAGGAGGCAGCCTTTGTTTTTCTTGGACTAAAGATGGACGCAGAGTTGGCAGAGGGAGATGCAGGAGTCTTCTTACTGAAGCAGTGGTCCAGGTTCCATCCTCAGGAAATTCTGCCTGTTGTCTCCTTAAGATGCATTGACATGGTCCCCTCCCCGCCAAGGATGGCTTCCTCAAGCCTCAGGTGGATGCCCACTCCCTGACCCAGTAACCTCCTTCCTTCTGAACAGAAGCTGCGTTAGCCTCTGCTACTCTTGTCTTAGGCTGAAATCCTCTAAACTGATGAGTCGGCAATATAAATTTGTTATGGTTAATTTGGGACACAAAGGTTGCAAACTGATGATTAAGGCGGGGATTAAACTAACAGCTATAAGAAGCAGCTTCTTTTTAATAGGTAATAAACACATCATTGTTCCCTCTGATGTAGTCAGAAATCTGCCTTCTTTTTCCTTATTCTAGAAAATGCTCCGGTCAAATTATGTTTTCCCTGAAATGTTCAGTTGAAGGATTAGAGACATTCCCATTGTTTTTAGCTCTCCTGCAAGAACCCACACTTTTGAACCAAGTCAGAAGCATATACTTTTGTCAACAGATAATTAAAATCTTTGCTCACTCTTAGCATTGTATCTTTGGGGTTGAGGGTTTTTTCTTTCCTGGCCATTTATATACTTTTGGGAAATATGCTAAACAAAATCCAATTATTTTGATGTAACAACTCACTGTTGAGAGTAGAACAAAGTAACTGAGTACATGTCCTTTGCAGACTGTGTTTGGCAGTAGAGAGAGCAGCTTGTGGGTCCTCTCCATTTGGAGGAAAAAATGTATAATTAGAATCTGGGCCCTTTATCTTCTATTAATCTTGTGCACAGCAAACTCTGAGCAACTGTAATATTGCTTGCAGGGTGATGTAAATGATTTCAGGTGAACTAAACTAAGTTTCCTCTGTAACGCATTCCTGGCCTCGTTAATGAATGAGGCTGGTCTTCCTAACTGCTTCTCCTGGTTGAGGACCTCTTGGTTCCAGGAGGTGTTCTGACAAATGTGGTCGCATGCAGTTTGCAGATGGGTGAGTGGTGTCTGGGGGAAAGTGTGCTTTGCTTCTGTGACCCTGTGTGTCTTTGGCTTCTTTGCAGAGGCTGAAGTTGGTGTGCTCGCCGCAGCCGGACTGGGGTCCCTTCTTAGCTCAGCACCGTGGGGAGCGTTACAAGAACATGATCGACCCCTTGGGGACCTCTTCGCTGGGACTCAAACTGCCAGTGAAGGATTTGGAACTAGGCACCCAGTGCTAGTCTGATGGCATGGAATGGACCAGACTTGATTCTCTTTCTCCTCTCTGCCTTTCCCTGATAGCTGTTTTCCCGTTTTCCGTCTTCCTTCTCCCCACATCTCGGTTCATACCCGTGCATGAGAGTGATGACTTAGAAAAGTAGGACATAGCGTTGCATGCTGCAGCCAAGAGCTGGACGGAGCTTGGTTTGCCCACATCCACGCCGTCAGTTTCCAGTGGGGTTTACCTCACAGGCTCAAATCAACGAGGGGAGCGCCTCCCAGTGAAGTCACACGTAGATGTTCGTGAGTTGGTCAGGAGAGAAGCCTCCTCTGTGATTGTCACCGGTGGGGCCAGTCAGGCTGATGCAGGATAACCAGACGGTTGGTTTGGACTCATCTGAGCCACGTCGTGGTTTCGTTCGGGCACACAAAGTTCAGGGCAGGGTATCTTTGGAGGGTTGGCAGTGGTCAGAAAATGTTTTCAAGTGAGATGAGGCTGGTGGATTCAGACACCCCCACGGTGATGAAGTGCCCATTTCCATTCATGACTGGGGTTCTGTTTCCATCATTTGGACCAACTATCTCAAATGCGCCAAGGACTCGCATGCTTTCTCTCTGCAAGCTGAGAACCTCAATGAAGAGTCGGCTCTATTCCCTCAGTTGGTTTTTTTTTAATGACCATAGTTGTGAATTCTTTGGGTCCTTTCCTCTACCTCTGCTTCATGTTATTTGTGCCTGATATCATACATTCATAGCAGATGCCCTTCTCGTTTCTCCATACGTCGAGCACTGTGGTCCAGCATCAGCATCCCATATGTCTTCTCTTCCAAATGTCTTTCTACAAGCTGTAGTTACCTTGTCTCTCAACCTCTGGGAAACTGAGACTTACCCTGGTTCCGTCCATGTGTTACACATATCAGACACAAACTCTTGAAAGACAGATGGTGTCTCAGTTTTTACTCTTCACTTTTTCACTCACAGTCAATGCCCATTGTAGCCATTGAATCAAAGAAGTAGAGAGTTGAAGAGGAAGCAACCACAATACTCACTGCACTTTTTAGGCCATTGTAGGTACAGAAGTTTCTGATACATGCAGGTTAGGTAAGTAGCAAGTGAGCCAATTAGAGCTATTGCTTTTAAGACTACACTTAGCTGATACCATTTGAAGAGTCCCCAGTTCACAATACTCATAATCACACTCTAATGAGAGCGGATCATATGTCTACAGAGATTGGCGAAGCTGTAACCTCTATTATCTTCTTGTATCCTGAACATGCATATACGAGATTTTTAAAATGTGATAAGTGTTCACGTAGTGTGTACTTGTAATGGTGTTTTCTGTCCTTATAAATATCTTATGAATCACTGTAGAGATGGTGAGTATAGTGTAGTATAGTCTTTTTTTTTTTTCCCCTTCTAGTAATAATATCTAAACTTAAAATTGTTTCCTTAGGGGAGACCATTGCAATCATTTTCTTATTTGTCTGTCTTCATATTACAGGGTCTCAGGCAAAGTTTTCAGTTCAAATCTTGTATATTGATGTGACATTTTCATCCTTTTCAACAGTAACGAAACCCAACAACAGACCTTAAAGTAATACTTAAAAAAAAAATAACTTCATTTGTTAAAGAAAAAAAACCTTAGCTCATCTTCATCTTACTGAGCTCTTTCTTTTCTGGGGCAGATATCGTCGTTTACCGTGTGAACTTCAGGTTTTGAAGAGTAGTCTGTGGAAACTTTCACAAAAGGAAGTGCAGATGGGTTTCAGACTCTAGGTTTTTCATATCCTCTGTTTTCAAGGCATGTTTGTTCTTCCTCCTCGTGTTCCCCTTTTCTGCTTACTTACCTCCCAAAGCTAGAACTTACTGGAATCCATCACAGAGACTAAACCCTAAGCTTCCCTTAGACTTAGCTTTAGGAAGCTGAGCCATGACCTTCCTGCCCCAGTGTTTCCCATATTGACCTGTCCAGCGTTAGCATTGGTTTCCCCAAGAAAGCCATATTGAAAAGTCCTGAGGGCTCTAGCAGATCCCACACGGTGGTGCCAAAAATTAGCCTCTCCCCTTGGTGTCCGACGGGGTGGGAGAGGAAGGGAGGACCAGCTTTGGTTTGGAAAGGATCTGCAGCCTTTCCAGTTTGAACATTGAAGAAAATCACGGGAATCAATTAGCATCCTCCCGTGGGAACAATGGGTTTACGTAAGGATGCGTGGTTTCTGGCTTTCCTCTCTTGCCTCTTGGCTAAAATTTGAGTTGGATGCTGGATGCTAACCCAATTTCTGTTAATTATTGTTGTTGTGATTAAAAAGGGGGTGAGGTAAATTCATGGATCCTGCCAGATTTTTTTTGTACACACCACAAGTTTGATTCATGGTGAGAATGGGGACAGCCTCATTAACTAGTGCGTTTTGCACTTGGGGGCAGGACATTTGTGTTCATTACAATTTGTCCAGTTAAGACCCAGGGGCTGTTCCCTGAGCAACTGGGTTTGTGTGTGTGTGTGTCTGTCTGTGTTTTTAAAACTTTTTTCTTACAGCATCCAAGTTTCAAGTACACTGTCCTTAAAGTGGAAGGTTCTAAGTTTATCTGGGAATGGTTACCTTGTGAGTTTAGTTTTGTCTGTTTCTACAGTCGTGGTTAACTTTCAAGGCTTCCCTTGTCAGAGCAGTGTTCGGTATCTGAGTTGTCTCCACTCATGGCCAGTCTGCTCATGAGGTACCTCCCCTGGACTTGGCTGGGATGCTGAGATGCATATGGCCAGATGGATGTGTCCATGCTATTGAAATGCACAGTCAAGTGGAAGGAAAAAAATGAATGAATAAAAATGAAATGAATAGCATTGTCATAAAGCGCCACTTGAGAGTTCCCCTTCAAATGGAGGCAAAAACTGAGCTGCTGAGGAAAGGCTTGTGCTGGTTCACTGTGCAGAATGGTGGGGTGTTTTCTACTTGTGAAATTGTTTCCTAATACCAACAAATGCCAGAAACCCATTCTGAGAAAAAACAAAGCCATATGTTAAAAACAGTAACCCTGTAATATCCTTAAATGAGAAAAATATGTGTATGCCTTCACAATTAGTGTTGTGGCTTCTTATACATTTATTTGTCTTGTGTATTAGTAACTTTTAATCTCTTTAAGGCTGTGTGTTTGTCGTGTACAAATGTGTCCAGTCTGGTCTTCTTCCTCTTTCTCTCTTATATTTATTTATTGCATGGAATCTGTGGTCAATGCAAAATCTCGATGACCTCAATGTCTTTGAAATTTCCCATGTGTATTAGGTCAGAAATGGAGTCAACTTATATTTCAGTGAGCGGCACTTTAAAAGGACATTGAACACAATGACCCGGAAATGGATAAGACTTGGGTTGTCTTTGCTAATGTTGCACTGGAGTTGAGTGTTCCTTTAAGTTCTAATTCTGTTATCTCTATGTGCCTCATTGCTTCTGATAAACTTGACCTGTCAGCATGGTTTTCCCATGCCTAAAACTAAGATTTTTTTCTTTTCTCTTTGTTCCCTTGGCCATTGGTCATCATTCTTTTCACCAGAGACTTGCACAATAACTATTGCTTCATGTAAGTGTAATGGCAAGATCCTGCTGCTGCTACCTGGCTTTGGGTCTGTGACACATTTCTTCAGGCTGGGTGGTAGGTTCTCTTGCAGAGAAAACAGGCCAAGGCCAGCGAATGAGTGTCGCCTCTGTTTCCTCCTGGGTATTGTGTAGAAAACCTCCAGGCTGGGAGCAAATATTTGGATGTTCGAATCTTAATGCTGATTTCTCTGCAAAGTGGTCTGAGGATTTGCAAAAGTAAAGCTATCTTTCCTGGATTTTGCTTCAACTGTACAGAAAGGCCAAGTGATTTTGAATTGTGGTCTCTGCTTTGGTCACCTCTAAGCAGCCTGCAGCCAAAGAGAAAGTGTTCTCAGATTGGGTATTCATCACCCCTGAAGAGGGAGCAGTGGCTTGATTTGCCTGCCATGGATTAAATACATCTTCAGGTAACCATTTGCCTTATAGGTGTATTTTATTGCTAGGATGATACTTAGTAACTGACTAGGAACTGTTTTGTGTCTCATTTTTTGGGTCTTTTTTTTGCACTTTATATGGACCTATCATGGGATAGGTTTATTCTTTAACTGCGTACTTGGCTATTGTCCTTAATGCAGGCATCTTATGTGGTCCTGTCGCCGATGAATAAAGATATGTTCCCTAATCAGGTCCTTATATTTTTTCATTAACTGAACATGAAGAAAATATATTACATTATAAATGATGCACCATATATATATATATCTTATAGAGTACATATTATATACTGTGCATTATTCATTTAAGAAGTCATTATTCTTGAGGCCCTACCTCAAATTTTGTATTTATGTGTACAAATGCAATTTATGGTATTATATATTTGCCTATTATATACTGATATAAATTAGAATTTATCCTAATAATGTATGAGTTGACAAACCCCTAAATAAATGTCAGTGTTTAAAAACCTGATTGCTACAGAATTGTGTCTTTTTCAAACCCACTACCCACATTCTTTCTTTCGTAACAAATGGCCTTCAGGTATTCCCAGGATTGATCTGTTTTGTTGGGAGAAACCTGGAACAGAAATGGAAAACTGCCCTCCTGGGAAAATGAGATATTACACTGCTGCAGAAACAAATATCAATTAAATTGTTATATTCGGAGCCATCAGAATACACTATTGTTTGCTGAATTATTAATCACCCCTCCTGGGGAAGGGAAAGAGAGGGAAGGAGAGAGGATCTGAGTGAATCTGAACAGAAGCACTGGGCAAGTTAAATCCTTGGGTATATTTTAATGACCACTTTGTCAGTCTTCAATTCAACTTTATTTCAATTCCACAAACATTTACGTTGCTCCTCCACTGAGTTAGACCCCAGGCTACACTGAGTAAAAAATGAAAAAGTCCTGGAGCTCATGGAACACAGAGCTAAGTAAAAAGACCACACGTATTAAACCAGCACACAAGCGGATCAATACATGTCGTTCCTCTCCTTTGAGAGTGTGGAGCCCCCAAGTTCCCCTCCCCCCCGGGCAAAGAGAGGCCCTGAGCTCTGGGGTCGTGTGTAGAGACTGGCAGCTGTGCATTCCTGTCGGATCCTGTTAACCCAGAAGCTTGACCCTGTCTTCCTCAATGAACCCAAACACGCTCTACCTCCAACTTCAGCTGCCATTTCGGGCTGGCTATGGGGGTAAGCCACAGCACTCTTAGTGGGAAAAGATGCTCTCGGAAGCTGATGCTGCAAACTGCAAGCCAAGAGCATCAGGGTCCATCCTGTGATAATGAGACGGCCACACAGCCACTCAGGCTTGTTTATAACCCTGCATGTCAGCACGCAGACCGAGCAGCAAATAACAAACTCAGTGAAGACCTCATCCTGAAAGAAGAACTCTCCATGGCATCAGAATTTGGCTCTGGCTCATCATCCTTGGTTTCCTTCCTGAGATCCCTTTGCTCCTCTGTGTTTTAATTTTTTGGGGGGAAATTCTCAAGCCTCTCTAAAAGCAGTGAGGGTAGAATATTGTCTCTCATGTCCACATCACTCAGTTTCAACCATTAACCGACTCATGTTCCATTTCTTTCTTATGTATCCCTCTCCCCTCTATGAATTGAAACTTTCTGTGGAGTGTTTCAAAGTAGAGCCTAGACACCATGAACTTTCCCTTGGGAAGGCTCCACTGTGTTTCTATGCCCCAGTGTTATTTATTTGTTAAAAACCCTGACTGCGCTGGGTGCGCGTTGTGGCAGTCAGCCTCTCTCTAGTTGCAGTGTGTGCGCTTTTCTAGTTGTGGCACGCAGGCTTAGTTGGCATGAGGCATGTGGGATCTTAGTTCCCCAACCAAGGGTCAAACCTGCATCTCCTGTATTGCAAGGCAGATTCTTAACCATTGGGCCACCAGGAAAGTCCCTAACTTTTACTGGAGTATAGTTGATTTACAATACTGTGTTTCATGTTTACAGAAAAATGATTCAGTTGTGTGTGTGTGTGTATATATATTCTTTTTCAGATTATTTTCCTTTATTATTGTTGTTCAGTCATTAAATCATGTCTGACTCTTTGTAACCCCATGAACTGAAGCACACCAGGCTTCCCCAGCCCTTCACCATCTCCCTGAGTTTGCCCAAGCTCATGTCCACTGAGTCAGTGATGTCATCCAACCATCTCATCCTCTGTCACCTCCTTCTCCTGTTGCCCTCAATTTCTCCCAGCATCTGGAACTTTTCCAATGAGTTGGCACTTCACATCAGGTGGCCAGAGTATTGGAGCTTCAGCATCAGTCCTTCCAATGAATATTCAGGGTTGGTTTCCTTTAGGATTGACTGGTTTGATCTCCTTGCAGTCCAAGGGACTCTCAAGAGTCTTATCCAGCATCACAATTTGAAAGAATCAATTCTTTGGCACTCAGCCTTCTTGATTGTCCAACTCTCACATCGGTACATGACTACTGGAAAAAGCATAGCCTTGACTAAAAACAGACCTTTGTTGGCAAAGTGATGTCTCTTTTTAATGTACCATCTAGGTTGGTCATAGCTTTTCTTCCACAGAGCAAGTGTCCTTTAATTTCATGGCTGCAGTCACTGTCTGCAGTGATTTTGGAGCTCAAGAAAATAAAATCTGTCACTGTTTCCACTTTTCCCATATCTATTTGCTGTGAAGCGATGGGGCTGGATGTCATGATCTTGGTTTTTGAATACTGAGTTTTAATCTAGCTTTTTCATTCTCCTCTTTAATCCCCATCAAGAGGCTCTTTATTCCTCTTTGCTTTCTACCATTAGAGTGGTATCATCTGCATATCTGAGGTTATTGATATTTCTCCCAGCAATCTTGATTCCAGCTTGTGAGTCATCCAGCCTGGCATTTCACATGATGTACTCGACTTATAAGTTAAATAAGCAGAGTGATAATAAGCAGCCTTGTTGTACTCTTTTCCCAATTTTGAACCAGTCCATTGATCTATGTTCAGTTCTAATTGTTGCTTCTCATCCTGCATACAGGTTTCTCAGGAAACGGGTAAGGTGGTCTGGTATTCCCATCTCTTTTAAGAGTTTCACTGCTGCTGCTGGCTGCCCTGGGGTCAATCTCCTGCCCACCTGGCCTGCCACTGGCAGAGCTCTGGCCCCTGACTTTCCTGCCCTGTGGCTCCTCGAAGTTATTGTCCAGGCCTGGTGAGCCCGGCCACCTTGACAGCCTCAATAAGCATTTTCCACTATAGTTTATTACAAAATAATTGAGTATAGTTCCCTGTGCTATATAATGGGTCCTTGTTGGTTATCTGTTTTATATATGGTAGTGTGTATGTAACTCTTTAAATAGTCTTTCCCTAAGTGACATGACTGAGTGAACTGAACTGAACTGAACTGAACTGAAGTGGGGATGATGATGAAATGTGGGAGGCTTAGCGCTCACATATCTGCAGCAGGTTGATCTTCTCTGGGCTGTTAACAAGGGTACAAGGATCTATTCGAAATGAGCTAATGGTGTTTACTCTGATACCTCCCCTGCCTCCCCTTGCTTCCTGCATCCAATCTTTCATCTTGTTTTCATCTGTTTGGCAATGATTCCCCCCTGACTTTGTGGCTGTTTTCCTGCTGATCTCACTCCTGCCGCTTTGATTGTTCTCTGCTTTTGTTCCTGTCTCCTTCCTTCATCTCCCCATATGTGTCTCCTGGAACTAGAGATTCAGAATCTCACGGTGGTGTGGAGGTCCAAGGTCATTTATTCCGGCATCTCTGATGTATAGATTCTTCTCTGATAGTCCGTTTTGTGGGAACTGACTTTTCAAGGTGATACATGTAGGATGGATAGTCACTGTCTGAAACAAGTTCACCATAGGAGTCTTACAATAGAAAACACCTCCAGGGCCTTTAAAATAGCTCAACTTGACAAAAATTGGATTTACATATCCTACTGCATTAAACTGAGACTGTGTGTGGTTTGGGTCACTCTTTTCTTGCCTTTAGTGCAATCTGTAATTCTATGAGAATTTTCATATTGTAAGTGATTTAACCCGACCCTGTTCCTCTTTCCAGGAAGCTTCTCCAGATGCCTTAGGATGAGGAGAAAATAATATCTGGAATATAATATGGATTGCATTGAAACAGAATCACACTTTGATGATCTATTGGTCCATTCACTCATGTATTCATTTTTACACTCAATGTCTTAATAATGTTAAGACATTGATATCTTTCCAGCACGTAATAGTTTGTGACACATAGTAGATACTCAATAAATGCATTTTTAATCAAGTGAGCAAATATTGAGTGTTGGTTCTCTATGAGGAACAGAGCTCAGTGTTACGTGCAAGAAAAACGCGTAAGAGTTGGGTTGTGCCTCCAGGTTACTCAGTGTGATATATACACATTGCTGTAATACACAGTGGGAAGAACCACAGGGTATAGGACAAGAACACACCAAGGGAATGTGGAGGAAGAAATGCCTTCTGTCTGAGCGGATTAGGCAGGATTTCAGGAAACAGGGACATGGGGAGAGTTTTGACCATGAGAAAGATATCAGTGTAACCAAAAGCGGGGTCTGGCTGCTTGCCACTCAGATGCCAATAAAGAGGACAGGTTGATGGAAAGGAAAGTTTGCTTTATTCTGGATGCTGGCAACTGGTTGGGGGGTGGATACCTGTCCAAAGGCCGACTCCTCTCCAGTGAGAGTCCATGGGCTAGAGCTTTTATAGGCCGAGGAAGGGAACTACATGCAGAAATGGCACAGTCACTCTTGACAGTCATCTTAAAATTGGTCATTAGTGGTCTCACCAGCATCCTCTTGATTGTATAATTCATCTTCAGTTCCAGGGCCAATTTGTTCCCATATCCTTGAGACCAATTGTTGGAATTGTGGCAGCTTATGTCATGGCTACAGTTTGGTTATTGTGTAGTTAACTTCTCCACCTGGTGAAGGTTTCAGTATCTATAAGACAGCTCACAGGAGATAGCTCAGAATATTATCTATAGCCCTTGAGAGGGAACTAAAGGTCCTTGACTTTGCTTAATGGTTAAACTATTATTATTTGGTCTCCTTTGACTGTTTACCTTTGTTTCTGCATCTTCTCACTTCTCTGATTAAACTTATTCTTTAGCTAAAGTTTCTCCATAGGCAAAAGGCAGGCAGAGGATATGGTGGGACAAGAAGCAGAGGGCCCTGCTCTGTTTTGTTAGGATGAGCTTTGGAGGTAGACAAGACCAAGTGAGTGATGGTATGGGGATAAGACAGATCATGTCAAGAAAAATGGGGGGATAAGGTGGAAAGTGTCAGACATGCTTGTGGGAAGTGAGAACTAAGGCTGAAAAAGGGGTTTAGGACTTGACAGTCAGGTGCTTTCAATGGCAACATGAAGAGTTCAGAAGCTACCAAGGAAGGTTATTGATCATAGAGAGAGATTTCCTGGCAAAGGGAGCTATGATCCCAGAGACCAAGCGCTGTCCTGGGTTCGCACGCCAGCTCTATGTCTTATTACCACAGCCTCGGTTTTCTCAATTTCTGGTGTAACCATGTCACATAATTACGATGCACATTCAGCTGAAATTTGTATGTGAGAATTTAACAACTAAGATAGCTGTTGGATATTGGCTGTTAGAGCTGTGCATTTGGAATATTGGCCTGGTCGCCGTGTCAAGGATGGATGGAAGTGGGGAGAGAGGTGGGGCAAGAACACTGGTTTGATTGTGCAAGAAACCAGACTTTTCAAAATGTTAGAAGGAAGAGCGAAACACTAGGTCATAAATCTAGGGATATACGTAACAGTAGCAGGTACTCTCCTTTCTGACCCATGTGACTGGGGCCATCGGGGTTTATATTTAAAAATCTGAGCAATCAGCATGGCGATGACACCGGTCAATAGGGATGGAGGCTGGAGCATGGTCCTGGAGACTCTTGCCCTGCCAGATACTGCCGTGTTAGTTTCTAGATCTTGGCAAAGTCTGAGTCCAGAGTGGGTGCTGGGACAGGCGGGGCCTTGAGCTGGGACTCGGGGTTCTCAGGGCAGCCTGGATATTCTCCTTCCATTACTTGGTTCCTCTGCTGTCTCCTCTCAGGAAGGGGAGGCTAAGGGACTCTGGCTATTTATGGGATGCTCATTTACACCACTCGCCTCTGGATTGTTTGCTGGTATCATGTCCATTCCATGCTGGTGTTGGGGAGAGGTGCACAAGAGAACCCTGGGCACGACCTTCCAAGGTTGTATGAATTTGATCCTTCTTGACTGTGGGTTTTGAGATAAGTCATACCGAAAAAAATCTCTGCTCCAAAGTGGAAAGCACTGCCAAGTGTAGGCTCGTGGCGTGTCAATGTGCTGGCTCTTTTCCTGCGTTCTGATGAGTGCTTCTACACACCCTGTGTTTTGGGGTGAGGGTAAAAAGTATGAGGATCTTGTACTAGACCGGTATTGATATTTTGCAAAGTTGGTCCAGTGTAAGGGAGTGTGGAGACTGAGCTTCTCTGATTTCCTGTTCTTAAAGAAGGTTTCTGACTTTAGCAGGCTTGTTGTCACCTGACCAAAACATGACATTCCCTAGTTTTCAGGAATGATAGATAAGATAGACTGCCTATTGGTTCCACTTTTTTACCTTGTCCCAAATCACACCCGGGCTATGTCTTCATCGCGAGCAGATTGTACTCGTCCTTGACTTTATTAGCATGTAAGCAGAAGTGATAGTGTGTCCGTTCTGAATGAAGACTTTAGAAGACCTGACCTATTTCCATGTCATTTGAACCTCTTCCTGCCATCAGAAGAACAGGTCCTGCTAGCTCAGTGGTTCAAGGAAGATGAAAGGCATGAGGGACGGAGTCGTTCAGCTGACACACGGACCTGCTGTGAGAAGGGGGATCAACCCAGCCCCCGTAGCTTGAAGCAGATGTGCCTGAGGCTGGATGAGATGAATCCTCACCAGCCTGCAGATGTGTGAGATGCCACGCTTAGTGTTGGGTGCTATGAAATTCTGTGGTTATTTACACCACAGTAGCTGGAAGAAACACAGGGAGTGACCATGTGACTAGATTCCACCCAAGTTTAAGTGGAGGTGACACATGGGCCTCCTAGGCCCCTTCTCTTCATTCTCTTTTCTGTTTGCTTTCTGGAATGTGGAATAAATGGCTGGAGTACCAGAAGCCATGTTGAACCGTGAGGACAAAAGCAATGTTCTAGGAATGATGAAACAGAAATCTGAGAAGAGCCCGGCTCCCCGTGGACTTCATAAAGCCACTAAATTAAACCTCACTCAACTCTAGAATGTGCATTTTTTAACCTGAGAGAGTCTTAACTCTTATATAAGTTATCATCTGGGAGTTTTTCCTGTTACATGAAGGCAGACAGAATCCTTACTGATACAGGTAGTAAAATGAACTAGGAAGACTGGAAGGAGAGCCAGGGAACCACTGGGAGATGTGGCAGAGTTTGACAGTACTTGGCTGCTGAGGAGAACTTTCGAGGCCTGTGACTCTGGAAAGCAGTCTAAAAGCATGGGAAATGAGCATTTTTGTTTCATGTAGATGAGGAGGCCCAGTCTCAAGAACTCACGTGAAGGGTTGTTGCTTAAAGTAACTAGAGCAGGCTATCCCTGTTCAAAAACACCTGCCCCATTATGCCGTTCCATGGCCTGAATTTCCTCCAGGAGATGGTCATGGCTTTGGGTCACCAGACCAGCTGAAGGATGTGCCATCCTCCCTAACTCAGCGTAAGTACAAAAGGACCTCTTCCTCCTCCTTTTTCTGCGGAGCGATGGCAGCAGTGTTGAGCACAGGGCTCTTCTACCAAGAGTAAAGGATCACTTTTAGGCCTGGCAAACAAGGCTGGGTGAGCACTTTGTGGGCAGCCCAGGGCCACAGGACCATTGAAGGAGCCTTCATGGAGGGAAGTTTGAGAGAGTATCAAGGGGGTCTTTCCCCACCCTTTTGGTTTCCATGTGAGGGATTTTCCTTTGATACTCCTGGACCTTTCCTGTACTCCCTGCTTGCTCCACTTTTCATAGATGAGGCAGACAGCCATTGGTCCTCATTTCTCAGTGAGTCCTCTTTCACTTTCTCCACCCCGATCGGTGGGAGCAGATGGCTTCGCCAGGATCCAGGCTGGAGGCAGGGAAGATGGCCAGCCCATTTTGGCTTTCATGGGAGGCTATGCTCTCCCAACACTGTCATGTTGATAAAGATGATGCTTGGCCTCTTGCTAACTCATTTATTTCTCAGTTGGTCAGAACTCATGAAGGAAATAGGGCTGCTATGTACTGGTTTCCCACAAGACCTCAACAAGGAGACCAAATCCATAGGCTTTATCCTAGGAAAAGTGGTGTAGCTTAGCAGCTGTTGTTCACTTTCTCAGCTGTGTCTGATTCTTTTGTGACCTCATGGACTGTAGCCCTCTAGACTTCTTTGTCCCTGGGATTTCCCAGGTAAGAACAGGAGTGGGTTGCCATTTCCTTCTCCAGGGGATCTTCTCAACCCAGGGATCAAACCCATTTCTCCTCCTTGGCAGGCAGATTCTTTACCACTGAGCCAGCAGGGAAACCCAGCTTAACAGTTAAATATACAGATTCTGCAGTCCAGCTGCCTGGGTTTGAAACTTGACTCAGGCACTCATTTGACAAATTGCTCAGTTTCCATATCTGTAAACTAAGTGTAATAACCCCACATACTTCACTGGATTGCTTTGAGGAATTCATCCATAGAAAGCACTTAGTGCAGGAACCCATACTTCATTATACTTGAAAAATGAGCCATTATCATTCTGGTTAGGGTCGAGGTGAGGCCTGCTTCTAGCACCTGCTTGAGAATGGGTTTCTGCTTTCCCCTGGTCTATAGGAATGGCCAACATGTGCTTATGTAACACTTAACCTGGATATGTGAACACCTTGGTTCTTATCATCAGAAACTCAAAACTTATCCAAGATCATTGATGTTATGGATTAGGAGGGTTTCATCCAAAAAATTATGGAACAATTTTGTCTATGATGTCTACATATAGATTTTTCTGTCTTCCTTCAGATTGACACCTCACTTTGTCCTATAAAGTGTTTGAAGCTGCAAGACAGAAGGACAGTAGTTAACTTCACAAGGTCTCTCTTATCTGGATGTCACTGAAACTGACTGTAGTGACTGGAGTAGAGAATGCATATTGTGTGTGTGTGTAGAATCCTTATATTCGTATGGAAACAGAGGCCCATGCATGGATGTATTCATTCATCCCCTCTTTGCAATTGCATGCGCATTTCAGGAAATGAAAATACCCACCCAGGTCCAGGCGTGCCTAGTTCAAGAGAGTCTGGCGCTTGCTGGGTTGGTGAAGGACACTTGGGAGTTTTTGCCCTTCTCTGGACTCTGCCAGTTGATTGGCACTTGGGTTAGTTTCCTAGGACTGTTAACAAAGTGCTGTAAACTGGAACGCTTAAAAACAACAGATATTTAGTCTCTCACAGCTCTGGAGGTTAGAATCTGAAGCCAGGTGTTGGCAGGGCCAGGCTCTCTCTGGAGCCTCCAGGGGAGGATCCGCCTCTGCTGCTTCTGGCTTGTGGCCCCAGGCATTCTGTGACTTAGAGCACTTCCGTCTGCCTGCCACATGCTTTCATTTGTTACGTCTCTGTCTTCATGGGGCATTTTCCTCCTCTTACAAGGGACACCAGTCACAATGAATGAGGACCCACCAATGACCTCATCTTCACCTGATGACATCAGCAAAGACTCAGTTTCTAAAAAAGGTCACATTCATAAGCACTGGGAGTTAGGACTTTAGCATGTGTTTTTTCATGGGGGTGGGGCACAGGGGTGGGAGACACAAACCAATCCATAACTATCCTCCATTCTCTTCACTTTTACAAGGAAATGTGTCATGCATCCCGAAATGTGAAGGTAGTTGGAAGGCTGTTTGGACACAGGAGAGTGCCCTGGGGTGAGGCACTGGAGGGCACTAAATGAGATGGAGAGTTTCTCAGCCTTGGATGCTAAGAAGGAGTCTTCCTCTGTCTTCCTCTGTGAAATTCACTGCCCTGCAGAGTCAGCCGTGGAGCAGCTCTGGGGGCCAGTGGTACAAGGCAGTCTGTTGCCTTGGTGATGGCCAATGAGAAGTGTCAGGTCTCCATGCTGCTTCCTGGAACAACATCCATTGATTCATCCAACAAACGTTTATTGAGCTCCTAAAATACGCCAAGTCTGTCCTAGGTGTAGAGACACAGTGGTGAACAAGAAAGACAAAAATCCTACTCTTGTGGCATTCTCTGCGGGGGGAGACAGAACAAATGTCAACAAATAAATCGATATTTCAGATAGTACTAAGCACTATAAAAAAATTAAGCAGGGTTAGGAGACAGAGAGTCATGGGCATGACGTGAGAACCTTCTGTAGGCAGGGTCTCCCCAAGGAGCTGACATTTGAACAGAGGCTGAAGTCATGTGAAAAGTGAACCACACTAAGATTTATGGAAAGAATGTTCCAGGCAGAGGGGGCAGCAAGTGCAGAGACCATGAGGAAGGAGGGTGGGAATGTTTAAGGAATAGCAAGATTCTGGGGTGAGCTAGGAGGTGAGGGGGAGAGAGCTGGGAAGCTGGGCAGAGGCCTTGTGAGATGTTTGGATTTCTTCAAAATATGATAGAAAAGAGCAAGGGAACTTTTGAGCAAGGGAATGTGATCTGATTCATGTCCTAAAAAGCCGACTGTGCCTGCTAAGGGATGGCTGAATTATAAGGGGCCAGAGTGGAGGTAGAGAGAACGATTGGAAGTCGAGGGCAATAGCCAAGGAAAGGGGAACTCATGGATTGGATGGAGGCAGGAGGAGTGAGGGGTGGTGAGATGTGGTTGATTTGGGATTTTTCTTTCTGTCTAAGGGAAAGCAGGGGTTTCCCAGGTGGCCCTAGAGGTAGAGAACCCGCCTGCAAATGTAGGAGGCATAAGAGAAGAGGGTTAAATCTCTGGATTGGGAAGATCCCCTGGAGGAAAGCATGACAGCCCACTCCAGTATTCTTGCCTGGAGAATCCCATGGACAGAGGAGCCTGGCGGGCTACAGTCCATGGGGTTGCAAAGAGACACAAATGAAGCGACTTAGCATGAATGCAAGAGAAGGGAAGTCAAGGATGCCCCTGGGTTATTTGGTTGGAACGCCTGATAAAGGTTGGTGCCATCTCCTTAGAAGACAGCAGGCAGGGAGTTTGAGAGGTGTGTGTGTGTGTGTTAGTTGCTCAGTCATGTCTGATTCTTTGTGACCCCATGGACTGTAGTCTGCCAGGCTCCTCCATCCATGAAATTCTCCAGGCAAGAATACTGGAGTGGGTTGCCATCGCCTTCTCCAGGGGATCTTCCCAACTCAGGGATCGAACCCCAGTCTCCTGCATTGCAGGGGGATTCTTTACCATCTGAGCCACCAGGGAACACAGTTTGGGAGTGAGGGGGAATTTAAAGTCCTCACTTGGAATATGTTGCAATTTTTAAATGATCATTAAAGAAGTTTTAAAAAATAGCTTTTAAAAAATATTTATTTATTGGCTTTGTTGGGTCTTAGTTGTGGCGCTCGGGTTTAGCTGCCCTGCAGCATGTGGGCTCTTAGTTCCCCGACCAGAGATGGAACCTGTGTCCCCTGCATTGGAAGGCAGATTCTCAATCACTGAGCCACTAGGGAAGTCCGTAAAAACAGCTTTATTGAGATACAATTCACATACTGTACACTTCACCCAAAGTGTACAAGTCAGTGGCTTTTAATATATTGTGAATATTTGTGAGAGTTTTTCAACATCATCACAATCAATTTTAGGGCATTTTCATTACCCCCCAAATAAGTCCTGCATTCATTAGCTGGCATCTGCTAATCTTTCCTTCCCCTTCCCCCTGCCTTAAGCAACTGCTAATCTACTTTTGTCTCTATAGATTTGGACATTTTACATAAAAGGAATAATATGACATGTGGTTCTTTGGGACTGACTCTTTTCACTTAGCATAGTATTTTCAAGATCTATCCCTGTTGCAGCATGTATTAGTACTTCATTTCTCTTTATTGCTGAATAATATTCCATTATATAAATGTATTGCCATTTACTTGTCCATTCATCAGCTGATGGGCATTTGGGCTGTTTCTACATTTTGGCTATTATGAGTGATGCTGCTATGAACATTTGTTTACAGCTTAGTGTGTGGCCATATGTTTGCAGTTCTTGTGTCTGTACCCAGGGGTAGAATTGCTGAATCATAAGGTAACTTTATGTTTAACTGTTTGAAGAACCATTTCACATTCTCACCAACCAGTATATGAAGGTTCCAATTTCTCCGCTTCCTTGTCAACATTTACTATCTGGCTTTTTGGTTTTAGCCGTCCTTGTGGGTGTGAAATGATATCTTATTGTGGTTTTGATCTGCATTTCCCAGATGGCTAATGATGCTGAGCATCTTTTCATGTGTTTACTGGCTGCTTGTTTTTCTTCTTTGGAGAAATGTCTATTCAGATCTTTTGCACATGTTAAAATTGGGTCATTTGTCTTTACTGTTGAGTGTAATAATTTTTAGTAAGGGCGAGTAGTTTAAATCAGGTATCTTATGCAAATATGCTCAGTCACGTCCGACTGTTTGCCACTCCATGGACTGTAACCTGCCAGGCTCCCTTGTCCATGGGATTTCCCAGGCAAGAGTACTAGAGTGGGTTGCCATTTCCTACTCCAGGGGATCTTCCTGACCCGGGGATTGAACCCATGTCTCCTGTTATCTCCTGCATTGCCTGGTGGGTTCTTTACCGCTGTGCTGCCTGGGAAGCCCGAATAAGATATAGGACTTGCAGATTTGTTTCCTGTTCTGTAGGCTATCTTTTCGCTTCCTGTGATGTCCTTTGAAACACAAACGTTTTCAGTTTTGATGACGTGGCCATATTGCATTTACGACACACGATGAGTAGCTGAGTATGTATGCTCGGAGTCTGAAGGAGAGGTGAGGACTGGAAACACACCAGGTGAGAATCAGCCATGTGTCAGTTCAGTTCAGTCGCTCAGTCGTGTCCGACTCTTTGCGACCCCATGAATCGCAGCACGCCAGGCCTCCCTGTCCATCCCCAACTCCCGGAGTATAGATGGTAGTTAAAGCTATGAGGCTGGATGAGAACACATAGTAGTAACTGTGGCTTGAAGACAAGAAGTCTGGGGTCCATGAGGCTCCCCAATATTTAGACGTCAGGAAGAAGAGGCAGAGGGATAATCAAAGGAAGCCTCTTGTTCTTGGACAGATCATAGAGGGAGGCCATTCAGAAGGGGAGGGCCGGCTTGGGGTGTGGTATTGGGTAAACTAAGCTTCATCACTGCTTCCATTAACATGGGTCCCATTGCAATATTCCAACACACAGCCACGTGGTCCCTTCATCGCCACCATAGAAATTTGCTAGGCGTGCTCTATAATGGTTACCTTAGCCTACACAGTCCAAATCCCCCCTCCAGAAGTGCATTTATAGGAGGAGATTGAGGTACTCAGTTATCTAGGAAGATTTATGACCTTGTTAAGATTAACACTAGTTCTGCTAATGGATGTGATGCTGCAAAGCTTTGACAGAACATATGCCTTGCTTTATTTTTTAATGGAACACACTGAAAGCTCCATCCCACAGGACCAACTAACTACACAGAGACTTTCAAAGAGAGAGAGAGAGAGCTCTAAAGGTCTGACTCAGACCACCTTTTCCCTTGGTTGGGGTCACTGTGACTTCTAGGATTTCTGGGATCAGTAAGACGCCTTTGAAACAACAGCTCAAAGCCACGGAGACTGCTCCTACTGAGGTGTATTTAAAATCTGCAAAAGAGAGAGAGGACTTGGGCCTCACGACACAATGTGGTTTTGGGGAATCCTCATTCACAAGGCCCAGCTCAACTTGAGGAGTTCTATTTTCTGCAAGAGGTGTGATTTTAAAGTTAACTTAAATGTAACATGTTCTGCGTGCATGCTAAATAGGGTCTGACTCTTTGTAACCCTATGGACTGTAACCTTCCAAGTCTCCTCTGTCCTTGGGATTTTCCAGGCAAGAATACTGGAGTGGGTAGCTATTTCCTTCTCCAGGGGATCTTCCCAACCCAGGTATCAAACCTTACATCTCCTGCATTGGCAGGCAGGTTCTTTACCACTAGCAGGAGATTTTAATTTTAGCTTTAAATGTAATATGCTCCAGGTGGAAGGAGAAAGTCTTGCCTCTGTAGTGAAATCAGACAGTCAATGCAGACAGATCCCCTCTGGGCTCAAGCTGAATTCCAGAAGAGATGGAGAATCTGTTCAGCCTTGACATCAGTTTACCTCTTAATCTTTCAGCTCAACTTCGGGCATGGCAATACACTTCTTTGTTTGCTTCCCTTCTTCTGCCTCAGGTGTTAGGTGCTGGAATTTATCTGCTTGTTCATTTCCTTTTAATCTGCTAAGGGACCACAGTGTAAAGGGCCAAGTGGGACAGTGGCTTGCATACGGGAATATCCTGAAAAATAGGGCAGAGTGTAGATAAAAACCTTCTCTCTTAATAAACTGTGTTGCTACTTTGGTGACCTTCATTGGGGGCTCTCGGGGTCACGGTGATGAAGGGGTTAGGAACAGAAGAAGTAAGAAGGGGATTAATGAAGAGGATTTTTCTTGAACGTTGTAAATGTTTCCTGGAAAATGAGGGAGAGCTTTGTTCAGAGACGTTTCCCTTCTTTGGGATCCCTATCATATCAGAGGGCCGGGCTGGACTCAGAGAGAGGGGACCAGTGTGAGCAAGCCAAGGAGTTTTAAATCATGTGGGGCTCGTTTGGTGTAAATCAAAGGCTCTGTCATGTCTGATTTCACGACTCTGCAACCTAGTTATAAATAACGTTCCTGAAAGGAAGTGCCGTAAACCTGGGAGATATTTCTAGGGAAGGCTGGGTTCTGGAAGGGGGTCACATAGAAGCAGGAGGATTGGTCTTGCCCACACTCCTAAAACAGTCCAGCCATTCTCTCCAGGAATGGTGTTGGAGAGGGTTCCAGAAAAACTGCGGGAGAGGTCAAACCATGACTGTGAAAGGAGAGTAGTAGGGTTTTTGACAAAACCATCGAGAAACTCACTCAAGGAAAAAAAAAATGGTTAGGAATTTCCCCTAAGTGGCAGCATCTGCCCTGCAGAACCGGAAGGCTTGCAAATAAAACTCCCCAATTCCCCACCGTGCTTCGCTCGGGCTCAGGGACACTTTTCTGCACCCCCCGGCCTTAGCGTCCTCTCCCTGAACCCCCAAAGCGGGTCTCCACTCAGAGGGACCCAGCGGAGAGAGGAGACTGGAGGTACAGGTGGTGAGACGGAACTCAGGCATCATCTCCCTCCTCCCTTCTCCCCAACCAGTCACCTAAGCAAATCCGGAGTAACTGTCCTCCAGGGAGGAGCTGAGCGCGCTAGTTGAGTCCGTCTGGGTCGGGGTTCCCCCGGTGGCGGGGACGCGGGGTGGGGGGTAATCCACCCGCAAGGGCTCAGGGTTCTTCGTTTCGACCAAGATGAACTGTGGCAACTTCGGCAGCCCCCACCGCGGCGCCGAGGCAGAGACAGCAGCAGCGGCTCCGCCGGCTCGTCTGGGCTGCAGAGCGTGAAGCTCAGGGAGGGGGTGCCCTGCGCCTCCAGCTCCTCCCTTTTGGTCCCCGGGTCCCGGGACTCCAGCTCCAGTGCTCCGAGTGAGAGCGGCTGCTGCGCCGATCGCCCGGGTCCTCGCCGCGGAGGAGGAGCCATTGCCAGCTCCAGGCGCAACCTGCCGGAGTGGCCAAGCCCCGCGTTCCCGCCCCAGCGCCGAGGCGAGCGCCGCCGCAGCGGGGGCCGGGGTCCGGGCCGGGTGCCGCCGCCCGCGGTGGGGGCGGGCTGGGGGCGGGGCGGCCGGGCCGCCTTCCCGGGCGCGATCCCTGAGCGCGGCACCCGGCGCAGCAGAACCACCTCCCTCGCCGCCCGCCAGCAAGTTTGGCGGCTCCGAGCCCGGCGCGTCTCGGCACCCAGGCGCATTTGTTTCTTCCTGGCTTCCTCGCGCCCGCTCTGGCCGGGACCCTTGGGAGCGATGCCGAGGGATGTGATTTTAGTTGTGTGCTTCTGTGTGTGCACCGCCAGGACAGGTAAGCACGGCTGGGCTGTCGGAGGGATGCGGGGAAACGGGCGAGCCCGGCCGCTGTGCCCAGCGCCCACCTCGGCTCCGCGCCGGTCCGGGGAAGGGCGTGGATGCGTCCCTCGACTCTCTCTGCTTCTCCAGGTGAAAGGTGAGAAGTGGGGCTTCCAGGCAGGTGGAAGATGCCCCCGAGGAGTAGCCCCCTGCCCGGAGGACGCGGCCTGGAGGGCACAGGGGCGAGGGGCGCGGCCGCTCAGGCGCACCCTCCAGCTGCTAGCGACCGGCTTCCGGGTAGAAACCCACATAGTAGGGCGGGCCCGGGAAGCCCACCCCCGTGAACTTGGCAGGTGCGGGGGAAACCGCGGTGCCTGCGCCCTGCTGGCCGGGGCAGGGGCGGCGGCAGGGCGGCGCACCCGCAGAGGGAGCGCTTCCGGCCGGCGGGCGGGCGCCGCTTGGGCGCGGGCGGGCGCGGCGCGGGGCGAGGGCTGCGGGCGAGGCTGGGATTCCGAGGCAGCTTTTCTCGTCCCCTCCTGCCTCTCCCCCGGGGAACTCCTGAAGTAGTTTTTCTTGCCGCTCCCTTTCTCCCCCAGAAGGCAGGACAAATTCGAGGGAACTGGAGCTGTGGGGAGGTGCTCTGAAGCTCCAAGCCAGTTTTCGCAGACTGTAGCTGCGTGTCGGTGTCGTGGAGGGGAGGTCAGGAAAACGCGCGTAATTTTCTGAAGTCCCCGCTTCGTTCTGCCTCCAGGGAAGCAGTTGTGAGGGCGTTAAGAGCACCTCCTCTCTCAGCCCTCAGCCTGCATGTCCCCTGGGGGTTTGGAGACCCACTCTCAGCCGCCTTCTCTGGGGAGCTAGTAGTAGACTGGGGAAGGTGGCGGTGGATTGCACCAGGGAATTGGCAAAAATAGGACTCTCCCTGCGGGTGGGAGCGTCGCGAGTTTTTATTCCTACGCTAGGCACCCTCCTAACGTGCGGCAGACTTCGCATCCCAGAGTTGATATGTAGTCATCCCCACTGCTTTTTTCCTCTTTTATCACTCTCATTTCTCCTATCTAGAGGCATAGCCTCCTGCTCACGCTGGGCAGCAAGTTTATCGGTAGAGGGCTGGGAATGGGTGCCCGGTCTGGGTGGGCTCAAAAGTTCCCTCCGCTCGCTCCCCAGGCGTCCCTCTTGGGCTGTTAGCAGCCCGCCTGAGAATTCAAGAGTTGGGCGTCCAGCAGCTTCCTGCTGGCCCTTTCCATCTTCCCCAGGACCGAGCAGGCGGCAGCTTTTCCTTTGCTTAATGAAAGAGCGGCGGGTGTGGACTTATCCAGCGATAAAAAGAATCCCCATCCGTTTTCAGTCTCCACCCGAGAGCTTCCCAGCCTGCCAAGATGCCATGACTGCCCAGCCTAGAATAAGCGCTTCTTGAGTTCTGGCCTATCTAGGTGGGTTAGTCTTTTAAAGCCAAGAGCACACGAGAAAAAGCTTGTCCCCAGGAAGATCAGAGCAGTGGGGACAGTGCAGAGTGTGGGCGACCAGCCCTGCTAGTGGAGAATTTGGTGCTGGTGAACATCTTACATGGGAACCAAAGAGAGAGAAACTAGGTGGGGTGGGGTGAGATATCCGTCATTTAATTTTCTCAAGTGCACATCGCTACGGAGTATGCCTGCGTCCTTTGTTCTCATTACTCCTTTGAAAAGTCGGCCAAAAGTACCTTCCCCAGAAGTGGATTGTGGGTCCAGGGCGCGTTGCTTGTGGAGTTTCTTTAAGAACAAAATCTTTTCCCCTTCCCCACATTGAGCCCCTTTAAATCTTGTATAAATTCGGTTGTAGGGAAGTTTCATTTCTGTATTCATTCATTCATTCAACTGAAGAGTTGAGCGCCTTGCTGGGTGCTAGGATTGCTTATGCAAAGAGGAACAGACTTGGTCTTTGACTTCCAGGAACTTAGGGCTTAGCTGAGAATCTAGATAGAGACTGAAAAGCATTTTTATTGTACAGCTTGATGGGGTAGAGGGAAGAGAGATGGGAATATAGAAGTCTGTGTTAAGGATATAGAGGAGAAATTGTAGAAATGAATTCTGGGGAAGGGTGGTAGATGGTCAGGGAAGGCTTTAATCAGAAGGTAACATTTGAAAGTTGTGTCTTGAAGGATTTTTAGGGAGTTTTCCAGGTGGACAGAGTGGGGAAAGCATTCCAGACAAAGGGCACAGCTTGTCCAAAGGCAAGGAAGAATGGAAGGATCTGCCACTTGGTTGTGCAGTTGCTTAGGGAGCTTGGGTTTTCTGTGCCACTTGGTACTCATTCAAAGAGTACCAAGAGGCTACACATTTCTACTACAAAAATTATCAGAAGAATCAGAGAGACATGGGGGAATTATATCTCAGTTCTTTTACTTACAGTTTCTTGAAACTTGGGGATATGATCAGCAGTTTCCGCTTTGATTTTACCTGGGAACCATCATCCCTGCCTCACACATCCATCCTCTGAGGTAGCTAAGGCTGGCTCTTAATTAGTTTATCAGGATCCAAACAGCCTCTTGTAAAGTTTATTTGTCAAGTGGGACAGTTGTTGTCTGGGCTGTTAACAGCCCAAGATGAAATAAACACGTGGTGCACTGAGTGAACTGCTCAGATATCACTGCTTTTAATGGAAATGAATAGATGCTATCAGGCACGTTTTAATTAAAGCAGCACTGCCGTGCAGTAGCAGTTACATAGGAAAAGATCTAATGATAGGTGTCACAGGAAGCTACTTAAATTACCTCATTGTTCAGAGAACTTGTTTTAAAGAGTAAAGTGGAGTTAAGATAGGTGTTGTTCTGGTTATTTCTGGGTGAAAAATTCTGAGATTTCCAGGTGCATCACTAATAATGGAAGTTTAGCAGGCTACGATGCTTTCCAGGTGTCTTGATGGTAGAGAATCTGCCTCTGGAGGAGGTAATAGCAAGCTATTCCAGTATTCTTGCCTGGAGAATCTCATGGACAGAGGAGTCTGGTGGGCTACAGTCCATAGGGCCACAAGGAGCTGGACACAACTGAGTGACTGAGCAAGCACACACACACACAGAAGGCCACGGTAACAGCAGTAATAACACATCTTGTCCATGAGTTTTCTCCAATGACCTGAAAGTGCGAATAATACAAAACTCAATGATTACTGCCCAATGGCTTCCAGTTTGTTGTGGTTACCAGGGCAATGGGTAGAGGGAGCTCCTGGGGCTGAGTGAATGCTTTTTGCTGCCACCTGCTGGGAAGGAGAGCTTTTTAAAGTACTTCCCAGGCTGTTATTAACTGAGTTGAATAATAGAGCTATGAACAGAAGCTCCTGGCCTCCAGTAATCAAGTGAAATATTGGCTGACTTGGAACAGGCACAGAGGATGCTTCTGGGATATTAAGAAACTTTGTAGGCGTCCAGAGGCCCAAATCTGATCAAATGATTGTGAAATCCTGCTGGTAAATGAGATCTTGGAGCATCTCTCCAGTGAGGTTTGTCCTGCATGGAGCTGGAAAACAGCTGCCTTCATGGATGGTGAGCTGGATTAGGTTTGAAGTGAGCCAAATCCAGGAGGATTTGCTTGTGAGCTTAGGTCTGGGACCCTGGAGGTGGATTGAGTGGGTTTTGGACCTGAATACTCCCTGAGTTGGGCTGAAGAGTGGCCAGCAGCAGCAGCAGGTGTCTTGGGAGATTAGGGTAGAGATTCTGAATCTCAGAGTCAGACCTCAAGTGTCTCTGCAAGATTGACATGCTGCCTTCCAGGTTTAAAAAAAATAGTTTTTCCTCCCGAGGCTCTTTTTATCCTACTTAATTCCAATACCCAGCTTCAGCCATTTATAGAGCAGTTATGACCAAAGTAAAAAACTTATAATAGAATTTCCTTGGAAAGGGCAGGAGCTCCATGCTTGGACGAGAAGCAGAAACATTAAAATAAAAAAAATATCTTTATGGAGCCAACACTCTCATACTATATGAGGTTCAGGTGAAGCCATGCAAATGCTGCCTTATTAATAGATTTTCTGATTCCTTAGGCAATGGGCATAGCAGTTTTACTTGTCCTGCTATTGGCATGAGGTATTTTCATCTCGAAGGAAACCACTTAGAGAAAAGAATATTGTATCTGGAAGGCTAATTGATTTTTCTTGTTCTGTTTTGTGGGATGTTTTTATAATAAGAGCAATACAGTTATCTTGAAACCAGGGAAGCCCCTTCATTTGTGGGCTCTAGGGGAAGAGGTCAGTATATTGGATTGGCCAAAACGTTTGTTCTGGTTTTTCCAAAAGATGATGCAGAAAAACCTGAACATACTTTTTGACCAACCCTAAGGAGAAAAGGAAAGATATAAGCATCTGAATGCAGAGTTCCAAAGAATTGCAAGAAGAGATAAGAAAGCCTTCTTCAGCGATCAATGCAAAGAAATAGAGGAAAAGAACAGAATGGGAAAGACTAGAGATCTCTTCAAGAAAATTAGAGGTACCAAGGGAACATTTCATGCAAAGATGGGCTCGATAAAGGACAGAAATGGCATGGACCTAACAGAAGCAGAAGATATTAAGAAGAGGTGGCAAGAATACACAGAAGAACTGTACAAAAAAGATCTTCACGACCCAGATAATCATGATGGTGTGATCACTCATCTAGAGCCAGACATCTTGGAATGTGAAGTCAAGTGGGCCTTAGAAAGCATCACTACGAACAAAGCTAGTGGAGGTGATGGAATTCAGTTGAGCTATTTCAAATCCTGAAAGATGATGCTGCGAAAGTGCTGCACTCAATATGTCAGCAAATTTGGAAAACTCAGCAGTGGCCACAGGACTGGAAAAAGTCAGTTTTCGTTCCAACTCCAAAGAAAGGCAATGCCAAAGAATGCTCAAACTACCTCACAATTGCACTCATCTCACATGCTCGTAAAGTAATGCTCAAAATTCTCCAAGCCAGGCTTCAGCAATATGTGAACCCTGAACTTCCTGATGTTCAAGCTGGTTTTATAAAAGGCAGAGGAACCAGAGATCAAATTGCCAACATCCGCTGGATCATGGAAAAAGCAAGAGAGTTCCAGAAAAACATCTATTTCTGCTTTATTGACTATGCCAAAGCCTTTGACTGTGTGGATCACAATAAACTGTGGACAATTCTGAAAAAGATGGGAATACCAGACCACCTGACCTGCCTGTGGAGAAATCTGTATGCAGGTCAGGAAGCAACAGTTAGAACTGGACATGGAACAACAGACTGATTCCAAATAGAAAAAGGAGTATGTCGAGGCTGTATATTGTCACCCTGCTTATTTAACTTATATGCAGAGTACATCATGAGAAACTCTGGACTGGAAGAAACACAAGCTGGAATCAAGATTGCTGGGAGAAATATCAATAACCTCAGATATGCAGATGACACCACCCTTATGGCAGAGGGTGAAGAGGAACTAAAAAGCCTCTTGATGAAAGTGAAAGAGGAGAGTGAAAAAGTTGGCTTAAAGCTCAACATTCAGAAAACGAAGATCATGGCATCTGGTCCCATCACTTCATGGGAAATAGATGGGGAAACAGTGGAAACAGTGTCAGACTTTATTTTTTGGGGCTCCAAAATCACCTAGATGGTGATTGCAGCCATGAAATTAAAAGACGCTTACTCCTTGGAAGAAAAGTTATGACCAACCTAGATAGCATATTCAAAAGCAGAGACATTACTTTGCTGACTAAGGTCTGTCTAGTCAAGGCTATGGTTTTTCCTGTGGTCATGTATGGATGTGAGAGTTGGACTGTGAAGAAGGCTGAGTGCCGAAGAATTGATGCTTTTGAACTGTGGTGTTGGAGAAGACTCTTGAGAGTCCCTTGGACTGCAAGGAGATCCAACCAGTCCATTCTGAAGGAGATCAGCCCTGGGATTTCTTTGGAAGGAATGATGCTAAAGCTGAAACTCCAGTACTGTGGCCACCTCATGTGAAGAGTTGATTCATTGGAAAAGACTCTGATGCTGGGAGGGATTGGAGGCAGGAGGAGAAGGGGACAATAGAGGATGAGATGGCTGGATGGCGTCACTGACTTGATGGATGTGAGTCTGAATGAACTCCGGGAGCTGGTGATAGACAGGGAGGCCTGGTGTGCTGCGATTCATGGAGCTGCAAAGAGTCGGACACGACTGAGTGACTGAACTGAACTGAACTGATAGATTCAATATATGGGTTTCACAAAGTGCAGCCAGAGTGAGAATCCCTTCTATTCATCTGAGCATGTGGAAGGGTTGGGAAAATGGGAGCCATCTGTACCTTTTGTATAAGTCCAGGGAAGTTGCGGACCAGGGAGATGGAATGGTCTGGAGGGCTGGTCCTATGAAAGACAGATGCAGCAGGCCCCAGCTGGGCACCAAATATGTGGTAGGAGTGTTCATACAGTTATCACTGAAACCTCATGAGGCTGGAAGGCTGGTATTGAAAGTGAAGTGAAAGTCACTCAGTCGTGTTTGACTCTTTGGGACCCATGACCTATACAGTCCATGGAATTCTCCAGGCCAGAATACTGGAGTGGCTAGCTGTTCCTTTCTCCAGGAGATCTTCGCAACCCAGGGATCGAACCTAGGTCTCCTACATTGCAGGCAGATTCTTTACCAGCTGAGCCACCAGGAAAGCCCGGGAGGCTGGTATAATCATCCCCATTTTATGGCTGAGATTAATGAAGCTCTGAGAATTGAAGCAATTTTTTCCCCTCAAGGGCACAGAGTTATTAGGGGGAGGAGGCCAGGACTGAAAGTGGTCCTTAGTTGAGTGTTCCAGATTGAGGGTGCTGTGTTCTCACATGGAGATGGGGATCCAAGGGCACCATTGGGGTGTTCTGCCAGTTCTACAGAGCCTGGGTGCCTTTTAGGCTCGTCCAGTTGCAGGGCTCCAAGTTTGGCCTGCATTGGTCATTTATTTTCACAATAATATTGCCCAATAAGCCACCGGAAACTCAAAATAGCATTTATTTTGGTTCATGCATCTGTTGCTTGGTTTGATGATTGGCTCACCTTGGCCAGGTTTGGCTGGGCATCATCCCAAACTCAAGTAAGGTGTCTGTCCCATGTGTCTGAATCTCCCTGGACCAGTGGCCCCATTGGACCATGTTCTTCTCATCGTAATGCAGAGGTACAAGGGAACAGGCTCCACCACACAGGTTTATTCAAGTCTTTGCTTGTATCATGTTGCTAATATTGTTACGGAGTCCAAGCTCACTGCTCACTGCATGACAGGCCAATAAATCAGGAGATGAGGTGTTGAGGCAAGCAATAATGACTTTTCTTGGAAAGCTGGCAGACAAAGAAGATGGCCGACTAATGTCTCAAAATAACTGTCTTATCAGGGTCTGGATGCCAGTTTCTTTTATAGAGCATGTCTTAGTCGTTGTGCAGGTTGGAAAAGAATTTCCAGACTTGAGACAGAATGAGAGGAGAATAAAGTCTATTAGAGTGGGAGATGCCATTAGAATAGAGGGCCAGCTCAAGGGACAGCCGACTGCTTTTGTGGGCTAGTAGCCAATTTTTATAGCCTCAAAACAGAAAATTCCTACCGGAATGATGGCATTAGGTGATTGGTTAGGATGCTATAGGGTGGGTAATATGGTGGTTACTTTACCTAATATGGGGTCAGGGAACTGGCTGGTTTAGATCCAGAGACTCATGGCAATAGTTGCTATGGGGCATGATCAGTTCCAGAGGTTTTTATCCTGTGACCTTGGTACAGGGTTCCACGGAACAGAGTAGAGGAAGTGAGGAGATAGAGTAAAAAGGTCATTAATCTTGCAAATATCTCCTGGAATGACCAGCCTTGGGAAGGGGATGTGTCAATTTCCTTTTTCTTGCAGCCATTCACATTTGCAACCAGTGGGTAGACAGAGTCATGATGTTTCCCTGAACAAAAGCACTCTGGTTTAGCATTCAGTTAGAGGGACAGGTTCCCTGAGGCAAGCCGTTATGTATAGACAGTATTCTTTTATTGAAAAAAAGCAACAGGAAGCAAAGGTTAAAGTAAAAGAAACAGATCCAACATATAGTCAGATTTTATTCTTTCTTGTAACTACATCCTAATGAATCAAACAAGTTACTTGACCAGGCTCAAAGTCAAGGGATGGGGAAGTTTATTCCCACTCTACGCTAAGGATCTGCATGCTGCTGCTGCTGCTGCTAAGTCGCTTCAGTCGTGTCTAACTCTGTGCGATCCCATAGATGACAGCCCACCAGGCTCCACCATCCCTGGGATTCTCCAGGCAAGAACACTGGAGTGGGCTGCCATTTCCTTCTCCAGTGCATGAAAGTGAAAAGTGAAAGTGAAGTCGCTCAGTCATGTCCAACTCTTTGTGACCCCATGGACTGCAGCCTACCAGGCTCCTCCATCCATGGGATTCTCCAGGCAAGAGTACTGGAGAGGGGTGCCATCACCTTCTCTGAAGGATCTGCATAGCCATATAGCAAAAAGTGTGGATATGGGAGGGGTAAAGATTTGAAGCCAATAATTCAGTCAACCATATCCCTTTAAAAAAAATTTCCTTGGCTGGAACTGGGATTCCCTGATAGCTCAGTTGGTAAAGAGTCCACCTGCAATGCAGGAGACCCTGGTTTGATTCCTGGACCGGGAAGATCCACTGGAGAAGGGAAGGGAAAGGCTACCTGCTCCAGCATTCTTGGGCTTCCCTGGTAACTCAGCTGGTAGAGAATCCGCCTGCAGTGCGGAAGACCTGGGTTTGATCCCTGGGTTAAGAAGATCCCCTGGAGAAGGGAAAGGCTACCCACTCCAGGATTCTGGCCTGGAGAATTCCCTGGACTGTATAGTCCATGGGGTTGCAAAGAGTTGGACACGACTGAGCAACTTTCACTTTCTTTGGCTTGAATTCCATCCAGTCCTCTCATGGTATTCCCCAGATATGCATATTGTCTGAGATCACTGTACCCAAAGCAGTGATCATGCATCCACTTTTTGGTTAATTCTGTGGGTCCTAAATTCAGGGTGTGACATATACAAGGCCTTGTGCAAAACACTGAGACTACAGGAATGCTTCCTTTGTCTTGGGTCCAGCTAAGGGCACATTCCCCAAACTACCTTCCAACTTCCTGTCCAGAGCTTGACCAGCATGGAGGTCCTCTGAGATCACTCTTAATCTCTGCCATATAGGTATAGAGCACTATAGGTTAAACTGAAATATTAATTGCTTTTCTTCCTTTCCAAGATGATCATTGAATTGCTGATATCTGTTTGCTTGGAGAAAAGCATCACCAGTCTCAGTGAGAGGCATCCTGTGCTGTGACATTGGCTGGTAGATGCCCATTGGCTTGGTGCTTCTTTGCACAGAGTAGGTAGTTGGTCAGTCATCAGTCTTTGTGAATTGAGTCTGTGTCAGACAGGTAGGATGGACTGATGTAAATCAGAGCACATCCCACTCTTCCCTCCTTAACACATACCTGAAAGCCCTCTAATGATTGTTTAGTTGCCAAATCATGTCTGACTCTTTTTGTGATCCCATGGACTGTAGCCCACCAGGCTCATCTGTCCATGGGATTTCCCAGGCAAGAATACTAGAGTGAGTTGCCATTTCCATCTCCAGGGGATCTTCCTGACCCAGGGATCAATCCTGCACCTCCTGCATTGGATTCTTTACCACTGAACCACCAAGGAAGCCTCATCTCTAATGATGCCCCATTGCAATTAGAATACTCTCCTTGTTGCAGTTCACAAGGTAGTTCCTACTCAGGGGCCTTGCTTTCTACCGCTGTCCCCCTGGCCCACTCTGCTCTGGCCACAGCAGCTTTTTGTGTGTTTCCTGAACATGCCAAGTTTGTTTCTGGTTTGCATTTGCTATTTTCTCAATAAATAGAAAGCTTCTTCCACCCCAGAGCTTCCCTCCTGGAATGATTGCCAGCCCTTATAGTCATTACAGAGAAGGCAATGGCACCCCACTCCAGTACTCTTGCCTGGAAAATCCCATGGATGGAGGAGCCTGGTAGGCTGCAGTCCATGGGGTCGCTGAGGGTCGGACATGACTGAGCGACTTCACTTTCACTTTTCACTTTCTTGCATTGGAGAAGGAACTGGCAACCCACTCCAGTGTTCTTGCCTGGAGAATCCCAGAGACGGGGAGCCTGGTGGGCTGCTGTCTATGGGGTCGCACAGAGTCGGACACGACTGAAGTGACTTAGCAGTAGCAGTAGCAGTATAGTCATTAAGGTTTCTGCTCAGAGGAACCTTCCTCTACCATCCTTTTTAAAGCCTCCATGCAAGCTGCTTTCTATTTCGTAATTCTTATTTTCTCATAGCTTTTATTTTCTTTGTGGCATTTATTGCCATCTCAGGCTTCCCTGGTGACTCAGATGGTAAAGAATCCGCCTGCAATGTGGGAGACCTGGGTTCAATTCCTAGGTTGGGAAGATCCCTTGGAGGAAGACATGGCAACCCACTCCAGTATTCTTGTCTGGAGAATCCCCTTGGACAGAGGAGCCTGGTGGGCTACGGTCCATGGGGTCACAAAGAGTCAGACATGGCTAAGCACACACACATAAGCACATTGCTATCTCAAATTGTCTTATTTATCTATTTGCTTACTTGCCCTCTCTTTACCTGCTGCCTTAGGAATGTGTGCTCAGTGAGGCCAGCTCCAGTGCCTTGCAGTGCAGTTTGTTTGTTACAAGGAAAGCACTCAGTTACATTTGTTGAAAAGCTACTGCATGAACACAGGGGTGAATGAACGGGGCTGAATAAATGAGTTGTCTTTGGGTAAACTGGTCTCCCATTTGGCTTCATTTGGAAGGGGAAGACTTACACCTTCAGTTTAGAGGACAAGAGGAAGCCTGACAAAAACTGAGAAGGTGGCTCTATGCACTGTGCTTCTCGTTTAACCCTTTGTCCACCTTGAGGATGACAGGCTTTGGCTCCCAAGACCCTTCCCTGAGCCACTTTCCGTCGATGGAAGCCTAGATTGCTGCAGCAGTCTTTGTCTCCTAACAGGAAAAGTGAGGAGCGTGTAGATTTCCTTCTGCAGGTCTATGGGGAAACGGGTGAGGGTGGGAGGACAGATGAGGTTGTCACAGGGCGTGATGTCCTGAATGAAATGCACTCGGTCTCTCTGGGACAAGCTCTCCAAATCTTGCTTCAGTGACTACGTTACCACCAGACAATTGTTGACAGCTGTTGCTGATTAAAACGTCTCCAACTGTGCAATCAGAATTGCACTATTGAGATGCTAAGTGTAGACAGACACAGCCTTTAGGAATGGCTTAAACAGAATCCCTTGGAGTGATTGCTAGCCTTATTAATATATATAACTGGAAGCCACTTTGCAGTCATGAGCGAATTATTCTACAGAGCACTGTGTAGATGGGAGACAGGTTCGAGGATTTGCCTTTATCAGACCAGATGATGGAGGCTCAGGGCCCTGTTTCTCTGTGCCCTGTAATTCTCCAACAAGAGTTATCAGGGAGTCTAACTTTTCAGTGACCCCCTTGAAATGTACACCCGTCGTTCTGGAGATTCCCTTTCCTGGCCAGTCCCTCTGCCACTCCTGACCAGCAGGGAAAGCATCCCTCCCATTTCCTTCCTCTTTATCACACATGTGGGTGCCTGATTAACAGTGCTCTGCAGAGGTGTTTCCTGGTGACGATGGTGTCAGATGCCATTACTGCATCAGTCTGAACAGGAAGATCAGGGCCACAGTCCTGTACCCATGGTCCCTAAATTGAAAAAAGCTCAGAAACCCAAAATATAACTCGCTTGGCAGCAAAACCTACCCTGAGCTGCACTCCTTTGGTGGCAAAACTTGACTTAAACTGATATGAGGCTGGGTATAGTCTTTACTTGTACCAATTAGAAGGAAACACCATACTTTTTGCTTTAGGAATACTGTGTTTGGGTATGGGGTGCTGATGTAGACTTTGTTGACGGTGTTACATAAAATGAGTATATGGGCCAAATTAGCTTTCCAACAGATGATCCATGCTGAGTTCTGAAATATATTTGGCCCTGAGGGTTTTGCATAAGGGATTATCAATCTGTAGTGGGGATGGGAAAGGGACGAAGAAACCACAGTATCAGTGGGATGATGGAGCAAAGAGTTGCCTTCCTTTTCCATCTAGGAAAAGAGCGTCTCCGTGCGCTCATCACTGGCTTCTTTGTAGTCCCTGCCACTTCTGTTCTGTGTAGTTTCGAGCAAGTCTGCATTTTCAGACAAGATGGCTCTCTGTTCTTTTTCAGTGATGGGCTTTGGGATGGATCCGGACCTTCAGTTGGATATCATCACTGAGCTCGATCTTGTGAACACCACCCTTGGGGTCACGCAGGTGTCCGGACTGCACAACACCAGCAAAGCATTTTTATTTCAAGGTAAAGGCATCTCTCTCCTTTGCATGGGGTCAGGACTTGGGGAGGAATTTTGGGTCTGCCTGGGGCGTGTTCCTCTGGAGTGTATCTGTTGGGCGATCATCTCTGTTACTTCTCCTATGTTATCGCCATGAGGAATGTTCAGAGATGCTGAGGGTGCTTAGATATTTGAAGGGTGTTCTGAGGGTGTAAGGGGGGCAGTAGTGGTCATGGTGATGGAATATTTGGCTTGGCAGTGTCGTGTCCGACTCTTCGCAGCCCCATGGACTGCAGCCCACCAGGCTCCTCTGTCCATGGGATTTTCCAGGCAAGAGTACTGGAGTGGGGTGCCATCGCCTTCTCCGGATATATATCCCAGGGGATTTTAATGGAGGATCTGAAGTGGAATGAATTTGTAAAGTCCTTGAAAGCCACTGACCAGTCATATTGTTTTCACAGGATATTTTTTCTACTGTTACCCATATGTTTACCTATATCCATTAATGCATCTATTCCTATTCTTCTATCTGCATCTCTCATTAATCAGTGGACCATGCACGCAGGATATTTTATGGCTGCAGTGTCTTAGGGGTACAGCTTACTTGGTTCTGCCTGCTATAAATCTGACTACAATTCGTTAAATTGTTCAACAAGCATTCATCAGGGCAGTATAGTGCACTTCTTAAAAGCCTGAGCTCTGGAGCCTGACTGCTTAGAATCAGATTCCAACCCTATCATTTACTGATTTTGCGGCGTTGGACAATTCCTTAGCCTGACTCTGCCTATGTCCTCATCTGAAATAATAGTACCTGCATCATGGGATTATTACAATGATTGAGGAATGAATCCATTTGAGTGGTTCAAACAGTGCCTGATAACACAGTAAGTTCCCAGGAAGTACTAGCTGTTATTATGGAACCCTTACTGTGTACCAGGCACCATGCTAATAGTGGGATTATTAATAGGATGGGGAATATATGTATATCTGTGGCAGATTCGTGTTGATGTATGGCAAAATCAATACAATATTGTAAAGTAATTAACCTCCAATTAAAATAAATGAATTTATATTAAAAAAATAAAAAGAAAAAAAGAATAAGTAAATAGAGTGAGGGAAACAGTCATTACACAACTAATTATTGACTTCCAATGGCTATACTTATCTTGAGGGAGATATATAGGTTGCCAAATAAGAGTATACAGGGAGATCTGATTTAATGGGTGTGGGGAGATGGTAGTGGTCAGGGAAAGGCTACCCTGAAAAAGTGATGTGTCAGTAGAAGTGTGGAAAATGAATAGAAAGCCTGGTGTAGGAAGAGGTGGGGGCTCAGAACATTCTGGGCAGTAATGGTATGTATGAAGGTCTTAAGGCAGAAACCAACAGAAAGACATTTAGCGTGGCTAAGGTGGTGAGCGGCTGGAGAGGTTGGCAGGGCCTAGGTCACACGGACCCTATAGGCAGAATGACATTCAGCTGATGTCCATGGGCTTGGGGTGCTGATGCTTTATGGCCAGTGTCCATTCTGATTGGTGGGGGGCCATGTACTTGTTAACTATTTCAAATATTACCCAGGCCCTTGTTAGTTTTCTGCTTTACTCTCAGATCAGTGGGGGCCTTTGATGAGTTGAAGCAGGGGAGTGATCTGATCAGATATAGCAGTCAGACAGCCTGGATATTCCTATACAAAAATGCCTGGCGGGCTTCTTTGAACCAAGCCTTTTGTGAAGATAACAAAAGGCTTATTTTAGAGTGACTGAACCGACATTATGGGATGATATATATATCCTGTGCAGAGAACTTCAGTCTTGTTAATAATATACTGCACATCTACAGATCCTATATAGTAATATATAACAAGGCTACAGATATGTTAATTTCCACTCACTCTTAGGAATCAGTGAAACAAATAGATTGGGCATGCTTAAGAGCAGACAGACTGGGTTAGTTTTCTCTTTGCATTGTGCAAGATCTGTTCACTTACTATTGAGAGACTATCCCACTCTTGATTTGAGAGGCGATGCTGACACTTTGTCAACAGAGTTGTTATGGAAGCCTGGCTCATCTCTATACTTCATGAAAGCAATAGTCTTTCTATCTAAATACCCCTACATCCCTACGGCCAAGTATTGTGCATGGTAGATAGTAGGTGACGAAGAAGCATTTTGAACTGCATTAAAATTTTCTCTGTCCAATGTGCTCTTTGAAAGGCTTGCTGCCTGCTTTATGCACTAATCTAGTCACTCATTTATTTATTCCCTAGGCTAGATCTCTGCTCTCTAATTTGTGTGTTCTCTGCTTCTGGGATGTCTACCATGCTCCAACAACAGGGAGAGATTTTCAGCTTCTTTGGTGGGAAGAATAACTGTATGTATCACGGGAGTTTGATTGAGGAGGGCTTTCACTAATTAGGGCCCTTGTGATCGCATTACTTGGATAATCCACGGCAATCTCTCCATCTCAGGATCTCTAATCTGTAAAGTCCATTTGGCATGTAAGGTAACATATTTCATATATTTTGGCAATCAGGACATTGACATTTTTAGGGAACTATTATTCTGCTTACCACAACGTCTGCCCACTGGCCCCTCCAATTTCATGTCTACTCCACATGAAGAATCAATGAACGCCATCCCAGTGTCTCCCAAGGTCTTAATCCATTATACCATCAGCTCAAAGTCTAAAATCTCATCCACTCATCAGTTGAAAAATTTCTAGTCCCACTGTCTAAATAATCTAAATCAGATATGAGTGGGACTCTGAGTATTTGCTGTTTTGGAGCAAAATTTTTCTTTATCTGTGGATCTGTGAAACTAGAAAAAAGTAATCTGCTTCCAAAATATAATAGTGTGACAGGTATAGGATTCCAGCTATAGAAATTCCTGTCCAAAAGGGAAAAGTGGAAAAAAGAAAGGGGTCACCAGTCCCAAGAAAATTTGAAATCCAGCAGGACAAACCCCACTGGAGATTAGGGTCTGAGGGTCATCCTCTGTGGTCCTTGGCTCTGCCTTCTAAGTTTATGACTTGTTCTATGAATCATTCTTTTTCATGAAAAGTAGCATATGTTTGTAGTTTGATAGTTTTTTTAAAAAATTACTTTTAAATATTTGGCTGTACCCGGTCTTAGTTGTGGCATGGAAGATCTGCTTCCCTGACCAGGGTTTGAACCTGGGCCCCCAGCTTTGGGAGCACGGAGTCTTAGCCACTGGACCACCAAAGAAGTTGCTATAGTTGAGTAGTTTTATCAACCTATTTCTTGCCTATAGAATCTGGGGCATCCATCAGCCTTGTTTCATCTTCTTCCTGTTCCCTTCAGTCCTAGGTGGCAGCGTTTCTCTGGTATAACATTCTCAAACACTTGGAGGGTTTCCTGTCCATGAGACGAAAGGCTCTTTTACAGATCTTTCCAAGAAATTCCATCTCTGTTATATTTCTGACTTCCACTGGGATGGCTGAGGGGATCCCTGAATTACAATTCTGATCTCTTCAAAGCGCCCTCTGGTTGATTGAATATTCTGACCGTTTTGATCTTTCAGAAGTACTAGCAAAAAGTGGTTTAGCCACATCCTTGGCTTCCTTCCAGAGCAGACTTTCCTGACAGTGAATTTCCCAATTTTATTGTCTTTTCAATCTGGATAGGCTGGGAATTTTCTATATGATCAGTCCTGGTTCCTTTTTGCTAAACGGCTCTTTGCTTAATCTTTTTCCTCTCACTTTTTTTTCTGTATGCAACAAAGAGAAACCAGGCTGCACCTTCAACACTGGAAATCAGAAGTAAAAAATAGACTTTAAAGAGCTAAAATCAATGTGTTGGCAGAGCTGTGTTCCTTGTGTAGCCACTATAGGCTAATCAGTTTATTGTTTTTCCAGCTCCCAGCAGCTGCTATGTCCCTTAACTTGTGGCTACATCGCTTCAGCCTCTGCTTCTGTTTCACATTTCCTTTCTTCTGTTTCTGTCACGTTTTCTTCTCTTGTACTGACTCTTCTGCTCCTTCTTTTCTCCTCTTACAAGGACCCTTGTGGGTCCTTTTCCCTATATTGGGCCCACCTGGATAATCTAGGATAATTTCTTCATTTTAAGATTCATAACTCTGTCACATTTGCAAAGGCTTATGCTGTGTAAAGTAATATATTTATAGGTTTTGGGGATTAAGATGTAGAGATCTTTTGAGGGTAGGGATTTAATTTTGTCTGCCGTAGGATCACTACTCACTGTTGGGCAGAAATATGAGCAATAGGATATTTCCAGAATACTCCAGGTAAGTCCTTCTTTCTAGTGTATCATTGTCCAACAGAAATATAAGTAAGTGAGTCATGTCTTTGATTTCAGTTTTTGTAGTAGCCATATGAAACATGTAAAAATCAAGTGAAATTGATTTTAGCTAACATTTATTTAACCCAACATATGAAAAATATTATCATTTCAACATAGGGTCAATACAAAAAATTGTTAATGAGATATTTTACATTTTTTCAAAGTTAAAAATCTCATCTATAATTTATAGTTGCAGTATACAGTAGATTTGCCAAGTTATTCCATATATAATTTTAAGTATCATTAAAAAATTTAACAGCTTTGTTAAGATGTAATTGGGCTATAATAAACTGTGCATATTCAAACTGTACAGTTTGTTAGTTTTGACATGTGAAAACACCAGTGAAATTATCATCACAATCAAGATAATGAACATAGCTATCACCCCTGAAGTTTCCTCTTTTTAAAATAATCCCTTCTTTCTGTATTTCAGCCTCTACCCTCAGGTAACTACTAATCTGCTTTCTGTGAATATACAGTAGTTTGCATTTTCTAGAAATTTTATTTGAATAGAATTATACAGTGTCTACTCATTTTGGGAGGATCTAAATTCTTTCATCTATTATAGTTATTTCAAGACTTATAATAACATGTAAAGTGCTTTTCTTATAGCCCGTATATATAGAAGGGTCTTTTTTTTTAAACCAGCATGTCAATCTCTGTTCATCAAGGTTAGTTAGGCCATTTATATTAATATGATTATTGATATGTGGTTTAGTTGTTAAGTTGTGTCTGACTATTGCGATCCAATGGACTGTAGCCTGCCAGGCTCCTGTCCATGAGATTGTCCAGGCAAGAATACTGGAGTGGGTTGCCATTTCCTTCCCGACCCAGGGACTGAACCCGGGTCTGCTGCATTGCAGGCAGATTCTTTACCAACTGAGCTACAAGTGAAGTCCGATTATTGACATGGTGATACTTAAATCTATGTTTTTGTTATTTGTTTTCTACCTGTCTATTCTTTATTTCTCCCCTCCCCCCTCTGGCTTCTTTTAGATTAATTGAAAATTTCTTATGATTTCTTTTTTAATCTCTTTTCTTGGTTTACTCTTTGTTTCACTATTTTAGTGTTGTCTGAGGGTTTATAGGGAGAAGGCAATGGCGCCCCACTCCAGTACTCTTGCCTGGAAAATCCCATGGGCGTAGGAGCCTGGAAGGCTGCAGTCCATGGGGTCGCTGAGGGTCGGACACAACTGAGCGACTTCACTTTCACTTTTCACTTTCATGCATTGGAGAAGGAAATGGCAACCCACTCCAGTGTTCTTACCTGGAGAATCCCAGGGACGACGGAGCCTGGTGTGCTGCCGTCTATGGGGTCACACAGAGTCGGACACGACTGAAGTCACTTAGCAGCAGCAGGGTTTATAGTATACATCTTTAAATGATGACTGTACCTTCAGGTGATACAACTTAATGTGTATAATAAGAATATTTTGATGGTATACTTCCCTCCCCTGACACTGTACTATTGTTGTTCTACATTTTACCTTATGTTATAAACTCCATACTACATTGTTGTTATTTTTGTTAGTCAATTATCTTTTGAACATATTTAGATAATAAGAAAATCAATCACGTATTAACTCATATTTAGTTACTATTTCCTGTGTTCTCTTGCATGGATTCTTATTTCAATCTGGTTTCATTTTTATCCTGCCTAAAGGACTTTGTTCAACATTTCTTATAGTGCAGGTAATGAATTCTTTCAGATTTTGTATAGCTGAAGAAGACTGAATTTTTTAAAACTCTTTTTGCTGGGTATAGAATCTTGGGTTGGCAGTTTTATTTCTTTCAGTCCTTTAAAGATGTTGCTCCGCTATCGTCTCACTCGTATCGTTTTCAATGAGAAATCTGTCATCATCCTATCTTTATTCCTCTGTAGGAAATGTAACTATGCTCCTTGCTTTTAAGGCTTTCTCTTATCACTAACTTTGAGCAATTTGATAATGATGTACATAGGTCTGATTTTCTTCATATTTCTTGTGTGTGTGATCTGTTGAAATTCATCACGTTTAGAAAAAAAAAATGACCTTTATATCTTCAAATATGTTTTCTGTTTCTTTCTCTTTACTTTCGGAACTCCAATTATGTGTATGTTAAGCTGCTTAAAGTTGTTCCGTAGCTCACTGATATTCTGTTCATTTCAAAAGTTCTTCCTCTCTTTTTCTCTATGTATCACTTTTGGTAGTTCTTATTACTCTGCCTTTAAGAACTGTCCTTCTGTATCGGCTGCTCTTAGTATCATTTTTTTTTTTAATGCCATGTGTTGTAATTTCATTTCCACAAGTTCAGTTTGACTCTTAAAATTTTTTTCCATTCTTTAACCAACTCTTTGAATAGGTGGAATGCACTTATCATCAGTCCTGGGATGATTCTGATTAATTTTTGTCTTCACTACTGCTTCCTTGTATCCTAGGTAACTTTTGATTAATGCCAGGCATTGTGAATTTTGCCTTGTTTAGTACTTGATAAATCTTTTTCCATTTTTATAAATAGTCTTGAGTTTTGTTCTCAGTTCAGTTCAGTCGCTCAGTCGTGTCTGACTCTGCGACCCCATGAATTGAAGCACGCCAGGCCTCCCTGTCCATCACCAACTCCCGGAGTTCATTCAGACTCACGTCCATCGAGTCAGTGATGCCATCCAGCCATCTCATCCTCGGTCGTCCCCTTCTCCTCCTGCCCCCAATCCCTCCCAGCATCAGAGTCTTTTCCAATGAGTCAACTCTTTGCATGAGGTGGCCAAAGTACTGGATTTTCAGCTTTAGCATCATTCCTTCCAAAGAAATCCCAGGGCTGATCTCCTTCAGAATGGACTGGTTGGATCTCCTTGCAGTCCAAGGGACTCTCAAGAGTCTTCTCCAACACCACAGTTCAAAAGCATCAATTCTTCGGAGTTTTGTTCTAGGACACAGTTATTACAAAATGATTTTATTCTTTTGGATCCCCCCCCCTTTTTTTTTTACTGAGAGAGCGTTGGTGTACAATATTATGTAAGTTTTGGGTATACAGTGTAGTTCTTCAATAATTTTGAAGGTTATGGATCCTACTTTTAAGATTTGTTAGATGACTCAGAGCAGTGCTAGTGAATAGTTTAGAATGAATTATTTTCCATCACTGAGCTAAGACCTTCTGGGTGCCCCATAAATCATGGGATTTTCCAGCTCTAGCGGTGAGAATAGGTACTGTTCTCCACCTTATGTGTATGCTGGGCACTGTTTCCTTTGGGTGGTTTTTCTCTGTCCTTGAGTAGTTTTCTTACATGTGTGCATTGATCAATAGTCTGTTGAGAGAGTTCTATATTTTTCTGTCTGCTGTTTGTCTCTCATGTATGCTGTCCTATGAAATCTAGGTGCCTTGGTCTCCCCACACTCTCAGCTTCTTCATCTCAATGCAGGGAGACTCCTGGGCTTTGCCTGCATTTCTTCTCCCTGTGACACAGCTTGGAAACTCAGAGCAGTAAGCTTGTGTAATTGTAGGATTCATCTCTTTTGTTTTTCATCTCTCAAGGGTCACTGTCCTTCATTGACTGATGTCCAGTGTCTGCTGTTTCACTGAATATTCATTTAAAATGTAAATTCAAACTAATTCGAATTTCATAAAATTAAAAATTCATTTTCTCCACCGCACTAGTCATATTTCAAGCGCTCAATTGCCATATGTGGCTTGGGGTTGCTATGTTGGACAGTGCAGGTCTAGAGAGGCTCAGGGATTTTAGTATCTCACCATAGTTCAGTTAATATGATCAAATCAAGAAGTCCTTCTGTCAAGTTTAATATGTAATAGTAAGTAACAAACTACTTAAGCTCTCTATCTCAAAGTATCCCCATTTGCTCAAAGATAAACTGGGGTAACAATAGTACTTACTTTATATGATTATAGTGAGGATGGAATATATTAATACACATAGAGCATTAGAACTGTACTTGGTACATGGTAAGCTCTTGTTAAATGTTAGTGAATGCGTTTGTAAGTAATAGGGTATAACTTTGGTCTTCTTATCTTATGTATATTATCTGTTTTATGTGTTATGTGGAGAAGGCAATGGCACCCTACTCCAGTACTCTTGCCTGAAAATTCCCATGGGTGGAGGAGCCTGGTAGGCTGCAGTCTATGGGGTCAAGACGAGTCAGACATGACTGAGCGACTTCACTTTCACTTTTCACTTTGATGCATTGGAGAAGGAAATGGCAACCTACTCCAGTGTTCTTGCCTGGAGAATTCTAGGGACAGGGGAGCCTGGTGGTGTCTATGGGGTTGCACAGAGTCGGACACGACTGAAGTGACTTAGCAGTATGTGTTATGAATGTCAAATTTTAACCTGCAGAGGTAAATTGGGATGGTAGGAAAAGCAGAGGATTGTATAGAGGATAGATTAGGTCTCAGCACTTTCTAGGTATAAATTTATTTTACCTCAGTAATGCATAAAGGAAGTATTATCATTCATAAATGGATGTGCCTTGAGTCAGTACTTAGGGGGATCAGTGGATATGTCTTTTAGCTTCAGTTTCCTCATCAGAAAATGGGATTGACTATATAAACTAAATAATAATATATGAGAAACTACTTTGAAGAGTATAAAGTGTAGCTGATGGTGCCCAAGTGGGAATTAAGCCAGAGCCACAGAGACGTGGAAATATGGCGGCTGGAGCTGGGGGCACCACCCTGGTCGTCCCAGGGCTGCAGTTTGTTCTGTTCCCCTCTGCCACCCACTCCTTTTCCCATGAGCTGGAAGTGGGTTTCCCCACCGACTGAGACGGGTTGTCTTGCGGAAATGAAAACCAAATCTCTTATATATAGAATGGATAAACAATCAGGTGCTACTGTATAGCATAGGGAACTATATTCAATATCTAATAACAAACCATAATGGAAAAGAATATGAAAAAGAATACATATAGCTGGGTCACTCTACTGTATACCAGAAACCAAGATAATGTTGTAACTCAATCATACTTCAATAAAATTAAAAAAAAAGAAAAAAGAAATATATAAAGTTAAAAAAAATTTATTCTTTCCTTCCTTTATTTTTATTTCTTCTCTTATTTCACTATCTGAAGTCCAACTCTGAATTGATGTGTATTGAGGGAATGAAAACCTTCATGTTAATGCTAGCCTCGTAATGATAATATTGCTAAATTTAAGTAGAAAGCTTAGTTAACTGGAAGCACTCCTATCCATACCAGCTCCAAAGCCTCATAGGATTTATTTTGTGGCTCCTCAGCTTTTTAAGCTTATTTTTGTCACTGCTGTCCTTGTGGAATGCAAAGACTTGAGTGAGTAAGATTTTTATTGTCTTTTTACTAGAAACAAATCATATTTTAATAGATAAGGATTGGGGCTAGGGGCAAGGAGAATGAATGGCTATGTGTAAGACTGTCATTGATCTTCTCTAGGCTGAAAAACATCCTGAATACCAGCATCCGAGTTTCAAAAATCATTCTAGAATATCTTTGCTTTGCTTTGAGTAGGACTGAGAGAAGCTCTGATTGAGTTTGAGACTGTACTTCTCCCTGACTGACAGCATCTTAGTGTTGAGTAGTTGGGGGATGTGTCTGTGTATTGGTGTTTCATTTATAAAAGTTAATTAGAATATGCATGAGTGCAGATTCTTTAATGTGTTAGTTTTTTTTTTTTTCCTGTCAGGAAAGTGCTACCTTGTAGGAGTTCTACTTTTAGGAGGATTTCTGAAGAAAAAGTGGCATCTTATTTGATGTGTCAAGAAAGAACAAAGGCTGATAAGAGATACTTTGAAGAAAAGACTGAGGCTTTTAGGACCTATTTGCAGTCTAGGCTTTGAACTAGATGTTGAAGAAGACACAGAGGAATAAGCATAGATCCTGGCTGCAATGAGCGTACTCTCTAGAAGGCAAACACAGCATGTCATCAGTCATTCTAATGCAGAGGACAAGAGAACTTGCAGTGGGGTGTGGATAAAGTGTGTTGAAGAGGAAAATTTCCTCTTACTGCCTCACTTGGGGAAGGCTCCCTGGGGGACGTGGTACCTGAACCAGACCTCAAAAGATGGTTAGGAAGTAGCTATGTGTTTTCAGTTTCGTAGAAGTACTACCTGTGTGTAATCGTTTTTATAAGATGTGCTTGAAGTTTGAGCCATAGCTCTTAATACTTAGAAAATTTGAGTAAGATGAAGTTACCCAAAGGGTTGGTTTAATGCTGATCTTCTAAATTTCCTGCACCCACTATTGCCCAAGTCTAAATTGTTTTTTCTGTTGATTGGATGCGCCTAGTTGCTAATTACCGCTGGGAACATTTACAAGTGAACTTCACTTTGAGTGGAATGATTTAGTATAACTTTGCATTTAATCAGTTAGTGGAGTGATTCAATTCACATACTAGCATCTCCCAAATACAGATATTTTTGCTCTTGCCAAAAAACAAAAAACCCTCAAGTAAGCTGTGGGAGTGGGGTGGGTTTTCAAGTTCTTCTCTGGGGCAAATTAACACCTGTACTGGCATATTCTGGAAAATCATTCAATGGCTCTGTGAGTAAATGGATATCATAGAGCAAATAAATTCTGTATTTATTTCCCAAATCTACATATTTCTAACATCTGCACTAAAATCTATTTTCTTACTTGCGCTCCTTTTCATATCAAATTGTACCTTAAGGAGGGAGATGGAGAGAGACAGCAGAGAATGTAAAAAGATAAGAACTCTTTTAGAAACTATTAAGTATAAAAGCCAATTCTGTGATAACAAATTGATCTTGGGCCAATTACCTTTTGGAATTTGCTTCTTCTTTGGACATTTTGAGAATGATGGTAGTGTCTATGATACAAGATATTTTAAAGGGTTGATTTAGATAATACAAATTTATTGTAAGCCATAAGAAGAAATGGAAATTTAGTATTACTATTGAGTACTTATTCAGGAAATATACTTTTTAAAATTAGTTAAATATTTAGCAGGTATCTACTAGGTATTAGATGGTCTTCCCTGGTGTCTCAGTGGTAAAGAACCTGCCTGCTAAGCAGTAGACAGGTTTGTTCCTTGGGTTGGGAAGATTCCCTGGAGAAGGAAATGGCAACCCACTCCAGTATTCTTGCCTGGGAAATCCCATGGACAGAGGATCCTGGTGAGCTACGGTCAACAGGGTTGCAAGAGTCAGACATGACTTAACAACCAAACAGTATCAGCAGCAACAGCAGGAACTGTGTAGTAGGCATTCTTTCAAACACGAGGAATGCAGCAGTGAGCAAGTCAGAAAAAGTCTGACTCTTGAGGATAAACAGATAATAAGCAAATAAGTAGAAAGGAAGTTTAGATAACTTAAAACAATTCATGTATTTATAGTCAGGAAAATATTTCTATTTCATGTTCTCTCAAGGAGTATGTATTTACAGTTATCTACTTACTTAATTCTTAATAAGGATGGATGAGTGTTGTCTGACTTGAATTTTTCAAAGGAAGGATTACCTCAGTTCCTAAAATTTATTTGCCTTTTAATCCTTCCACTGACATTCCTATATATGTACTGTTTTCGTGCCCATTATAGAGATGAGGAAACAGACCTAGAGAGTTCCAGTAACTGACATTGGCTGTAGTGACATAGGGTTCAAATTCAGGAGTCTACATGTGTGGAGTTTGTATCTTAGCCCCAGACATGTGGCTGTTTTTCCCTACCTCATGAGGGTGGGAAAGACTAAATAAATGCAATATGATTGAGATCTGGCTTCTTAGAAGAGACACTGAAGAATAATTTGCCAACATAGCTTTCGGCAGGTATTTTAAATCACCCAGGACAGATGGTTATTTTGTAAAATAATGAATTTCATTTAATAGAATTTTTAATAATTCCTTCACTTGGAAGGTTCTACTGAATATCTGGAGATGACTACCTGGTATTCTGTTTGGCTGCCTGAAGAGAACATGCAAGAATATCAGAATTAACCATGAAGCTACACTTTACTCTGTGGTCTTTTGGCCAGGGCTTTCTTGAGGAAGCATTTTGGGGGAATTAGCTGTGCCTTGATTGCTGTGCCCTTTGATGAATGCTGTGATTTTTACTTGGGGTTTATTTTACTATATTGGGTCCAAATTCTTTTCTTTGGGAACAGATCTCCAAAATTAGGATGTAAATCAGTGGAGAAAATATGATTCAATATGCAAATATTTATTTAAATACAATTTTTCATGGATGAAGCCAGTGTATGAAGTGAAGCCAAGATGTTCTGATAAGCTAGGCTGGCTCAGCCCTCATGCTTACAGCCTATGAAAAAATAAAGGCACACACACCATCTGGCTATGTAGGGTCGCAGAGCACGCATGGGACCTTGAGCCTGGGGACCCAGGGTCTAACTTGGCTCTTTCACTGTTGACTCCTGGGTGTATCCCTTAACTTCTCTGGGCCTCAGGTCTTTAAAGTTGTAGAATATTAGTTTGAAAAGGAATTATTTTGCAAAAGAAAATAAAACTATGGATAAGCACAAAGCAAGAATGCAGTAGCTGTTTCCTAGAATTAGCAAATGTTAATACTTTGTCACATTGCTTAGACTCTTCAAAGCATTACAGACCAAGTTGAAGTCCCTGCATTCCCCTCCCTGTTCCGTTCTTCTTCTCAACTTTCCAAAGGCCATCACTAACATGGCTGATGAACATGTCCATTTGCATATGTATCAGTGTGTGTACACTTGTATATTACCACATTTATGCTTTTGTATGTGTCAGTATACAAAATACATAACACAGAGGGCATATATGTAGAGGCTAAATGTACAGTCTTTGGAGCCAGATGGCCTAGATTCAAATCCCAGATCTGACTTAAAAAAAATTATTTGGCTGTGCTGGGTCTTAGATCTTCAGTCTTCATCGTGGCATGTGGAATCTTTAGTTGCAGCATCTAAACATGCGACTCCATGGACTGTAGTCTACCAGGCTCCTCTGTCCATGGGATTTTCCAGGCAATAGTCCTGGAGTGGGTTGCCATTTCCTTCTCCAGGGGATCTTCCCAACCCAGGGCTTGAACCCGGGTCTCTCACATTGTAGACAGACGCTTTACCATCTGAGCCACCAGGGAAGCCCTAAACACTTAGTTGGGGGTGTGTGGAATCTAGTTCCCTGACCAGGGATTGAACCCAGTGCCCCTGTGTCGGGAGTGTGGAGTCTTAGCCAAGACCACCCGGAAAGTGCCTAGATCTGACTCTTACCAGCTGTGTCACCTTGGGGGAAATTCTTTAACTTCTCTGTGCCTCATTTTGCCCAGGTGTAATATGGGGATAATAAGGCATCTATAGATACTTTATTCTGTGGCTTGACTTGACTCATGTAATGTTTTAGAATATTATTGGGCATGTAGTAAACATTTGTAAATGTTAGTAGTTGTTGCTTTGTGTGATTTAAGACATTATCTAAATGGCATCACATAGCATGGATCTTTCCGAAACTTATTTTACTCACCATTATTCTCTTGAGGACGTACAGATCTAGTTCATTAGTTCGAACTGGTACATAACCGCATAGTGTATTCATTAACTTGCCTATTGATGGAAACTTGGCTTGACTCAGATTTCTGACACATAATACTTCGTGGTACATCTTTGTGCATGCTTCCTTGCCCATGGTTCTTAAATTCTTGAGACACATATCTCACTGTAGAGAAGATTCATTAAGGGAATCCATAATTATCCAATAATCGATTAGTTCAATCCTTGGTTGGTTGCCTAGTGATGGAAATAGCATTACATTGTGAGGCAACTTTTATTATTTTTGGAGTACTCTGTCAGAAATAATTTAAAGGAAGACAGGTTTAGTTTAATACAATGCCCTTCCATTGATCCTATCTAAATCACTGTAGTCACTTTGGCCCCCTCTTGGTTCCTTGACTACCTCAAGATTTTTCCTGACTGGTGCTGTCATTCCTGCTTGCCTTTTGCCTGGAAGACCTCTTTATAGCCACACTTTTTTTTCCCCCCCCTCTGGCTCTTACGGTTAAATGTCACTTCCTCAAGGAGGCCTTCCTTGACCATCTTAGCTTTGAGGGGCCCCCATGTTATCAATCACCACTTCCTGGTGTTTAGTCCTTCAGCATGGTCTCATAAGTTGAAAGTATGTATATACATATATATATATATATATATGTATGTATGTATATAATATATGTACATACTTCGTATGTATGTATATAATATATATATATATATATAGTTTCCTGTATATGTTTTTGTCCGCCAGTAGATCACAGGTAAGTCCATGACTCCTCTTATTTTGTTTTTCATCCTAAATCAATTATCTAGCATAATGTTTGGCACTTAGAGTTGGTACTTAAGGAAGAGTTGTTCAGGTGATAAATAAAGAAATGATTTTTAAAAATGTTTTCTAATTGTGGTAAAAGTCACATAATATAAAACATACTATTTTAACCATTTTTAACTGTACATTTCAGTGCCACTAAGTACATCCATATTGTTTTGCAACTCTCATCATCATGATCTGTCTCCCGCATTTTTCACCTTCCTAAACTGAAACTCTTGTCCCCATTAAATAAACACTAACTCCCCATTCCCCCTACCACACCCCCTGCCAACCCTGGCATCTACTGATGTACTTTGTGACTCTATGAATTTGACTAATCTAGGTATTTCATATAAGTGGAATCAAACAGTATCTGTTTGCACTAATGTATATTGGAATGCATTTTTAAGATTAACTTTAAAGAAATGATTTAATGAGGCACTATGTCCGCAGAGAAAAAGTCTGAATCCCTTTCTCAAGAGATAGCTGCCTGGATATTTGCAGACAGCTTTCAAGGTCTCCCTCCCTTCCTTTCTCCAGGGTTAACACTTCTGGTTACTTCAGCAGTTCTTGATGGGCATCATTTTGAATTCCCCATCATTTTCTCTCATTCAACTACCTGTCTAGTTGTCTGTGCTCCTAATGATGTTTGATGTCTTGAATTAAACTTAGTGCTTTCAATCTGGTCTGGCCAGGACACAGCAGAGCATCCCCTTCTGATTCAGATTTATATTCAAGTTTATATCAAGTTTCTATGGCTGCTGCCCCATTACAGAATTAATTCATCGTAAATTATTATGGACCAAGACCTCACAGAGGTTTGTTTGTTGTCTCACTTACTACAGCTAAGCTTTGACTTTTCCCTTGTTGAGCTTATGTAGTTGGTTTTTTGGATCTGTGTTTATGTCCTTATGTTCATTACCATTAAATTTCATTACTATCTATAAAGGGGAAGTGTTGGATTAAACCACCAAGGTCACTTGCAGCTCTTAAAGATGGATTGGTTGTTCCAGACATCATTGTCCAATAGACCTTTCTGTAATGAGGCAGATGCTCTATATTGATGTCCAATAGGGTAGCCACAAGCCACATGTGGCTACCCATATCACTTGGATTGTGGCGAGTGTAACTGAGAGATTTTAAATTTCATTTAATTTTAAGCACTTAAAGTTTAAACTTAAGTAGCCACATGTGGCTACTGGTTACTGTATTGGACTGAGCAGTTCTAGAGAAAAAGTTTCAAAATCTGAAAAGATGGAACGGTATGTATAACATTTAAGGAGAAACCAACATGGAATCACAGGGCCTGTTCATATGTTCTTTTATTTTATTTAATAAAGTTCTTTCATTTTTTACTGAGCATCAGCAAAGTGCCAGGCAGAGTACTAGATGCTGGAGATAGAGCTTTGAAAAAAGTAGTTATGACCTCTGCTGACAAGGAACTTCCTGTCTGGTGCAGTGTTCCCAGTTCTGGATTTCATGCTAGAATTGCTTGGGGAACTTTAAAAAATTCAGATGATAAGCACCTACCTTTAAGAGATTATGATTTATTTCATTGAACGTGAGGCCTACATTAGAGTTTGTTCTTGTGGTTCAGTTGCTAAGTTGTGTCCGACACCTTGCAACCCCATGGACTGCAGCACGCCAGGCTTCCCCGTCCTTCACCATCTCCCGGAGTTAGCTCAAACTTGTGTCCATTGAGTCAGTGATGCCATCCAACCATCTCGTCTTCTGTCGTCTCCTTCTCCTCCTGCCCTCAATCTTTCCCAATGAATTTGCTCTTTGTACCAGGTGGCCAAAGTAATGAAGCTTCAGCTTCAGCATCAGTCTTTCCAATTAATATTCAGGGTTGATTTCTTTTAGGACTGACTGGTTTGATCTTGCTGTCCATGGGACTCTCAAGAGTCTTCTCCAGCTCCACAATTTGAGAGCATCAGTTCTTTGGTGCTCAGCCATCTTTACGGTCCAACTCTCATATCCATACGTGACTATTAGAAAAACCATAGCTTTGACCATATGGATCTTTGTTGACAAAATGATGTCTCTGCTTGTCATAGATTTTCTTCCAAGGGGCAAGTGTCTTAATTTTGTGGTTGCAGTCACCATCTGCAGTGATTTTGGAGTCCAAGAAAAATCTGTCACTGTTTCCACTTTTTTCCATCCATTTGCCATAAAGTGATGGGACCAGATGCCATGATCTTAGTTTTTTGAATGTTGAGTTTTAAGCCAGCTTTCTTACTCTCCATTTTCACCCTCATCAAGAGACTTTTTAGTTTCTTTCAACTTTCTGTAATCAGGGTGGCATATCTGAGGTTGTTATTTTTCCTGGAAATCTTGATTTCAGCTTGTAATTCATCCATTCCAGCATTTTATATGATGTACTCTGCATATATGTTAAGCAAACAGGGTGACACTATACAACTTTGACATACTTCTTTCCCAATTTTGAGCCAGTTCGCTGTTCCATGTCTGGTTCTAACTGTTGCTTCTTGTCCTTCATACAGCTTCCTCAGGAGACGGGTAAGATGGTCTGATATTCCCATCTCTTTAAGAGTTTTCTACAGTTTGTTGTGGTCCACACAGTCAAAGGCTTTAGCATAGTCACTGAAGCAGAAGTAGATGTTTTTCTGGAATTCTCTTGCTTTTGCTGTAATCCAATGGATGTTGGCAATTTGATCTTTGTTTTCCCTGCCTTTTCCAAATCCAGCTTGTACATCTGAAAGTTCTCTGTTCACATGTTGTTGAAGCCTAGCTTGAAGGATTTTGAGCATTATCTTGCTAGCGTGTGAAATGAGTGCAATTCTTTGGCATTGCCTTCCTTTGGGGTTGGAATGAAAACCGATCTTTTCCAGTCCTGTGGCCACTGCTGAGTTTTCCAAATTTGCTGGCATTGAGTGCAGCACTTTTACAGCATCATCTTTTAGGATTTGAAATAGCTCAAGTGGAATTCCATCACCTCCGCTTCTTTGTAGTGATGCTTCTTAAGGCCCACTTGACTTCGCACTCCAGGATGTCTGGCTGTAGGTGAGTGAATACACCATCATGGTTATCGGGTCATTAAGATTTTTTTGTAAAGTTCTTCTGTGTATTCTTGCCACCTCTTCTTAATATCTTCTACTTTTGTTAGATTCTTGCTGTTTCTGTCCTTTAAAGTGTCCGTCTTTGCATGAAATGTCCCTGTGGTATCCCGGCATCTCCAATTTTCTTGAAGAGAGCTCTAGTCTTTCCCATTCTGTTTCTTTGTGTTGTTCAGTGATGAAGGCTTTCTTATCTCTCCTTGCTATTCTCTGGAACTCTGCATTCAGTTGGGTATATCTTTCCTTTTCTCCTTTACCTTTCGCTTCTCTTCTTTTTTCAGTTATTTATAAGGCCTCCTCAGACAACCGTTTTGCCTTGTTGCATTTTGTTTCCATGGGGATGGTTTGGGTCACTGCCTCCTGTACAATGTTGTGAACCTCCGTCCATGGTTCTTTAGTCACTCTGTATATCAGATCTAATCCCTTGAATCTATTTGTCACCTCCATTCTGTAATCATAAGAGATTTGATTTAGGTCATACCTGAATGGTCTCATGGTTTTCCCTACTTTCTTCAATTAAAGCTTGAATTTTCCAATAAGGAGCTCATGATGTGAGCCACAGTCAGCTCCAGGTCTTGTTTTTTGTTGACGGTATAGAGCTTCTCCTGGATAAGGCAATGGCAACCCACTCCAGTACTCTTGCCTGGAAAATCCCATGGACGGAGGAGCCTGGTAGGCTGCAGTCCATGGGGTCGAGAAGAGTCAGACACAACTGATCGACTTCACTTTGACTTTTCATTTTCAAGAATTGGAGAAGGAAATGGCAACCCACTTCAGTGTTCTTGCCTGGAGGATCCCAGAAACAGAGGAGCCTGGTGGGCTGCCATCTATGGGGTCTCACAGAGTTGGACACAACTGAAGTGACTTAGCAGCAGCAGCAGCATAGAGCTTCTCCATCTTTGGCTGCAAAGAATATAATCAATCTAATTTCAATGTTGGCCATCTGATGATGTCTATGTGTAGAGTCATCTCTTGTGTTGTTGGAATAGGGTGTTTGCTATGACCAGTGCGTTCTCTTGGCAAAATGTGTTAGCCTTTGCCCTGCCTCATTTTGTACTCCAAGGCCAAATTTGTCTATTACTCCAGGTATTTCATTTCCTACTTCTGCATTCTGTTCTCTATGATGGAAAGGACAACTTTTTTGGATGTTAATTCTAGAAGGTCTTGTAGGTCTTCATAGAACCATTCAGCTTCAGCTTCTTCAGCATTACTGGTTGGGGCATAGACTTGGATTAATTACTGTGATATTGAATGGTTTGCATTCTGTCATTTTTGAGATTGCATCCAGGTACTGCATTTTGAACTCTTCTAAGGAATTCTTGCCCAAGTTGTAGATATGATGGTCATCTGAATTAAATTCACCCTTTCTGATCCATTTTAGTTCACTGATTCCTAAAATGTTGGTGTTCACTCTAGCCATCTCCTACTTGAACACATCTAATTTACCTTGATTCATGGACCTAATGTTTCAGGTTCCTATGCAATATTGTTCTTTATGACATCAGACTTTACTTTCACCACCAGACACATTCACAGCTGAGAATTTTCCCTGCTTTGGCCCAGCCTCTTCATTCTTTCCGTAGTAATTTCTCTGCCCTTCCTATAGCATATTGGAAACCTACTAACCTACTAGATGGTGGGGCTCATCTTCTGGTGTCATATCTTTTTGCCTTTTTATATTGTTCATGGGGTTCTCAAGGCAAGAACACTGGAGTGGTTTGCCATTGCCTTTTCTAGTTCAGTTCAGTTCAGTCACTTAGTCATGTCCGACTCTGCGACCCCATGGACTGCAGCATGCTAGGCCTCCCTGTCCATCACCAACTCCCAGAGTTTACTCAAACTCATGTCCATTGAGTTGGTAATGCCATCCAACCAGCTCATCCTCTGTCATCCTTTTCTCCTCCTGCCTTTAATCTTTCCCAGCATCAAGGTCTTTTCAAATGAGTCAGCTCTTTGCAACAGGTGGCCAAGCTATTGGAGTTTCAGCTTAAACATCAGTCCTTCCAATGAATATTCAGGACTGATTTCTTTTAGGATGGACTGGTTGAATCTCCTTGCAGTCCAATGGACTCTCAAGAGTCTTCTCCAACACTACAGTTCAAAAGCATCAATTCTTTGGTGCTCAGCTTTCTTTAGCATACATGACTACTGGAAAAACTATAGCCTTAACTAGACAGACCTTTGTTGACAAAGTAATGTCTCTGCTTTTTAATATGCTATCTAGGTTGGTCATAACTTTTCTTTCAAGGAGTAAGTGTCTTTTAATTTCATGGGGACAGTCACCATCTGCAGTGAATTTGGAGCCCCCCAAAATAAAGTCTGCCACTGTTTCCACTGTTTCTCCATGTTTTTGCCATGAGGTGATGGGACCAGATGCCATGATCTTAGTTTTCTGAATGTTGAGCTGTAAGCCAACTTTTTCACTCTCCTCTTTCACTTTCATCAAGAGGCTCTTTAGTTCTTCACTTTCTGCCATAAGGGTGGTGTCATCTGCTTATCTGACATTACTGATATTTCTCCTGGCAATCTTGATTCCAGCTTGTGCTTCATCCAGCCCAGCATTTCTCATGATATACTCTGCATAGAAGTTAAATAAGCGTGGTGACACTATACAGCCTTGACATATTCCTTTTCCTATTTGGAACCCTTCTCTAGTAGACCGTGTTTTGGTCAATGTTAGACTTTGGTCATCTTGTAAAAGCTCTAGGAGTGACTCTAATTGACTGTTGGGGTTAAGAATCTTTGGTCCAGGGGAAATTAACTGCCCTTCTTGGTAAATAGCTGGAGAGAGTCCTGTTTACAGTTACACTTTTTTGGGGGATGTTGCTTCATGCATATTCTAAAGTCTTCTATTTGGTATTCTTTTGTGACCTGATCTTCCCTCCCCAAGAATAAAAGACTTCCTGAAACATAGTGGTCCATGGAATCTATTACATGGTCTTATTTGTTGTGTTGTTGTGTCAAACCTGAAAACATATCTAGAAGAGAATCTCTGAACTCCATCTCTCTCTCCTTTTTTGTCTGGGCCAGGTCTTAGTTGTGGCAGGTGGGATTTAGTTCCCTACCCAGGAGTTGGAAGTGCAGAGACTCAGCTACTGGACTAACAGGGAAGTCCTTGGACTCCCATCTCTTGAACAAATGTATTATTAGTCTTCAAACTAGGTTTCTCTGCCCAATGCTTTTGTCATCTCTTGCTTGCCCAGGTTTCCAGATTTTAGAACTTGATAGTTTAGAACTTAGCCTCCATGGAATGAGAGGAGTGAGGAGCCAACTGTTCATGAGGTGGAAAGAATGTTGACCTAGACTTTTTAAGCAGGAGGACATTTATGGTGGTGTTACTCAATCTAGGCTGGGTGTTATTGTGTCTCATAACGAGGGCTTGTTTCTCTCTCTGTCCTTTTGTGGGACATCTGGGGCTTCTAGGACAAGCTGACAGAACATTCTTTATGTAGAACTTTGCTGGTTGTTGTGACAGAGGGGAAAGCAGACATGGTAAAGCATGAAGCTACCCTTTAAAGCTTCTCCGAGAAGTGTGTCTCTTCTGCTCAGAGCAAGTTCTATGACAAAGCGAGGGAAAGGCAGCAAATATTTGTGAATGACAATATGCTTTATTATAACCTTTCCTTCTCATGACAAATATGTGGGTCAGTCTCCTTTCAACTCACAGAACACACCCTTCCCCTGCCTCCCTCTCGGGAGATCAAACAGAAAGTCTATCCAGTCATGGTGGTCCCCTCAAACCCCAGGATTCTCTGGTAGATTTCACATCAGTTATTTATTGTCCTCTCTTGCTTCAGCTACCATGCACTAAAATTTCTGCTTCACATATGCCCAATATGTAATGTTAGAACAGGGCTGGAATAACTTAAATCAATACTTTTTCAGGGTTGCAGAGGGTGGGTGGGATGATAGATACACTATTATAGCAGTTTTGGGATTTAGTGGGAGACATGTTACAAGGGCCTCTTGCCTTAAGGATTGGGCACGTTCTGTGGCTCCCTGGAAGTGGATCTTCTGTCTGCTGTTTTCCATGGCTCTCTCTTTTTTTCTTAAATTGGAGTATAATTGCTTTACAATATTGTGTTAGTTTCTGTGTATAACAGAGTGAATCATCTATATGTGGACATATATCCCCTCCCTCTTGGACCTCCCTCTCACCCATCTAGGTCATCACAGAGCACTGAGGTGAGCTCCCTGTGTTGTATAGCAGGTTCCCACTAGCTAAACAAACAACCCAATAAAAAAATGGACAGAGGAACTAAACAGACATTTCTCCAAAGAAGACATTTAGGTGGCCAAGAAGCATATGAAAAGATGCTCAACATCACTAATTATCAGAGAAACGCAAATCAAAACTACAATGAGACATTACCTCATACCAGTCAGAATGGCCATCATCAAAAAATCTATGAGGAGTAAATGCTGAAGAGGGTGTGAAGAAAAGGGAACCCTCTTACATTGTTGGTTGGAATGTAAATTGGTGCAGCCACTGTGGAAAACAGTAGGTTCCATGATTCTTGGTTTCACTTCCTTGGGAGTCTCTTCTTCCATTACTGTCTTTGGCAGCCAAAAAAATTCCCTCATTCCACTTCCTCCCCATAGAAGGCTGGGGACCTGAGTGTTGTTTTGTTTCCTAATGGGTCATGCTCTCGTTTAGTTTAGGATAGTATGGCTCTTCAACTGTGAAAGAAGAATAAAACTTAGTTACTTTTCTTATTCATTTAATTCCAGTCAGTTTTATGTACAAAGAACCACACTCAAAATTAATCTTCATAACCTTAAACTTATCTGGTTTTCATGGGGTAAGAGCCAAACCCTTAGCCATTTTGTCCAGCTGAAGGGATTCACTGGAACTGCTTTAATTTGCTCGGATGGTTTATGAAAGGGTGCGTGTCCAAACTCTTGCTGTGATCCTTGCCTCAAGGCTGAGTTTTGATTGGCTGCTCAAAGTATTTGTCAGTTTTATCTTTTTTATTATTTGGAGATGAGTAAAAGTTGTCTCTTTCAATGATACAAGTTCTGGAATTTCCAGACTCTGTTCTCTTTCATTTCTATCTACAAGGTGGCCAATTCTTTTCTCTCTCATTTTGTATTAGTTTGTCAGTGTTGTCTCAGGATTCTGGAGGCTGTGAGTTCAAAATCAAGTTGTTGGCAGGCTGTGTTCCTCCTGAAGACAGTGAGGGGATGATCTCTTTTTGGCTTGTAGTTGGTTGTCTTGGCTCTGTTCCTTCTCATCACATTATTTCTGCTTTATCTACATTTCTGTGCCTAAATTACCCCTTTTTAAAAATTTTAAATTTTATTTATTTTTAAAAAATTAATTTATTTTAATTGGAGAATAATTACATTACAATATTGTGATTTTTTTTTTTTGGTCATACATCAACATGAATTGGCCACAGGTATACACATGCCTCCACCATCCTGAACTCCACCTCCCTCCCCACTCCATCCCTCTGGGTTGGCCCCAAGCACTGGCTTTGAGTGCCCTGCTTCATGCATCAAACTTGCACTGGTCATCTATTTTACTTATGGTAATGTACATGTTTCAATTCTATTCTCTCAAATCATCCCACCCTCGTCTTCTCCCACTGAGTCCAAAAGTCTGTTCTTTACATCTGTGTCTCCTTTGCTGCCCTGCTTGTAGGATTACTGGTACCATCTTTCTAAATTCCATATATATGAGTTAGTATACAGTATTTGTCTTTCTCTTTCTGACTTATTTCACTCTGTATAATAGGCTCCAGGTTCATCCACCTCATTAGAACTGACTCAAAATGCCTTCCTTTTAAGAGCTGAATAATATTCCAGTGTGTATATGTACCACAACTTCCTTACCCATTCATCTACTGATGGAGATCTAGGTTGCTTCCATGTCCTAGCTATTGTAAACAGTGCTGCAGTGAACACTGGGGTACATGTGTCTCTTTCAATTCTGGTTTCCTTCGGGTCTATGCCTAGCAGCGGGATTGCTGGGTTGTAAATTTCCCCTTTTTATAAGGGCACTAGTCATATTGGATTTGGGCCCACCCTAAAGACCTCAGCGATCAATGCAAAGAAATAGAGGAAAACAACAGAATGGGAAAGACTAGAGATCTCTTCAAGAAAACTAGAGGTACCAAGGGAACATTTCATGCAAAGATGGGCTCGATAAAGGACAGAAATGGTATGGACCTAACAGAAGCAGAAGATATTAAGGAGAGGTGGCAAGAAGACACAGAAGAACTGTACAAAAAAGATCTTCATGACCCAGATAATCACAATGGTGTGATCACTCACCTAGAGCCAGACATCCTGGAATGTGAAGTCAAGTGGGCCTTAGAAAGCATCACTACGAACAAAGCTAGTGGAGGTGATGGAATTCAGTTGAGCTATTTCAAATCCTGAAAGATGATGCTGCGAAAGTGCTGCACTCAATATGTCAGCAAATTTGGAAAACTCAGCAGTGGCCACAGGACTGGAAAAAGTCAGTTTTCGTTCCAATTCCAAAGAAAGGCAATGCCAAAGAATGCTCAAACTACTGCACAATTGCACTCATCTCACATGCTAGTAAAGTAATGCTCAAAATTCTCCAAGCCAGGCTTCAGCAGTACGTGAACCGTGAACTTCCAGATGTTCAAGCTGGTTTTATAAAAGGCAGAGGAACCAGAGATCAAATTGCCAACATCCGCTGGATCATGGAAAAAGCAAGAGAGTTCCAGAAAAACATCTATTTCTGCTTTATTGACTATGCCAAAGCCTTTGACTGTGTGGATCACAATAAACTGTGGACAATTCTGAAAAAGATGGGAATACCAGACCACCTGACCTGCCTGTGGAGAAACCTGTATGCAGGTCAGGAAGCAACAGTTAGAACTGGACATGGAACAACAGACTGGTTCCAAATAGGAAAAGGAGTATGTCAAAGCTGTATGTTGTCACCCTGCTTATTTAACTTATATGCAGAGTACATCATGAGAAACGCTGAGCTAGAAGGAAGCACAAGCTGGAATCAAGATTTCTGGGAGAAGTATCAATAACCTCAGATATGCAGATGACATCACCCTTATGGCAGAAAGTGAAGAGGAACTGAAAAGCCTCTTGAGGAAAGTGAAAGTGGAGAGTGAAAAAGTTGGCTTAAAACTCAACATTCAGAAAACGAAGATCATGGCATCTGGTCCCATCACTTCATGGGAAATAGATGGGGAAACAGTGGATACAGTGTCAGACTTTATTTTTTGGGGCTCCAAAATCATTGCAGATGGTGATTGCAGCCATGAAATTAATACACTTACTCCTTGGAAGGAAAGTTATGACCAACCTAGGTAGCATATTAAAAATCAGAGTTATTACTTTGCCAAAAAGGTCCATCTAGTCAAGGCTATGGTTTTTCCAGTGGTCTGTATGGATGTGAGAGTTGGACTGTGCAGAAAGCTGAGTGCCGAGGAATTGATGCTTTTGAACTGTAGTGTTGGAGAAGACTCTTGAGAGTCCCTTGGACTTCAAGGACATCCAACCAGTCCATCCTTAAGGAGATCAGTCCTGGGTGTTCATTGGAAGGACTGATGCTGGGGCTGAAACTCCATTACTTTGGCCACCTTATGTGAAGAGTTGACTCATTGAAAAAGACCCTGATGCTGGGAGGGATTGGGGGCAGGAGGAGAGGGGGAAGACAGAGGACGAGATGGCTGGGTGGCATCACCAACTCAATGGACATGAGTTTGACTAAACTCTGGGAGTTGGTGATGGACAGGGAGGTCTGACGTGCTGCAATTCACGGGGTCACAAAGAGTCAGACACAACTGAGCGACTGAACCGAACTGAACTAAACTGAAAGAAGTTAATATGAGTATTAACTTGTTACCTTAGTAAAGACCCTGTTTCCAAATATAGTCACATTTTGAGTGACACCACATACTGGGTGTTAAGACTTCAACATATGAATTTTGGGGAACTCAGTTCAATGCATAACACACTGCTTTCCATAAAGTCCTTGTCACATGTTGCCAGTAGTAATCGAGACTTACTAACTTTCTGTTTTTCAAGCTCACCAGGTACATTTTTCTCTTCCAGTATTTTTCAGATGACAGCTTTACCAAATATTTATCACTGTGCAATAGGAATAAACATTTTCCCAGCCTCCAATAACACAGATTCTTTCTGCCTACTGCCAGGAGCCAATGCCACACATTTTTAGTTTATTTCTTATTGTTGTGTTGTTACAGCAACACCTCATTTCATATATTGACAAGAAGGCTAGGTGTTGTTGCAGTTAACAGCCTTCAAATCTTACTCATTTACAAGATCAAGAGTTTATTTCTAGCTCATGCTATGTGTCAGTCATGAACTGGCTACCTTTCTGCTTCATGATTTTTGCTCTCTGAGATCTAGTACAATCTCTGACTGTAGCCTGGCCATTGATACAGAAAAGGGAAAAGGAAGGTGAAGCATCCACTGGCTTTTAATGCTACTGGTCTGAAGTGACAGGTGTCACTTCTCCTTGGGCATCATTAGCCAAAACAAGTTGTATCGCCAGGCTTTAAATGAAGGGAGATGGGGAGCAGTTTCCTTCCAGCGATGGGCAGGAAATATTTGTAAGCATGTTAATAGTCTAGAATCACAGGCTGAGCATTTTTAGGAATGTTCAGAAAGATAGTGGACGGAGTTTGACACCTTGGGAAAACGAGAGCACTGGATAAAGAGAAGGACTTTGGCTTTGGGAATGAGAGTTAGCACCAGAAGAATCTATCTTTCATCAGAGACTTAACAGAGTTGAAAGCATCCTTGGAGGTGGCATAGTAAGCTGTATACTCTAGAATTTCAAGTTGTTGTTCTGCCATTTAGTAGCTGTGACTTTTGTCAAGTGGCGTGACCTCTCTGAGTCTCTCTCATTTGTCCACGGAAATAGCGGTGTGGTCCAGGAATGTTTTGAGTGTTTCGTTTCCGTTCTGTGGTGCCTATGTAACCTTGGACAAGATACTTGACTTATATATACCTTAATTTCTTTATCTGTAAAATGGAGATAATAACAGTATGTCTTTCACGGGATTGCTAAAAGGATTTGGTGGTTTGAAACATTTAAACCAGTGTCTGCTGCTGCTGCTGCTAAGTTTCTTCAGTCGTGTCCGACTCTGTGTGACCCCATAGATGGCAGCCCACCAGGCTCCCCCGTCCCTGGGATTCTCCAGGCAAGAACGCTGGAGTGGGTTGCCAGTTCCTTCTCCAATGCAAGAAAGTGAAAAGTGAAAGTGAAGCCACTCAGTTGTGTCTGACTCTCAGGGACCCCATGGACTGCAGCCTACCAGGCTCCTCTGCCCATGGGATTTTCCAGGCAAGAGTACTGGAGTGGGGTGCCATTGCCTTCTCCAAACCAGTGTCTGGTTGGTAGTAAATGCTCAATAAATGCTCATGATTGTTGTAGCTGCAGTTAGCTGGGGTGATACACAGTGCCAGATATACAGTGGGCACACAGTACATATGAAACCATTGCTTTCTGCACTAATGCTTTATTGAGGGCCCTGAGTCTAAGAAGTTGAAGCAGAGGAGAAAGAAGAGCAAATATAAGATAGCATCACCAAGCAGGTCATAGGTTCCTGGCAAGTTGATTGCTCCATCTCTCTGGGTGTGTTCATAGAGGTCACATATTGCCACCACCTCTTCTAATAGTCCATGCATTAAGGGGGGAAGGGAGAAGAATTTATCTGTTGACTCCCAAATCTCATAGGTCCAAATTCCCACCATGAAGCAGCTACATACCCTCACATTTGGGCTGCATGTGTGTGGATGCCGTGTGGGTCCTGAGATGTCTCCTGCTTCCATGGCATCAGGGAGACCCCAAGCATGAGATGAAGGTGGGTGGCCTGATGAGAGGGGAGGAGACCTTAGAGCATGCATCTGGGAGATGAGAGTAACTGGAGCAGCTCCATGGTGCTGTGCTGGTGATGGCAGCCTTGTGGCTGCATCACTGTGGGTCTAGGGTGAGTGGCTGCCAGGGCCCTGTCTGGCCTGAAAGCCAAGCAGGTTCATCAGTCTGGGTGTCCTATGAACATAATCACCTCTTTAGCCCCATTTTCTCACTTTGTAGGTGAGGAAACAGATATCCAGAGTGCAAAAGGATTTATTGAAGGTAATACTGCTTGTTAGTTGCAGAATAAAAGCTATTAATAGAATCCAGTTCTTATGATGAGTTAGTTCTGGGGTTTTCTGATCTCCGACCCCTGGTCCAGTTCTAGCTCATCTCTTTCCCTCCATCCATCCATCGTACCATCCATCTATCACCTCTGTGCTTGCCATTTACTGAAGCCCTTCCTTGTATTTGGGTTATGCACTTCTCACAAAAGACTGCTGTAATAGGACAGGGGAAAAATTGTAGTCCCCTTTTTATTCCACCTTTCTGTCCTCTTCTGCTGTGATGGTGGGGAAGGTAAGCCAACAGGGAGGAAATTGAGTGCACTCCAGATGCTTGGTAGACGGAATGACTGAGTTTGTCTGGGCCAAGGGAAAAGAAAAGCAGCTGTTTCATCTCTGGCTTGAGCTATGCTGTACTGGCAGCAGCTCTCAATCATCAGAAGATGGATTTCCAAGGAGGATACCAGCTTCTCTGAATCTCACAGGACCTTAGGCATAGCCTCCCCATAGGACCAAATCATCTAAGGGCCTAGTGGCTTGCTAACTGCAAGGCTCCATGTAGGAACTGTGAATTATAGGCAGGTCCTTGCCTTATTCCTATCCTTCAGCAAGTGAGAGTGTAGTTGGAAGATAAAGCAAATAAATAAAATACTATTAATAGTACTGCCTTATTAAGATTAATACCTAACAGTTAGTGTGTTCATCAGGAGGTACCTGTCATATCTCAGCAATCTCAACTTGGAGTCCCTGAATAAGCTTTAGGAAGTCTGTGGACCCCCTGAAATCGCACATATACCTTGTGTGTCTATATATTTTTTTGGGAAAATGGTCTACTCTTCCCATCATTTTCCCAAAGATGTGTGCAGTCCTTACAAATAGACTTCACTCTATTGGATTCATTTTCATAGCAACCCTAATTTTTCAGGTGCAAAAACCAAGGCCCAGAAAGGTTATGGGGCTGAATCAGTACCTGGACCCAAACTTCTTTGACCTCAGACCTTCTGCTTGACCCACTTGGCCACAGAGTATTCCCTCCCACAGCATTAGAAAGAAATTAAAGCAAGCGGTTCTCATTTGTGCCTGGGAATGGAATGTGATTGCTGCTTTGAACAGAAAGTACACACCTTCTGGCAAAGCCCTGAGACTTCAGGTCACTCAGCCTGCAGAGCAGCGGCCCAAGGGCAGCATGCCTTCCATGGGGTTCCTGAAGGGGCACGGTGAGGGTCATGGCGGCCAGCTGTCCCTGTACCCACAGAGGCCAGGGCCAGTGCCTGGCTGCAGGAGGAACTCCCTGACTTCTGAGTAGCTGTTTGAAGGAGAGGTTAAGTCTCCTGAGCAGTCAGAGTTGGCTCTAGCTTAAATAGAATTTTTTTTGTGTGTAAGATTTTTTTATTTTTTTAATTATTGAATTGAAGGATAATTGCTTTACAGAATTTTGTGGTTTTCTGTCGTACATCAACAAGAATCAGCCATAGGTATATCCATGTCCCCTCCTCCCAAACCTCCCTCCCTATCCCACCCTTCAGCCTGTCACAGAGTCCCTGTTTGAGTTCCCTGAGTCATACAGCAAATTCCCATTGGCTATCTATTTTACATATGGTATTGTAAATTTCCATGTTAAAGGGTGTTTTTCTTAGTTATTTATTTTGTCTGCACTGAGTCTTCGTTGCTGCAGGTAGGCTTGCTCTAGTTGTGGCAAGTGGAGGCTACTCTCGTTGCAGTACTCGGGCTTCTTATGTGGTGCTTTTCTGGAACATGGGCTCTAGAATGCGGGCTTCAGTAGTTATGGTGTGTGGGCTTAGTTGCTCCATGGCATGTGGGATCTTCCCAGACCAGGGGTCAAACCCTTGTCCCTCTCACTGGCAGGCAGATTCTTAACCACTGGTTTACCAGGGAAACCCCTGTCTTGAATAGTTTTGTTTAAAATCAGGGGAAGATACGTCATCTTTGAAGGCTTCCTATGATTACCATTCTTCTCTGTGTTTCTAAATCCACTATAATTTCCTGACATCTGAAGGCCAGCGGTGAGTTCGCTGGTGTGTCCAGACCTGGGTTCTCTGGTATCTGCAGGCTGAAGTCCCAGCAGCGGGATTTCACACTCACACCCTTTAACTTTGGCCTTCACCTTGAGATATGCAGTTCTGCAGATGCCCAGGGAGGTCTGCACCTCCTTGCTTTGTGAGAACTTTCACACCTGGGCAAGCTGCAAGCCTACAGAAGTGACCTGGTTAGGTTCTGCTGAGTGAATTGAGACCACACTGGGAAATCATTCTGTTCACTTGAACCAACTACTGGTTGTGGCTGGATGAAAGAGGAAGAGAAAGCTGGAGCTTCTGTAATTCATAGTTGAGAGAAGCTTCCAGAACTACAGAACTGCACCTGAACTAGGTCAGAAGTGATGTGACCGTGAAGGTGTGCATAAGAGCTTTGGTGTGATATGTGTGAAGTTATATGTATGAATGCATGCCTGTGGCTTCAGGAGTGTGATGCGGGCCTGGGACTGTGTATTTGTGGTAATGAAGACCTGGGTTTGAATTCCAGAGCCGCTGTTTATTAGCGGGGTGGGTTAATTAATTTATCTCTCTGTGTGTCAGTTTTCCTGCCTGTCAAATAAGAATAATAACCACTTCACAGAGTTACTGTGAGGATCAAAATAAAAACCATGCAAGAAAAATGCAAAGTACGTGCTTAGCATTAGTAAGTGTTGAGCCAATGGCAGACGTTAGTGTTTGTAATGGGAGTAGGTGTGTGTGTACATGTGTGGTAAGTTGTGTATATGTATGTGCACACATAGATTTTATCCCTGGCTGCCCTAGCAGACTCTTTTTAACTAAGGCGCTTCCCTCATTTAAGACTCACTGATGTGTTCTCCAAAGCTCCTTTTCCAGAGAAGAATTTCACAGTGAATCTCCACTGGGAGCCAGCCTTGCCAGGATTTGCCTTGGTTTCCCAGTGGGTTTGTTCAGTTTTTGCACTGCCTATTTGCGTTTCTTTCTCATCAGCCATCATTTTCAAGTCCCTCCCTTGTCACTGGTGGAGGGAGAATGTGATGGGGGACAGGTTAGGTGATCTCATGTACATCAGGCTCCGTTACTTCCATCTGAGACCTACCTACAGTTCACTCTTTTCTCCTGCCTGTTCCCTCTTAGTTCCTATGGAGTGAGTGGAAAAGGATACTTGGGTTCCTCCTGTGTTAAGTTCTACCTTAACACAGCTTTTTGTGGTCAGTATGGCTGCATTTTCTCTGCTTTGAGATTCACCTTTTGCTTTTAACATGGTGTTAATATATCTTACAGTCAATGTATACATATAGTCACTGAAGGTGATAGTGCTTACCTTTGCTTATCCCTAAAGCTTTTACTAAAATAATAGCGCAGCTTAGAGGGGATGACTACTTAGACCTTTCTCTCAGCACTTGTAACCTTATATTTCAATGATCTGTTTCTAAGGCTGGTTCCTCAACCACGTTGGGACTACCTTTGGGGCAGGAGGGACTCAGCCTGGCTTCTGAGCAGTCAGGCATGTCTGGGGCTCTCTGCTCAGGCTGGGTTGAATGACTGTGTTGATAAGGTATGGCTCCTCCTTGGAGGAGCCCACAGGCTGGTGGGCTTTAGTTGCCTCCTTGGCTATGACTTTTATTCTGTATTAAAAGCTTGAGATACTCCTATAGTTTTGCTCTCCAGGTCAACACCAGAAGAGTCTGGTCAGGGAGGCAATACAAATATGTGTGAAAAGATGATGAGCTATATGGGATATCACTGGTGTGTCTGGAATGGCCCTCAGGTGGTGGGTGCTGTTGCAGGGCTGAGATTGAGAGATGATTCTGGGCTGGCAGGAATTGGAAGGACTTGCAATAGGAGTGGAAGAATGAGTAGGGATGGGTGAGGCTGATAGGGGGAGAGGCATGTTGTTCAGGAGGAATGGTTGAGCATAGGGACCGAGAGGGTCCTGATCAAGAGACAGTGAGAAGAGAATTTGGCTTGAATAATGAGTTCAAGTGAGAGTGCATGGGGGAGAAGTCTAGAAAGGGAGGTTAGGGCTTGGCTGTGAAAATCTCTGAATGCCAGGCTTGGGAAGTTATGGTAGGGAGAGCATGGGCTTTGTTATTGTTTAAACCTGGTTTCATTCATTCATTTTTTCAATAAGACCTTAATTGAAATGCCAGCGCTGGGAACACAGTGGGGAATATGAAGAGCAGCCCCTACCCTTACTGAGCTTGTATTCTACTAGATTTAAGTCCTAGCTTTGTTATTTACTTCCTGGGCAAACATCAAGAAGTTCCTAAAACTTTCCAGGCCTCAGTTCATCTGTAAGGAGAGGAATGTGTTGTGCTCAGTTGCTCATTCATATCTGACTGTCTGCAGCCCCATGGACTGTAGATCGCTAGGCTATCGCTAAATGAAATCGTGTGAAAACAAAAAACAGCTGTGTATCCAAGTGATGTTCACGCCTCTTTTCTCTTTCTCCTTGCCATTTCTGTTTCCTTGTGTCTTTCCATTAGCTTTGATCTATGCCCGCTGCTCTGAAAAAAGGACATTGTACTGTTTCGACTGCCCCTTGGACTGCCAACTACAGCTTAGCGCTCTCCATAGGTACTTAGCTTCATGTATTTGCCTCCAGGGACTGACTATAAACTGGCGTTAATTGAGGTTCATGAGAAGTAGATATTAACCTACATGTGCCTTGGGAATTTCTCCAGGATGACTGCAAATTCAGAGTGTGCTCTGAACTCAAGCTGAACCACACCTAGAAAGAACTAGGTTGGGAAAACAGGCCAGAAAGGGCAGGAACAGATGGAGATGGGAAGTAGAGTTGGAGGAAGGGAGCATGGCAGATGAGAAGAGGTAAAGGAGCCCAGGCTAAGGGGAGACTCTACTAGGGAGGGGTGTAGAAACTCCTGTAAATATTTGTTGAATGTCTGCCACATGCCTATTGCTGTCCAGCTGCTAGAGCTACAGCTGTGAATAAAAAAAATTCCCTGCCCTCATGGAGCTTGTGTAGGATCAGATAATAATTTCACTAACAAAGAAATTACAAGGTAATTTTGAACAGAGATGAGGACCGTTTATTTATCCAACACAATTTTTAGTGTCTTCTACTTGCTAGTTATTATTCTAGGTGCTGAGAATATACCAAGGAAGGGGACAGTCTTTACCCTCATGGACTTTGCATTCTAGTGGTGACATGTCAATCAGTAGGTGAATAAATATACAGTAAGGCTCAGTTAGTTAGAAAAAGCCTCAAGAAGGAGATGATGTTAGACTTGCCTGAAGGAATAGACAAAGCCATATAACCTAGGGGGAAAGCATATAAAGTGGATGGAACTGCAGGTACAGAGGCGCCAAGCTTGATGACTTTGAGGAAAATCCAGAAGGTCAAGGTGACTCAGGTGAAGAGGGTGAGAGTGAGAGTGTTAGGAGTTATAATCAGAGAGGTAAGCAAAGGCCAGATCATATTGGACTGGCCAAAAAGAAAAACTCGAACGAACCTTTAGCCAGCTCAATATTTGGCCTTGAAGACTTGGACTTTATTTTCCATGGGTGAGGAACAAACAGGAGGAGGATTTTGAGTGGGGCAATGATGCGTGATTTACATTTTTGAAATATGACTGGCTGCTCTGTGGAGGATAAAATGCACGGAGTCAAGGCTGTACTGGAGAGATCAGACAGGAGGCGGTATACTGGGATCCAGGGAAGATGATCGCTTTGACTGCACCCTGCAGGAGGTAGTCAGAAGCATTCAGGTTCGGGATGCATTTTGCAGGTGGAGACAACAGGACTTATGACTCTGTGATAAATTGAATAGGAGGCTGGAGGGACCTAGTGGAATCAAGGCTGCCTCCTCCTTGTTGCTGCTGGGAAGACTCGTGGGGGTATTGCTGTCATTCGGTCATATTAGGTCATGTTGTGTCTGGGGAGCCTATCTGCTGTCCACAAGGAGAAGTGAGGAGGCATTGGACCCTACAAGTCCAGAGTTGAGGGGAGAAGGGGGCTGGAGGCATATCTCTGGGAGCCATCAGCATGAATGTGGTATCTGAGGCCAAGGGAATGATGAAAGCCTGTGGGACAGCGGCTTTCAGAGTGTTGTGCATGGACGAACAGTGGTGGTTATAGCACCTGGTGACTTGTTAGAAATCCAAATTTTCAAGCTCGTCCCTAGACTGACTGAAGCAAAAATTTTGGGTGTGGAGTCCAGTGATGTGAGTTTTATAAAGCCCTCCAGATAATTATGGTACAAACTCAAATTGAGTATTGAGGGGTGAGTGTAGACTGAGAGGAGGTCCAAAGATTGATCCATGGGTCCCCTCAATGTGTAAAATCTGGAGGAGAAGAAGCCAGCAAAGGGAAATGAAAAGAATCAATCTGGAATTTAAGAGAAAGACTCAGCAGGCTGTGTAATACATGCCAAATGTTTATGAAGAAGATGGTGGAAGGTTGGGTCAAATGCCGCCAAAGATGGAAGGAGATGAGGACTGCAAATGATCCAGTTGGTTTGGCAAGATAAGCATCTTTTCCTAGCCTTGACTATAGCAGTTTCAATGGAGAGTGGCTGTGGCAAAACTTTTTAAAAAAGGATGTTAAGTTTAAGAGTAAAATGAAGGCAAAGAAGCAGAGTCAGCAAGTGTAGGTAAGAGTTTTCAGAGGTTTTGTTATAAAGAATAACAGTGAAAAGGAGCAGCTGCTGGAAAGTGACTTGGGGTCTAGGGAGGTTTCTGTTATGTTTTGTGTTAAGGCAGGAAAGGGAAAAAGTGGAAGTGTTAGTTGCTCAGTCGTGTCCGGCTCTTTGCGACCCCATGGACTGTAGCCTGCCAGGCTCCACTGTCCTTGGAATTCTCCAGGCAAGAATACTGGAGTGAGTAATCATTCCCTTCTCCAGAGGCTCTTTATGAATGTCTGAGCCACTAGGGAAGACCTTTAAGACAGGAGATATAACATATTTGAAAGTGAGTGGGAATAATGTAGTGGAGACAATTAATGATGCAGGAGATAAACAAAATCTACAAACCTCTAGCCAGGCTTACCAAGAAGAAAAGAGAGAGGACTCAAACAAAATAAGAAATGAAAGAGGAGAAATGACAACCAATACCACAGAAATGCAAAAAATCAGGAGAAAATGCTGTGAACAATTACATGCCAATAAACTGGATGCTGCTAAGTCACTTCAGTCGTGTCCAACTCTGTGCAACCCCATAGACGGCAGCCCACCAGGCTCCCCCCTCCCTGGGATTCTCCAGCCAAGAACACTGGAGTGGGTTGCCATTTCCTTCTCTGAAAGTGAAAACTGAAAGTGAAGTCTCTCAGTCGTGTCTGACTCTTAGCGACCCCATGGACTGCAGCCTACCAGGCTCCTCCATCCATGGGATTTTCCAGGCAAGAGTACTGGAGTGGGGTGCCATTGCCCTCTCCAAATAAACTGGATAACCTAGGTGAAATGGACAAGTTTCTAGAAACACACAGTCTGCTAAGACTGAGTCAAGAAGAAACAGGTAATTGGAACAGACTTATCACTAGAAATGAAATGAAATCTGTAATAAAACTCCCTGCAAACAAGAGTCTGAGACTAGACAGCTTCATTGGGGAATTCACCATTCACAAGGATGGTTCAACATAAGCAAATCAATGAGGCACACCATATTACAAAAGGAAAGTAAAAAACCACATGATCATCTCAAAGTATGTAGAAAAAGCATTTGACAAAACTCAACACTCATTCATGATAAAAACTCTCAGCAAAGTGGGTATAGAGGGAACATATCTCAAATAATGAAAGCCATTTATAAAAAACCTCATACTTGTTGAAAATCTGAAAGCCTTCCCACTAAATTCAGGAACATGGCAAGGACTTCTGCTCTCACTGTTTTCAACATAGTATATGAAGTCTTAGCAATCAGAGAAGAAAAAAAAAATGTATCCAAATTAGAAGCAAAGAGGTAAAACTGTCACTATTTGCAGATGACATGATATTTTATAGAGAACTCTAAAGCCTCTATGCAAAAGCTTATTGGAATTAATAAATGAATTCAGCTTGATAGCAGGATATAAGATTAATTTACAGAAATCTGTTGTGTTTCTTCACATTAATGCTAAAATATCAGAAAGAAAAAAACTATGCTGAAAATTATAAAACATTGGTAAGAGGAATTGAAGATGATTCAAAGCAACATAAAGCTGTCTTGTGCTCTTGAATTGGGAGAATTCAATATTGTTAAAATGGCTATGCCACCCAAAGCAATCTACAGATTTAATACAATCCATATTAAAATACCCATGACATTTTTCACAGAACTAGACCAAATAAGGGCTTCCCTGGGTGGCTCAGATGGTAAAGAATCTCCCCGCAATGCAGGAGACCCAAGTTCTATCCCTGAGTTTGGAAGATCCCCTGGAGAAGGAGATGGCAACCCACTCCAGTATTCTTGCCTGGAGAATTCCATGGACAGAGGAGCCTGGTGGGCTACAGTCCATGGGGCTGTCACAAAGAGCTGGACACAGTTGAGCTACTAACACTTTCACTTTTCAAAACAAATACTCTAAAATTTATATGGAACCACAGAACACCCAGAATTGCCAGGGCAATCCTGAGGAAAAGGAACAAAGCTGGAGACATAACCCTTCCATATTTTTGCCTATGCTATAGGTTTCAGTAATCAACAGTGTGGAGTGGGCACAAAAGCAGACATATAGATCAATGGAAAGGATAGAGAGCCCAGAAATAAGCCCATATGCCCATGACAAGTTAGTCTATAATGAAGGAGGCAAGACGATACAATGGAAAAAGGCTTGAGAAAGCTGGAGAACTACATGAAAATCACTGAAATTAGAACATCCCCTCACACCTGTATAAAAATAAACTCAAATGGCTTAAAGACTAAATACAAGACCGGACACCATAAGTTTCCTAGACGAGAACATAGATGAAGTATTCTATGACATATTATAAATCACAGCAATATTTTCTTACATCAATCTCTTAAGGCGAAAGACATCGCACAAAACCAGACAAATAGGACCTAATCAAGCTCATAAACTTTTGCAGAGCCAAGGAACCATAAACAAAATGAAAAGACAGCCTATGGAATGGGAGAAAAATATTCCAACGATGTGAGTGACAAAGGATTAATATCCAAAATATACGAATATATTGAGGAAACAACCCAATTAAAAAATGGGCAGAAGACCTAGACAGACATTTCTCAAAAGAAGACATGAGCCAACCAGCACATGAAAAGAGACTCAACATCACCAGTTATTGGAAAAATGAAAATCAAAACTGCCGTGAGGTATCACCTCACATTGGTCAGTATGGCCTTCATCAAAAAGTCTGCAAATGCTGGAGAGGGTTTGAAGAAAAAGGAACCCTCATATACTCTTGCTGAGGATGTATATTGGTGCAGCCACTATGGAAAACAGAATGGAGTTTCCTTAAAAAAGCTAAAAATAGAGCTACTATATGATCCAGCAAATCCACTTCTAGGTGTATATCTGGAAAAAAACAATTAAAAAAGGTTCACGCACCCCAGTGTTCACAGCAGCACTATTTACAATAGCCAAGACGTGGAAGCAGCCTGCATGTCCAACAACAGATGAATGGCTAAGGAAGGTGTGATGTATTTATACAATGGAACCCTACTCAGTCATAAAATGGAACGAAATATTGCCATTTGCAGCAGCATGAATAGACCAAGAGAATATTATGCTTAATGAAATAAGCGAGACAAAAAAACATATGATATCACTTATATGTGGAATCTAAAAAATTATACAAATGAATCTATATATAAAATAGAAGCAGACTCATAGACATAGAAAGTAAACTTATGGTTAGTAAAGGGGAAGGGGAAGGGAGAGGGATAAATTAGGAGAATGAGATGAACAGATACAATACTTGTTATAAAATAGATAAGCAACAAGGATACTGTATAGCACAGTGAATTATACTCAATATTTTATAATAACCTATAATGCAATATAAGCTGCAACCCCCCACCCCCACCCTGCAACGGAATCATTACGCTGTGTGCCTGAAACTATCTCAGTATTATAAGTAACTATGTGCTGTGTGCTGTGCTTAGTCACTCAGTTGTGTCCGAGTCTTTGTGACCCCATGAGCTGTAGCCTGACAGGCTCCTCTGTCCATGGGGATTCTCCAGGCAAGAATACTGGAGTGGGTTGCCATGCCCTCCTCCAGGGGATCCTCCCAACCCAGGGACAGAACCCAGGTCTCCCACATTGCAGGCGGATTCTTTACAGTCGGAGCTACCAGGGAAGCCCATTAGTAATTGCTACTGCTGCTGCTAAGTCGCTTCAGTCGTGTCCGACACTGTGCGACCCCATAGACGGCAGCCCACCAGGCTCCTCTGTCCCTGGGATTCTCCAGGCAAGAATACTAGAGTGGGTTGCCATTTCCTTCTCCAACATAAGTAACTATACTTCAGTAAATAAAAAAGGATGATACAGGAGAGGGGAATGGCTAATAGTAAAAGGGAGGTCCTTGAATAGGGAGGTCCGTGAATTGTAATTCCAGACGTGAGTGGGGAACTGATCTTAGGAGCAGGCGAGCTGATCCTTGGCAGTCGGAGGGAAGGCAGGCGATACAGGGAGCACAGCAGACATTGAACACAGAGGATAATGCGTACAGGGCCGTGAGGTTGGTAGACTTAAAGGTGCAAAGATGAAGTCATTTTCTGTAGTTGCTCAGTGAAATAAGCAGTGAGGTCATCCACAGAGGGCTTGGGGAGGTGGTGGAGGTGAGAAATAAGTGTGAAATAGATGAAAATAAAATGGGTGATGTGATGTGATAGAATGTTCTCCTCATGCACTCTCTGTCCTCATGGGTAGCAGGTGACAGGGCCAGGAGAGGATCAGAGCTTCTCCCACAGGGCACCCTGACATTGCCCCCAGAGCCCCAGCTGCCCACTGGCTGAGGAGGACTGCTTAATGACACACAGGGATGGTGCAGACAAGGATTCCAAGATGCCCTCAGTCAGGAAGGAAGCTGGGCACTCAGCCCAGAGCTGATGCTGAGCCCCTTTCACTGTGGTTTGGGATGGTCTCTAGAAGTTCTAGAACCATCTTGGCTTTTCTCCCCATCCAGAGAGAACAGAAGTCTACTTGGTCCATAGCATTTCTCAGGCCTGTGCTCCATTGACTGTCGTTTAAAGTGTGGCATTACTTACTGTTTTTATCTTTTAAATTGCAAAGTACTTTTTCACTGTAACAAGGGAGATAATCCTAAAATTTATAAAGCAAAAAATCAATCATTTTCAGACTATTGCTCCCTCCTTCCACCTCTTAGTCGTGTATGGCATTCTCGCTACTGTTAATTTTTGTTTTCTTACTCTCATTTTTATTATTTCCCTGGGCTCTCGAGTCTGATAGTTTGGTTTCAGTTTCGGCCTTCCAGCTTGCTGTTTTGTTTCTTAATACTGAAAGGGAGCAGAGCTCCCTGGATGTAGCTAATTATGAAATTTGGGGCAGGAGAACATCAAGATGGCTCTGGGTTATCTAATTTCAGATGTGTCTGGGTTAGTGCAAAAAGTGGCCAAGAGGCAAACTGAAAAGGCTCCCATTGGCTGAGGTGGGGCAATTTACTTACCAAAAGCAATAATTATGACCATCAGTTGAAATAAATTGTTACTGGCAATCTGTGAATCCATGATAATGGTCCAAAGGTATATGACACTGAACAAATTCTTTAACTTCTCTGTGCCTCAATTTCTCGATATGAAATAGGGGGACAGTGGTAGTATCCACCCCATATTGTAAAGGTTAAGGAACTTAAGATGGTAAAGATTAAGGAGCATACTTTCTGCAGAGAGATTAGCAAGCAGTTGGCACGTCATATACAATAAGCATCAGCAATACTTCACATTATCATTGACATTATTTCTGTGGAATGCTCAGTATTCTATTTGTAAAAATTCAGAGTGGGCAAAATCTCAAATATTTACTAAGATCTACTATTATGTAGGCACCATGCGGCACTCTGAATTGAAACCATCAGGAATTGTTGTTCGTATTTATATGTGAATTTGATGTTGTTCTTCCCCACTAGGTTTAAGCTTCATGAGTTGGCTAATTTGTGGTGTTCAGTTACTGCATCCTAGTAATATTCAGTTGAGTGGCAGAAGGAGGTGTTTATACAAACTAAAAGCAGAGAAAATGTAATATAAAGGATTGTAAGATCATAGCAAATGTTTCTACTGCGGGTTGGAGAGATGTGTACATGAGTGCACGTGTGTGTCCATGTGTGTGTGTTTTCTGGGAAAGCATCCCAAGAGAGGATGTTCTGAGCCTTGGTGGGTGGAGGCAGGTTGAGGAGCAGGCAGGAGACATCTGGGCTGGAATGCTGGTGCCTGGCAGAGCTCTGGTGCATGGAAACGCTCAATGCAAACAGACTGGATTAATGGGAAAGAAAGGCGCTGAGGTGCTGTCAGGGGCACTGGGTTTGCTGGGCCCAAGGGGTGAAGATGATGGGGAATCACTGATGGTTTTAATCAGGAGCATTTCAGCTCAGACATAAGGTCCTGGAAGAGAATGGTTTGAGCTGCCATGAAATAAAAATCTGGGTCACTGTGCAGCTTTTACTCTTTTAAGAAAATGTGATGTGTTTTTTTTAAAGAGGCTATTTCTTTTTTCCCTTCATTCTTCTCTGGTAAAATTCAGAGGAGGGCTCCAGATTTGGACCTGGATTCAAGTCCCACCTTGGCCAGGACTCACTGCATGAACTTGGACCATGTCCCTGATTTGTAAAGTGGGGGAAATAATACCCGTTTCCCAGGGGTTTGTGAGTTCCTGGGGAGGTGATGTGTGGGGAGGAACTCTGTAGACTAGGTAAGAGCTGTGGGCATGCCAGGGATGGCGCTTCTTTCTTTATTCCTCAGAGGTGGCGGTGCCCTGATCCTTAACCCCAGGAAATGGAGCCAGACTTGCTTAAATTAGTGTATTCCTTGAAAGTGTGGTTTTAATTGGAGCATCAACTCATTGAGGTGTGAGGATTGGGGGCAGAGGTGCAAGAGGGCCCTTTATCACCAGAGAGCCATGTTGTCCAACACAGTTGCCATAAATTGCCATGGCTATTTCAATGTGAATTATAGAAAATTAAATAAAAACTGAAAATGCAGCTCTGTCGTGGCAGTAGTCACATTTCAAGGGCTCAGGAGTCACACTGCACTGGCTACTGTATTGGACAGCACTACTGTCATTATGGAATATTCTAGAGGGTGCATTGCCTATGAAGAGGTAGGGTGGGAGCTCACAGGGGTCAGGAGAAAGCACCAAGAAGATGGTGGGGGCTTGGCAGCACCTTCCAGGGTCTGCTGACATTGCCCAGTGGTACCTGCAGAGGGCAGCCCTCAGGTAAGAGTGCCCTCATGCAGTGGCAATACCACTCTGTCCTCCAGGCTGTATTTGGGGTCGGGCAGGACACTGACCACACTCATCAGGTTGTTTCTTAGGGGGTCAGATGCTCCCCATCAATGAATGCTGCCTCTTAGCTTTGTGCTGTGCCTTTAGCTTTTAAACGTTCCCAGTAGACAAGAACCCAGCTCTTGTCTGCCAGTATTTACATTTTCTGTTGAGATAGTGAGAGTGGAAGTTGAAGCAGAGTAAAAGCCCTCTCTGCTTTCTGTCATCCTCTTGACAGTGTCTTCTTAGACACCTTGAGCTGTGAGAGTGACAGGGGACCCCTTGCTCAGCGGATGTGCAGTGGGATTTGGGTGGGATTCAGCTGGGTAACTGACAGACCTGTCCATGGACATCTTCCCCAGCTATTCCCGGGGCACAGAGAGAGGATGTGACCTTCCCTCACTGTCTACAGGGCTCCCCAGGGGAGTGACAAATGTATAGTGGGGGTGCAATTGGAAAGGCCATTGGCGGATGGTCCGGAAAACTCAAGTGGTCTGGAAGGGAAGTTTTTAAAGGATCCACTCAAAGGTATACAACAAGATACACAGTAATTCTGTGCCAAGTGATTCTAGAAATCCCACTCCTGGGCATGTATCTGGACAAAACTGTAAATCAGAAAGATACATGCACCCCTGTATCAACAGCAGCACTATTCACAATAGCCAAGACATGGAAAGAACCTAAGTGTCCATGGACAGATGAGTGGATGATGAAGATATGGCACATATATACCAGGGAATATTACTCAGTTGTTCAAAAGAATGAAACAATGCCATCTGCAGCAACATTGATGGACCCGGAGATTATGATACTAAGTGAAGAGAAAGACAAATATATGATATCACTTACATGTGGCATCTAAAATGTGACACAAATAAACTTACCTAGGAAACAGACTCACAGACAAAGAGAACAGATTTGAGGTTGCCAAGGGAGAGGTGGGAGGGAGAAGGAGAGTTTCTGATTAACAGATGCAAACTATTACATGCAGAGTGGCTAACCAACAGGAATATCTTTTTCCTATATAACACAGGAAACTGTATTTAATATCCCATGATAGATCATAATGAAAAAGAATAAAAAATACTGCCTAATATACTTCACCTGTATACTACAACAAAGATTCAAAGAGAAATATTCATTCACCTAACAAATATTTATTGAGCAAGTATTATTTGCCACATCCTGTTCTAGGTGCCTAAGGTTACAGCACTCCACAGACAATAATCCCTGTCTTCATGGGATTTATGGGCAGTGAGGGAAGAAGAACTAGCACTTACTGAGTCCTGAATATGCCAGATACTTTTCTAATCCATTCAATCATTGCAATCACCCTACAGAATCCACACTATTATTACCCTCCATTCTTCAGAAGTTAGGGAACTCAGCCAAGGTCACTCAATCTGGAAGTGGCATGGCTACTCCTCTCCTTTCTGTCATTTTCTAAAATTGCAGGGTCCTGAAGCTTTCTTAGTTTTGTGATGCCATTTAGGGGACAGCAGCTTCCGTGGCTGACCTTGGCCTTGGAATTCCTTAGATTTAGAACTCCTTCCTTCCTTGTTCCTGATGGAGAGCTCCTTCTCAGATTCCTGCTGCTGCTGGTGCCTCAGGTCTCAGCATCAACCTATTTGCTTTCCCACAGCATTTGATTTCTGCAAGTTTAAGTCACTTTTCTGGGATAGGGATGTCAGAAACGATCTTTTCTAGCACCTCTTTGCCTGCAGAAAAGGAACTTGAATCTAGTTTTTTTTTTTCCTAGTGTTTTCTTTTTGATTTCCCTCTGGTGTTTCCTTCCCTCTTTCTGCGTGTTTTTAACTTGTTTGAAAAAGCTTCGACCTGCTTCTTCATTTCCTTTTTTGCCACGTTAGGCCTAATACTTCTGACTGGTCCTGAGATTTTCCTTTCTTTTTTCCACTCTTCTCATTTCCGATGTCAGGAAGATCCTCTTGAGAAGGGATAGGCTACCCACTCCAGTATTTTTGGGCTTCCCTGGTGGCTCAGCTGGTGAAGAATCTGCTTGCAGTGAGGGAGACCTGAGTTTGATCCCTGGGTAGGGAAGATCCCCTGGAGAAGGGAAAGGCTACCCACTCCAGTATTCTGGGCTGGAGAATTCCATGGACTATATAGACTGTTGCAAAGAGTTGGACATGACTGAGCAACTTTCACTTTCTTTCACTTTCATTTTGTCTTCAAGCTCAAAATCCATTTTTAAGCTCTTCTCCTGCTTCCTGGGTTTCTGATGTTCTCTGTGTGCACATACTCATCCCTGAAGCCTTCGTGCCCCTGATGGTGCTTTTTCTTCAGCTTTGATGCAGGTCTGGTTCTCACTGCCAGCATTTTAGGTAGAGACCTTTTACTTTTCCCTGTTGGAACCTGGCCTTGTGCGGCCACTAGTAGGCTTTTTTCCCCTGTCACAACTCAAGAATGTGTCCCATTGTATTGCCTGGCAGACAGGCTCTGTTCCTCTCTTTGATCATAGATGATGCCACCTTCTCTTTGTGATTGAACTGATGCCCCCTCACCCAGGTCTCTGAAGTCCACAAACATAGTCAGGATTTATTTAATATATCCTACTTAGGATAAAAGTGGCAGAAGCAACGTGGTTTCCTCCTTGTCAAGCCACCAAGGTTTTCAGGGTCTTTTGTTCTCTTCGTCTCTGTTAATATCCCTAAGAACTTTCCAGAGATTTGGGTTTCTAAGAGAATGATTTCTGTGGGTAGTGTGTGCTTCAGAGAGTATACAGATAAGCCACCCCAAACCCATCAAGGTTAAGTCAGCCAAGGAACCCTCCAAGTCTTGTATAAAGGTCTCTCAACTCCTAGAATTTTCCTATTTTGTGCTCATGGAGATTGGATTGGGTATTTGGCCAGGGAATCTGGGAGTACATCATCTCTGCTCCATCAGTCACCCCTTCCTACAAGTTCCCAGGGGACGTATATGCCGGAGTCATGCTTTTCCAAGTTTACTGTGTGTATGAAACGTCTGGGGATCTTGCTAACATCTGAATTCTAATTCAGTAGATTGGGGTAAGACTTGAGACTCTGCATTTCTAACAATTCCTCAGAGATGCTGCTGCTGCTGCTGCTGCTCCAGCTCCATGATGCTTTGAGAAGCAAAAGGCTGGATGACAAAGAGTCAGCAAAGGAATGCTTTTATTATTTGCTGGGGCTTTGACCTAAAACTCTGGTGCTTCCTCTAATGTGGTGGACTTTGCATTACAAAGGACTTCATTTTCCAAGAGGCGTTCCATCTCTTGTACCTCCATAATGCATCTTGACTTAGGTCGCTTCTCAGCATTTTCATACCCACATCCCTGTTCTACCATCGATTCTTGCTTGGAATATTGTGATAGCTATCTAACTGGTAATCCATTTTCCACTTTTGTACCTCTGCAGTCCATCCTACATACAACAGCCAGATTACTATTACTCTTATACTTAAAACTCCCAAATAACTTACCCATTCACTTAAAATCCAAAGCTAAAAACTTTTCTTGTAAAGCTCTACCTTGTCAGGCTCCTTCCTATCTCATCCATATTGGTACATGAATATGGAAGATGACTTCCTTGCTCACTGTAGACAGACTGATTTTCTCTCTGTCTAAACATGCTGCGTCAGTCAGCTATTGCTGCTAATAAACTGCTCCCAAACTCAGCATAAAATGATAAAGATTTATTTTCACTTTTTAGGGCTCCAAGTGGAGTGAATCAGCTGATTCAGTCTGAGTTTTGGCTAGGAGGTTCAGCCCCAAGCTGAAAATCCAGCTGGGCTTGGGTCTTCACAGTAGTTTGATCTCAGTTCTGCTCCATGTCTGATCATTATGGAGCCCTGGATGAAGGACCAGCAACAACTCAGGGCATGCTCTTCTTGGGAGCAAGGCAGAAGCCCAGGGAGGCAGGCCTATCACACAAGCCCCTTCTAAGCTTCTGCTTACGTCACCTTTGCTTCTACTCCATTGGCCAAAGCCAAGTCATATGGCCAATCTCAACATCAGGGGGCACGGTAGTGCATTCTGTCCACAGTGGGAGAAAGAAGGGAATCCATTTGCTGAATGACAATCCAAACCATGATATACTGCAGGCTCGTTCCTGCCTCAGAGCCTTGGTACTTGCTGTTCTGTTGGAGTTGAATGCAGTTCGCTTATATCTTTGTGAACCTGCTTCTCTTTATTCAGTTTTTAACTTACATGTTATTCCCTTAGAGAGGACTTTGAAGGCCCTTGGTCTTAGCTGAGGTAGCCTTTTCATTCCCTGTTTACCACATTACCTTGTCTTTTTTTTTTTGATGTGGACCATTTTTAAATTTATTTACAATAAATTTGAATTTATTACAAGTTTATTACAATATTGCTGAATTTATTACCATAAATATCCTGAATTTATTACAATATTGCTTCTGTTTTATGTTTTGGTATTTTGGCCGTGAGGCATGTGGAATTTTAGCTTCCTGATCAGAGATTGAACTCGCACCCCCTGCGTTGGAAGGCGAAGTCTTCACCACTGGACTACCAGGGAAGTCCCTCCCATCTTTTTCATCATACTTGCTTGATGCCTGGCATTGCCTTACATACTTGTTTGTTTATTGTTTGTAATCCTCCAATGGCACATACAGTCTTAGAAGATAGGACTTTGTGTCATTCACAGAAGGATTCTAGTGCCTAGAACAGAATTTGTTACATAATAGGTGCTCAACAAATATTTGGTTTGACCAGCCATCCAATTCTTATGTGCCTCAAGTCCAACTATTGAAAATCCCAAGCCTCAAACACTGTGGATCCAAGTGTGCATCACCATGTGTGGGAAGGTTAATCAAATGACCCATTATAATCTAAATTGGTAATTATGGAGTTTAATTAACATTAATTTATAAGCAGTCATAATGGTAATTGGGAGCCACGATCAACTAAAGACAGTGCTAATGATGTTGATATCAGTGTATCAACATCTGCACGTGTTCATACACAGTAGGAGTGTTGAATGTTGCTAAATATGTAAGTCCTAGTAGACCAGAAACACATTAATTTTAATTGACTGGTAACACATTATAGTAACCTGTAAGTAACAATTAGCTGTCCATAAAAATAACTCTTAGAAATGGGCTATCTGCTCATGAAATTAGTAAAAACACCTTTATTTCTTGGTCAAGCTTGAGACCCATTAGGAGAATGCATGCGATCTACTTCTGGGCAGTAGGCCATATTTGAAGAATTCTTGATCTAGTGTGATGATGACGTCATTTTCTGAATGAGGACATTGAGAGTCAAAATAGGGCAGTGACTTGTCCAAGAACCCATGGGTAGTAATGGCTGAATCAATAACAATTATTCTGATCATCTGACTTCAGTCTTGGGACTCCTTCTGCTCTTCCATTCTGGATCTCCATGCAGAGTGAAAATTCCAAAATTCCTTCATAAGGAATAAGATTTTCTTCCCTGTCTAGATCCTGTTCACTCTTAATTCCTTAACTCTCAATGGACCCATGAGGCAGGGTCAAAGAAGATACAGGTTGTTGTTGTTGTTCAGTCACTCAGATTTTTTCTGGAATTCTCTGGCTTTTTCTGTGATCCAGTGGAGGTTGGCAATTTGATCTCTGATTCCTCTGCCTTTTCTAGATTCAGTTTGTATATCTGGAAGTTCTCATCTCAGGTACCATTGAAGCCTAGCTTGGAGAATTTTAAGCATTGCCTTGCTAGCAAGTGAAATGAGTGTGGTAGTTTGAGCATTCTTTGGCATTGTCCTTCTTTGGGATTGGAATGAAAACTGACCTTTTCCAGTCCTGTGGCCACTGCTGAGTTTTCCAAATTTGCTGGTATATTGAGTGCAGCACTTTCACAGCATCATCTTTCAGGATTTGAAATAGTTCAGCTAGAATTCCATCACCTCCTCCAGCTTTGATCATAGTAATGCTTCTTAAGGCCCACTTGACTTCACACTCTAGGATGTCTGGCTCTAGGTGAGTGATCACACCATCATGGTTATCTGGGTCATTAAGACCTTTTTTATATAGTTCTTCTGTGTATTCTTGCCACCTCTTCTTAATATCTTCTGCTTCTACCATTTCTGTCCTTTATCGAGCCCATTCTTGCTTTAAATGTTCCCTTGGTGTCTCTAACTTTCTTGAAGAGATCTCTAGTCTTCCTCTATTTCTTTGCGTTGTTCACTTTCTTATCTTTCCTTGCTGTTCTTTGGAATTCTACATTCAGATGGGTATATCTTTCCTTTTCTCCTTTGCCTTTCACTTCTCTTCTTTTCTCAGCTATTTGTAAGGCCTCCTCGGACAAACATTTTGCTTGTGTTTCTTTTCTCTGGGGATGGTTTCGATCACAGCCTCCTGTACAGTGTTATGAACCTCCATCCATATTTCTTCAGGTACTCTATCAGATTTAACCCCTTGAATTTGTTTGCCGCTTCCACTGTATAATTATATGGGATTTGATTTAGGTCATACCTGAGTGGCTACAGGTAGAGGGTACAGTTTTACAGTGTTAGTTGTCAGAGGATGAAGCACAGGGTCCATAGGACCTTCGACCTTACCTCTTAGAGTGATCCATAGACCAAAGTTCTTTGGGAGTCATCAGAAAAATGTCTCCTAGCTTCAAAATCTCTAAGGTGGCATGGACTAGTGATAGACTGGTTTGGAGTCAGGGAGACTTGGGTTTGTGGCTTTCCAGGTGTGCTGGTGGTGTGGTGAAGAACCTACGTGCCAGTGCGGGAGACGGAAGAGATGCACGTTCAATCTGTGGGTCAGGAAGATCCCCTGGAGGAGGACATGGCAACCCACTCCAGGATTCTTGCCTGGAGAATCCCATGGACAGGGGAGCCTGGTGGGCTACAGTCCATGGGGTTGCAGAGTTGGACAGGACTGAAGTGACTTAGCAGGCGTGCACGCACACATGCAGACTTGGGTTCAGACATACTAGGTCAGTGGTTTTGGGCAAGTAACTTAACCACTCTGACCTTAATCTCCTCATCTGCAAACTGAAGGAACATTAATAACCTTCTTCACTTCAGGTCTGCAGTAAGGAATCAGAGCATTGTGGTCCAGAGCAGGCACTCAGTAAATAGTGATGGTTATTATTCAAAGTTGTATCCAACATTGCCCTTTTCTGTTTCTGTCATGTTTGCTGAGCAGGACTTTCAGATAAGGCAAAATTTTATTTACACGATGCATCCTAGATCATTTTAAAGTATGTTTTCTTGATCCCCTCATCATTTTTACCAATGATTTACTTCCCTTTGGTGATTTGGTAAATGGAATTCTAGTATCAGACTTACAGCTTCCCCAGTGCTTTCTTCCTGGTAATGTACAATATACTCCCCATACTGGAAAGACCTTGAAATGACTTTGACTTGTCCCCATGCCTGAAGTTCAACACCAGTCTCATACCATCCTAGGCTGATAAAAAAACTTCCTTTTTTTGGTCTTCTGGCAAAGTCTCCTGTGATGACACTTGTATTAGCTGATTATTTGTCTGCTCCCTTTTGTCTTAGAGATGTATCTTGTTCACAATTACATGCCTGACTTCCTTCTTATAAAACCCTTGGCACATATAGCAATAATTCTGTGGAACAATTTGAATGTTGTCTTGGAGTGTTGGATAGTACTGACCCAGAATGCAGCCGAGTGTATTTAGATAAGTGAGAAAAAGTTAAGTGATCTGTGTGGGAAATGTACCTGCTTTAAGATTCTGTGTATAAAAAGCTATAGTCATGTTGTTATGCATATGTGGGAATATTTTATATGACGTGTTTTATTAGTAGAAATAGAATGTCTTTTGAAATAAGTATATCTATATATATCGATTGATTCAGCAAAAAAGAACCTGTCTTGGACAGCATGATACTAGGAAGGCTAGGCATGAGGCAAAGGGAGAGATGTTTTGTTTGGTATCTTTTCATTTAGAAGAGAAGAAGGATCTGAAATGGAATTTGGAAGCCATCTATGCAGAAGACAGTGCCTGAGATCCTTTGATCATACATAGATACGAGTTATTGGGGTATTAGAGGAGAATCTGAGTTTGTGAGCTTCAGACCTTCTGGCAGCTCTGTGTGTTTTCTCTGGCTTGTGTAGTTGGGACCTGCATGTCAGTAACCCATAAACCCTCACCTGGCTTGGCTGTTGGCATCACTGAATGAAGGAAAGGGAGGTCTGGGAGGTGGAATTTATACTCTTAGTGTATTTCCTGACTGGTTAGATGGTTAAGCACCAATTGCTGTCCGTACCCTGGCCATAGCTAAAGAGGGTTGAACTTGTACCAAGAATAAAGGCTGCAACATATCAGCCTACATGAAAAATTTCCCTCCATAGTCAAATTTTTCTTCTTCCTGCCTGTCCACAGTGGAACACCAGTGTTCCTTCTCTGCCTCCCCAGGCACCTGGGATGGGTGATGTGCCCTTGTCTTCATGCCTCATAGTGTCTTCCCACCCTCTCTGCTCTCTGTACTTCACTCACATTGCTGTGTCAGCATCTTGAATGCCTTGTCTTTGCTCATGCTCTTGTGTAAATTTTGGGTATTTTGCCTGCAAGTAAGTGATCGCTCACATTCATCTGACTTAAATAATAAGGAAGATTTACTTATTATCTAATGTAATAAGAAGTCCTAAAGAAGAGAAGCTCCAGGTTCCGTAGCTCTGTGACATCAGCAAAAACCAAAGCTTTCCCCCATATCTTTGCCTTCTCTCTTTCTCAGCATATTGGTTTTGCTTTCTTCATACCTGCAAGATGGTGGCCATACTTCCAGGCATCACATGTAAACACCACAATATGCAGCAGCAGAAGAGAACACGTCTCCTCTGTCATGCCTCAGTATCAGCTCTGCCATTGGCTATGTGACCTTGATAAAAGTGTTCAGTTTCCCTAGATCTCTCTCCTTTCTGTGCTCATGGAAAGACGTGGACCAGATAATCCTTGAGTATGTTCTATCATCCATCCATTTATCCATGTTCTCTTTGATGTGTATTTACTGAAGGTCTATTATGTTCCAGGAAATGTTGCCTAATCTCATGGGAGAGACAGACATTAAATGATTGCAAATAAGCTAAGAGTGTATGCGATTAGCCTGTTCCAGGCATGTCTGACCTTGGTTGGGTGACAATTCTTGGTTTAGATAGCTTTGGGGGCAGGAATGCAAGAAAGTGGTTTCATATCAGGGACTTAGGTGGACAAGAAATTACTAGCGTCTTTTGGAACGAAACAAAAGAATGTGGTTTTCCTATGTTATTTTTTCTTTCTTGTGTAAATTTTGTCAATCTATGCCAAAACCAATACAGAATTGTAAAGTAAAAATTAAAAATAAATAAATAAATTTAAAAAAAAATGAAAAAAAAATATATAAATTTATTTATTTTAATTGGAGGTTAATTACTTTACAATATTGTATTGGTTTTGCCATACATCAACATGAATCCACCACAGGTATTATTAAGATGTAATTAACATACAATAAAATGAACACCTTTTAATTGAGTTTGATGAGTTTTTAGAATTGTATATATCCATAAAATTGTCACCCTCAAGCAAGATAGAGAACACTTGTCATTGCCCACTGCCTTCCACCCCTCCCTGCCTCTGTGACCCCATCAGCTGCTTAGTTTTGCCTATCTTTGAACTTCAGGCACATGGAATCACACTGTATGCATTTTCTCTATCTGGCTTCATTTTGCTCAACATAATATTTTCAAGATTTAACTATGTTGTTGCATGTATCAGCAGTTCATTAGTCTTCTATTGTGTGAATATATTTTAATTTCTTTTTGGGTAAATATCTAGGAGTGAACTTTCTACGTCAGAGAGTCCGTGTGACTTTGTAGGAAACCACCAAAGAGTCGTCCAAAGTGGTTGTTCATTTTACTACTCTATCAATGGAATGAGAGTTAAAGGGCTCTATGTGCTTGCCAGTATTTGGTATTATTAGTCCCTTTCATTTTAGTTATTCTAATGTTTATTTAGCAGTATCTCATTATGGTTTTAATTTGCATTTCTCTGATGACCAACAATGTTGAGCATCTTTTTGTGTGTTTGTGTTTTCCCATTCCTATATCTTTGTGAAGAGTCTGTTACAGTTTTTTACATTTTACTAGGTTTTTTTTTTTTTTTTTTTTAGTTATTGCCTTGTAAGAGCTCTTTTCATATTTTGGCTACAAGCTTTTTGTCAGATATATGCATTGCAAATATCTTTCTCCTGGTCTCTGTCTTTATTCTACTGGTGTTTTCATGAGCAGAAATTTTAAATTTTGATGAAATCCAATACATAATCTTTTTTTCTTTTGTGGTTAGCTTTTTGTATCTTGCTTAAAATATCTTTGCCTACCCTATAAAGTTGCAAATAAACTTTATCTTCCAGAAATTTTATGGTTCTTGCTTTTATGTTTAGGTTTATGATGCATTTTGAGTTGATTTTTGGCTGCGCTGGGTCTTCATGGCTGCGTGTGGGCTTTCTCTAGTTGTGGCGAGCGGGGGCTACTCTTCATTGTGGTGAGCAAGTTTCTCATTGGGGTGGCTTCTCTTGTTGGGCTCTAGGCACGGGCTTCAGTATTTGCAGCATGTGGGCTCAGTGGTTGCAACTTGCGGCCTCTACATTGTGGGCTCAATAGTTGTGGTGAACAGGCTTAGTGGCTCCATGGCTTGTGGAATCTTCCCCAGCCAGGGACTGTACCTGTGTCCCCTGCACTGGCAGCTGGATTCATCCCTGAGTTAACTTTTGTGTGTGAAACTGACTTAGTCACTCAGTCATGTAGGACTCTTTGCGACCTCATGGATTGTAGTTTGCCAGGTTCCTCTGCTCATGGGGTTTTCCAGGTGAGAATACTGGAGTGGTTAGCCATTCCCTTCTCCAGGGGATCTTCCCAACCCAGGGCTTGAACCCAGGTCTTCTGCATTTCTGGCAGATTCTTTACCATCTAATTGTGAGATCAAAGTTGAGACTCATGTTTTAAAATAAGCAGGATATAAAATCAACACACAGAAATCCCTTGCATTCCTATACACTAATAATGAGAAAGTAGAAAAAGAAATTAAGGAAACAATTCCATTCACCATTGCAACAGAAAGAATAAAATACTTAGAAATATATCTACCTAAAGAAACTAAAGACCTATATACAGAAAACTATAAAACACTGATGAAAGAAATCAAAGAGGACACTAATAGATGGAGAAATATACCATGCTCATGGATCGGAAGAATCAATATAGTGAAAATGAGTATACTACCCAAAGCAATTTACAAATTCAATGCAATCCCTATCAAGCTACCGGCGATATTTTTCACAGAACTAGAACAAATAATTTCAAGATTTGTATGGAAATACAAAAAACCACAAATAGCCAAAGCAATCTTGAGAAAGAAGAATGGAACTGGAGGAATCAACTTGCCTGACTTCAGGCTCTACTACAAAGCCACAGTCATCAAGACAGTATGGTATTGGCACAAAGACAGAAATATAGATCAATGGAACAAAATAGAAAGCCCAGAGATAAATCCACACACATATGGACACCTTATCTTTGACAAAGGAGGCAAGAATATACAATGGAGTAAAGACAATCTCTTTAACAAGTGGTGCTGGGAAAACTGGTCAACCACCTGTAAAAGGATGAAACTAGATCACTTTCTAACACCGCACACAAAGATAAACTCAAAATGGATTAAAGATCTAAATGTAAGACCAGAAACTATAAAACTCCTAGAGGAGAACATAGGCAAAACACTCTCCAACATAAATCACAGCAGGATCCTCTATGATCCACCTCCCAGAATTCTGGAAATAAAAGCAAAAATAAACAAATGGGACCTAATTAAAATTAAAAGCTTCTGCACAACAAAGGAAAATATAAGCAAAGTGAAAAGACAGCCTTCCGAATGGGAGAAAATAATAGCAAATGAAGCAACTGACAAACAACTAATCTCAAAAATATACAAGCAACTCCTGCAGCTCAATTCCAGAAAAATAAACGACCCAATCAAAAAATGGGCCAAAGAACTAAATAGACATTTCTCCAAAGAAGACATACAGATGGCTAACAAACACATGAAAAGATGCTCAACATCACTCATTATCAGAGAAATGCAAATCAAAACCACAATGAGGTACCACTTCACACCAGTCAGAATGTCTGCGATCCAAAAATCTGCAAGCAATAAATGCTGGAGAGGGTGTGGAGAGAAGGGAACCCTCCTACACTGTTGGTGGGAATGCAAACTAGTACAGCCACTATGGAGAACAGTGTGGAGATTCCTTAAAAAATTGCAAATAGAACTGCCTTATGACCCAGCAATCCCACTGTTGGGCATACACACCGAGGAAACCAGAATTGAAAGAGACACATGTACCCCAATGTTCATCGCAGCACTGTTTATAATAGCCAGGACATGGAAACAACCTAGATGTCCATCAGCAGATGAATGGATAAGAAAGCTGTGGTACATATACACAATGGAGTATTACTCAGCCGTTGAAAAGAATACATTTGAATCAGTTCTGATGAGATGGGTGAAACTGGAGCCGATTATACAGAGTGAAGTAAGCCAGAAAGAAAAACACCAATACAGTATACTAACACATATATATGGAATTTAGAAAGATGGCAATGATGACCCTGTATGCAGGACAGCAAAAAAGACACAGATGGGTATAGTGGACTTTTGGACTCAGTGGGAGAGGGAGAGGGTGAGATGATTTGGGAGAATGACATTGAAACATGTATAATATCATGTAAGAATCGAATTGCCAGTCTATGTCTGATGCAGGATATGGCACGCTTGGGGCTGGTACGCGGGGATGACCCAGAGAGATGTTGTGGGGAGGGGGGTGGGAGGGGGGTTCATATTTGGGAAAGCATATACACCTGTGGTGGATTCATGTCAATGTATGCCAAAACCAATACAGAATTGTAAAGTAAAAAAAAAAAATTATATAAAAAAAATAAAGATATCCAGATATTCTGGCTGCTGCTGCTGCTAAGTCACTTCAGTTGTGTCTGACTCTGTGCGACCCTATAGATGGCAGCCCACCAGGCTCCCCCGTCCCTGGGATTCTTCAGGCAAGAACACTGGAGTGGATTGCCATTTCCTTCTCCAATGCATGAAAGTGAAAAGTGAAAGTGAGGTTGCTCAGTCATGTCTGACTCTTAGTGACCCCATGAACTGCAGCCTACCAGGCTCCTCTGTCCATGGGATTTTCCAGGCAAGAGTACTGGAGTGGGGTGCCATTGCCTTCTCCTGATATTCTGGCACCATTTGTTAAAAAGACTTTTCATATTTCATTAACTTGGTGAATCTATTAAAAAATCAGATAACTGTGCTATCTATTCTGTTTCACTCATCTGTAGCTGTATTCTTACACTATTATTCACACTCTTGATCATTGCAGCTTTATGGCAAATCTTGAAATCAGATAGTGTAGTAATTGCAGCTCTGGTAAAGTCAAGTGGGCCTTAGAAAGCATCACTATGAACAAAGCTAGTGGAGGTGATGGAATTCCAGTTGAGCTGTTTCAAATGCTAAAAGATGATGCTGTGAAAGTGCTGCACTCAATATGCCAGCAAATTTGGAAAACTCAGCAGTGGCCACGGGACTGGAAAAGGTCAGTTTTCATTTCAATCCCAAAGAAAGGCATTGTCAAAGAATGCTCAAACTACTGCACAATCGCACTCATACCACATGCTAGTAAAGTAATGTTCAAAATTCTCCAACCAGGCTTCAGCAATACATGAACCGTGAACTTCCAGATGTTCAAGCTGGTTTTAGAAAAGGCAGAGGAACCAGAGATCAAATTGCCAACATTCGCTGGATCATGGAAAAAGCAAGAGAGTTCCAGAAAAACATCATCTATTTCTGCCTTATTTACTATGCCAAAGCCTTTGACTGTGTGGATCACAAGAAACTGTGGAAAATTCTGAAAGAGATGGGAATACCAGACCACCTGACCTGCCTGTGGAGAAACCTGTATGCAGGTCAGGAAGCAACAGTTAGAACTGGACATGGAACAACAGACTGGTTCTGAATAGGAAAAGGAGTACGTCAAGGCTGTATATTGTCACCCTGCTTATTTAACTTATATGCAGAGTACATCATGAGAAATGCTGGACTGGAAGAAACACAAGCTGGAATCAAGATTGCCGGGAGAAATATCAATAACCTCAGATATGCAGATGACACCACCCTTATGGCAGAAAGTGAAGAGGAACTAAAAAGCTTCTTGATGAAAGTGAAAGAAGAGAGTGAAAAGGTTGGTTTAAAACTCAACATTCAGAAAATGAAGATCATGGCATCTGGTCCCATCACTTCATGGGAAATAGATGGGGAAACAGTGGAAACAGTGTCAGACTTTATTTTCTTGGGCTCCAAAATTACTGCAGATGGTGACTGCAGCCATGAAATTAAAAGACACTTACTCCTTGGAAGGAAAGTTATGACCAACCTAGATAGTATATTGAAAAGCAGAGACATTACTTTGCCAATAAAGGTCCGTCTAGTCAAGGCTATGGTTTTTCCAGTGGTCATATATGGATGTGAGAGTTGGACTGTGAAGAAAGCTGAACACAGAAGAATTGATGCTTTTGAAGTGTGGCATTGGAGAAGACTCTTGAGAGTCCCTTGGACTGCAAGGAGATCCAACCAGTCCGTTCTAAAGGAGATCAGTTCTGGGTGTTCTCTGAAAGGACTGATGCTAAAGCTGAAACTCCAGTACTTTGGCCACCTCACACGAAGAGTTGACTCATTGGAAAAGACTCTGATGCTGGGAGGGATTGGGGGCAGGAGGAGAAGGGGACGGCAGAGGATGAGATGGCTGGATGGTATCACTGACTCGATGGATGTGAGTTTGAGTGAACTTCAGGAGTTGGTGATGGACAGGGAGGCCTGCCTGGTGTGCTGCAATTCATGGGGTTGCAAAGAGTCGGACATGACTGAGTGACTGAACTGAACTTTCTTTTTCTTTTTCTTTATTTTTAATTGAAGGATAATTGGTTTACAGTATTGCATTTGTTTCTACTAAACATCAACAAAATTGTTCAATTTCTTAAAAAAATTCTACTGGAATTTTGGTATGAATTGCATTAAATCTATGTATCAATTTGGGATAATGTGCATCTTAAAAATATTGAGCTTTCCTGAGTTAACCCATGAACATTATATATTTTTCCATCAATTCAGGTTTTAAAAAATATCTCTCAGCATTATTTTGTAGCTCTTAGTGTGGAGGTGTTACATATCTTTCATTGGATATACTCTTTGATGTTAGATTTTAAAAACATATTTAAAATGTAAAATCATTTAATTTTCACTTTTAGTTGTTTCTATTTGCAGTTAACTTTTATATATTGATCATTAATCTTGAGATCTTGCTAGATCCACTTTCTTGTTCTGTTTTGTTTTTTTTTTTCCTTTCGTGTCTTCTATAAGGTTTTCTTCATATACAATGATGTCATCTGTTAATGTGGAGAAGGCAATGGAACCCTACTCCAGTACTCTTGCTTGGAAAATCCCATGGATGAAGGAGCCTGGTAGGCTGCAGTTTATGGGTTGCTAAGAGTCAGACACGACTGAGTGACTTCACTTTCACTTTTCACTATCATGCATTGGAGAAGGAAATGGCAATCCACTCCAGTGTTCTTGCCTGGAGAATCCCAGGGATGGGGGAGCCTGGTGGGCTGCTGTTTATGGGGTCGCACAGAGTTGGACACGACTGAAGTGACTTAGCCGCAGCAGCAGCATCTGTCAATGATGGCACTTTGTTTCATTCTTTCTGATCTTTTGTCATTGATTTCTTTTCCTGCCTTATTGCACAGTTTAGGACTTCTATTACAACGCTGAATAGAAGTGATGCGGAACATTTTTGTCCCCATCTTTGAAAGAAGGCATCCAATGCTTTACCATCAAATATGTCACCTGTAGGATTTTTTTGGAGGTACATGCCCTGTATCAAAATGAGGAGATTGTAATCTATTTCTAGGTTGCTGAGAGGCTTTTTTTGAGGTATATAGTTGACATATAACATTATCTTGGTTTTGTTTATACAGCGTTATGATTTGATATTTGTATGTAATAAGAAGTGATCACACAAATATAGTTAACATCTGTTGCCAAACACAGTTACCTTTTCTCCCCTTGTGGTTAGAACTTTTAAATCTACTTTTAAAGAGTTCTTCCCCCCATTATAATGAAAGGTTTTTGTATTTTGGTCAGGTGCTTTTCTTGCATTTATTGAGATGATCTGACTCTAACTCTATCTTTAGTCAGCTTTGGGAGTACCCGTTCCTATAGCAGGAACTGTGAGGCAGCAAAAATTTATAAACATCTCTTATACAAATGGCAGAGAAAAACCAACTCTTCTTTGTGAATTTTCTGTATTAAAGTTATAACTGGGGACACCACAAAATTATTCTTTGTCCCAATTATTGTCCTTTAAACAGGAAATTTCAGATATATATCTCATGTACTAGAAATTACCATGTTTCTAAAATCTTACCATTAACTGTGTCTTGGAGAAAGAGAAGAAAAAGATAAGAATGGGAATCATGCTTGGTATGGGAGGTATAAGATTAACAGGTGACTACAGAAATACTTTTCTTTTTATTTGGCTCAGTCTTGCCTTCTAGAAAAATGATCTTAATATGGAACAGTGTGGAACAAACAGAAAGTGAAAGTCCAAATTAGTTATGAAATGGAAAGGTTTCAGAGTGCTTTAAGCAAGTTCTAGCCTTGAGGCTCAAATAATCTCATCCGGAGAAAGAGAATAAACTTAGTTTTGATCATTCTACCTCTGTCTTATAATCTTAGGGAAATCATGGAGAATGAGGGAGATGATGAAAGGGTAGATATATACACTTTATAATTATTATTTTTTTAAAGGGGAAATTCTGGGTTTCAGAAAGCATAACTTAGTGATCTTAAAAGCTCCTCCAGAAAGATTTCTAGATTTCTTTCTTAATTAAACACATGGGAACGTTAGAAGAGAAATTGTTGACTCCCCTGGAGCTGGTTCAAGAATCCATTGAGGGACTTCCCTGGTGGTCCAATGGTTAGGAATCTGCCTTGCAGTACCGGAGAGCCCATGGCAACTACTGAGTCCACGTGTCACAAACTAGAGTCCACGTGTGGTGATGAAGATCCTGCATGCTGTAACTAAGATCCAAAGCAGCCAAAGAAATGAGTAAATGTTAAAGACAAGGAATCCATTCGGATGTCACCTTTCTCTGATGGCTTTGCGGACCCTGAAAGGTAGAATCTGTTCAGTTTGGTCTGCGTGCTCCTACATTAATTATCCTTGGCTCTGGCCCCGAACACATATGTTCTGACATGTCTGTCTCCTTCACTAAACTACCTCTTTAAAGGCCAGAACCAAGTTTATTCTCAGTTGTATCCCTGAGTTTAGCACAGTGCCTTGAACTGTGAAGGCACCTACTAAATATATGATAAATGAAATGATAGGACTTGCCAAACTCATATTTTTGAAAGAATCTTCTGTACCAGTCAAGCTCTTTTACTTGTAGTAATCAATAGACAATTCAAGTGGCTTAAGTAAAAAGGAGAAATTTAATTGACTTGTGTAACCAATGTTAGGGATAGAAGTGACTTGAATCCTCGTGGATTAAGGTACTCTAATGATGTCATCATGACAATCTCACTTTCTCTTCAGTTTTTAGCTCTACTGTTTGGGGCTGGTTATATGCAGGCAGGCTGTTCTTTTGGGGAGCTAGGTTGCCCCTAGGATCCCAGGTTTATATCATATTCTCTCCAGAATGTCAGTGGAAAGATGCCTTTTTTTTTTTTGTCATTAAGTAAAAAAAAACTTTAGAACTGTCTTTTTGAATTTCATCAGTCTATGCCCATCCCTGACCCAAATACTATACTCGGAAAGGTGGATGATGCTGATTGGCCAGCCTGGCCAGCCACATGTCCAACCATAGAGTTGAGGGGTGGAGTCAAGACCTGGACCCAGTAGACTGAAAGTGGTTGAGTGGTGGTTCTCCAAAGGAAAACCATAGTGTAGTTACAGGAAGAAGGGGCATAATGAACAGGAAAACAACCTCAGGTACTAATGGATTTTCAACCAGTTCATCCATTGTTATCTCATATACAAGTATACTTTGATTTCAGTGGGGACTTAAGCGCAGTCTCTCAAGTTACTCTTTGGGCATGATGGCTGAATGTGAGCTTGTTGATAATCTGTTGTTGTTCAGTTGCTCAATCGTGTCTGACTTTATGATGCCATGAAATGCAGCACACCAGGCTTCCCTGTCCTTCACTGTCTCCCGAAGTTTGCCCAGACTCATGTCCATTGAGTCAACGATGCCATCCAACCATCTCATCCTCTGCCACTGCCGACCCCCCCCCGTTCCCCCCCCCCCCACCGCCTTCTCCTCTTGCCCTCAGTCTTTCCCAGCATCAGGGTCTTTTCCAATGAGTCAGCTCTTCACATCAGGTGACCAATGTATTGGAGCTTCAGCATCAGTCCTTCCAATGAATATTCAGGACTGATTCCCTTTAGGGTTGACTGGTTGATCTCCCTGAAGTCCTAGGGACTCTCAAGAGTCTTCTCCAGCACCACAATTTGAAAGCCTCAATTCTTTGATGCTCAGCCTTCTTTATGGTCCAATTCTCACGTCCATACATGACTACTGGAAAAACCATAGCTTTGACTATATGGACCTTTATTAGCAAAGTGTTGTCTCTGCTTTTTAACACACTGTCTAGGTTTGTCATAGTTTTCCTTCCAAGGAGCAAGCATCTTTTAATTTCATGGCTGCAGTCACCACCAGAAGTGATTTTGGAGCCAAGAAAATATAATAGGTGGATTTATAGTTAGTTGAACAAACATATCCTAAATGGGTTGATTCATGGATTGATATTGACTGGAATGGTGGTCCTCAGGGCCATGCTGTCTGATTTTGTACATAATCCTCTCTGGGCTGGCATTTTTCATCTGCAAGCTGGATGAAGACATCATAGGTGTACTTGTCAGACCTTTGGGTTGACAGCTCCTGGAATTTTGGGTTTCACCATCTGGTAAAGTTACAGAAAACATTTAGGAAATGATGCAGAGTCTTCAGTTTTTTATTTTTGCCAAGTAAGGCTGCAAATATGTTAAGTATCATCTATTCATTTCACCAATATTTATGGAGAAAAGATATTTTAATATCAAAAAAGGGAGGACATGATTGTATCAAAAAAGAAAGGCCTTCCCCCCCCCCAAAGGATTATTGACTGCCTTTTAGTGACATTAAAAGAGAATAACAGAATGGATATAACACAAATTATTGCAACATAAAAATTCAGTTTTCAAAATTATAACGAGTCTAATTTCTATAATTTTCTCCCTATAGATTTGCCATTTTAGAGATTTATATTTGACAGTACATTACAGTGTAGAGCTTTAATGTCAGCCTATGGACTTAATTGTTTTTAGATTTTGTGAAAAGTTCAGAATCACACAGCTCTGCTGGCAAAAATAAAAGAATGTCACTCAATGCTATTTCACTCAATTCAGTTATTTTACATTATATCAAGTGAGGATAGGAAAGAACCCCTCCCCCATAGTCCATGTCTCTGGGATTTCTTCTGCTTACTTTCCATCACAGGACAGGGAAGAACCTCTGTGGTTTCTGGCAGTGAGGTGTGCAGGCGGTCATGAGGGGGTGCTGTGACCTAAAGGGCTGCCCTCATCTGCTGCTCTCAGACAAAGACCCTGGGTACCTTGGCCAGGGTCTGAGTGAGGCAAGCAGGAAAGAAGCTGAGAGTGAAGCTGCAAACCAGCAGAAACCAAATCCTGCCTCGGCCACCCCCAACCAGCCCAAACTCTGCCCAGGTCCCCTATTCCACAGCTGTTGCTGGAGGTGTTGAAGAGCTGGGAGGAATAACTCCTTCCCTGAATGTCAAAATCAAGGTCTTCATATCCCCATAAGCAAGAGCCAGGAAGTGAAATGGACAGGATGGAATTTCATAGGAATTGAGTATAAAGTCGTTCCTAATGGCTCAGCTGTCCAAGACTACCTTGAGAGCAGTTTATGAGAAAAAGACCTCGTTATTTTAATGGTTCAATATGAACCAGAAGAACCTATGCCATCATTCTTAGGCCACCTTAATAGGGATGTAATGTCCAGATCACTCCAAGGACTTCATCTGAACCTAATTAGTTCCCAAAGGCCCCACCTCCAAACACCATCACACTGGGGGTTAGGACTTCAGCATGGAATTTGGTGGGGGGCGCTCACAATTTAGTCTATAACACATACCTATCTCTTTCCTTCCCAAATAATCTCTCATTCTGATTTCCCCTCATTCCATTGCTAATCTTGCTTTTCTCTAGTTCACACTCCAAGCTGTGGCCAGCATTGTCCTCCAATAGGACCTGTCACACATTGCTCTGTTCAGAATGTGGCCTGAAGAATCCCAACTCCTTCGCATAACATTGGAGACCTTCCACCTCATCTTTATGTTCATTTCCCACCACATCACATTCCTGATTCTAAGACCTGTCCGTCTCCATCTGATCCTTGAGTGTGTGTTGTCCTTTGATGATGTCACTCTGTGCTTTCTCGTCAGCCAGAGAGGCTCCTGTCTCCATTTCTGCCTCTTTAACTTTCTTCACGTGTATCACATTTTTTTTCTTGACCCATCCTGGATGACTTCAGAATTGAATGAGTCCTTTCTCCTGGTGGTGTTTTAGTTGCCCAGTCATGTCCAACTCTTGCGACCCCATGGACTGCAGCTTGCTAGGCGCCTCTGTCCATGGATTTTCCAGGCAAGAATACTTGAGTAGGTAGCCATTCCCTTCTCCAGGGGATCTTCCTGACCCAGGGATTGAACCCAGGTCTCCTGCACTGCAGGCAGACTCTTTATCAACTGAGCTACCAGGGAATACATGGAGGGTATGGCATATTTCTCCTGGTGGGTATGGCATATTAAAATCATCTTCAGTCCACATTTTCTTTTGCCTTACTTTGCAGCTTGTTCATCTCTCTGTCTCCTCAGTTAGGGTGTAAGCTTCCTGAGGGCAAGGACTCTGATTGTTCAAGTTCTGTTTTCCACCAGGGTTTTGCATACCAGGATCTTCAATGCTCCAGCCACTTGGCAAACTCAAGAGGTTTTAGATTTATTCTGTGGAGGAGGAAAGAGCACAAGTAGGACCAACCAGTCGAAAGTTTTAAATTTTGATTTAATCTACAGAGAAACATTCTGCCGTAGAGCTGATCAATAAAGGAATGGATTTGTTAGGAGGTGGTGAGTATCTGTCCCTGTGAGTATCCACCAAAAAGACAGGAAGACCATCTGTCAGAGATATTAGAGAATTCCTAACTTAGTGGGAGGTTGGGTTAGAGGTCCTCTCAGGCAGAGTTTCTCCGTCTTGGCACTGTTGACATTTGGGGCCAGACCGTTCTTTGCTCTTGGGGCTGTGCTGGGCCTTGTAGGGTATTCGGCAGCATCCCTGTCCTCTGGCATCCTCAGGAGGTGTCAGGGGCATCCTCCTGCCCAGTTGTGATGGCCAAAAATGTCTCTAGACATTACCAAACGTCCTGCAAAGTCACCCCAGTTGAGGACCACTGTTTCAGAGTCCCTTCTATCAGTGAGAATCTGTGAATGCTTTTGTTTTTCTACTTTCTATGTACCAAATATATCAAAATCAGTGCACATTCTGTAGGTTGGGAGGAAAAAAGGGAAGGATGGAGAAGGAATAGATCTTTATTGAGTCTACCATATTCCATGACAGTCTTAGAGGTGGGGAGTTTTATTTTACAAGTAAGAAATATGAGACTCAGAATAGTCATGCAACTGATGAGTAGCATAGCTGTGGGGCTCCAATATGGACCTGCTTGACAAACTCTGTCTTCTTCCACCCTGTCCGCCCCTGCTTTTACCTCAGTTTGTCTCTCATTGCCTTTAAACTTGACTCTTACGTGAACCTGCCTCCTTTCATGAGCCTCACATTCAAATCTGAGGGTATTTCAGTACAGTTGGCCCTTTGTATCCACAGGTTTTGCATCTGCAGATTCAACCAACCACATATCAAATATATTCAGAAAAGAAAAATAGATCCAGAAATTTCCAAAATGCAAAACTTCACTTTTTTTCTTTGTCAACTATTTATGTAGCATTTACATTGCATTAGGTATTATGAGTCATCTAGAGATAGTTAAAAGTGTATGGGAGTATGTGTGTAGCTTATATGCAAATACTAGACCATTTTTGACCTGCCTCTTGAGAAACCTTGTATACAGGTCAGGAAGCAACAGTTAGAACTGGACATGGAACAACAGACTGGTTCCAAATAGGAAAAGGAGTACGTCAAGGCTGTATATTATCACCCTGCTTATTTAACTTATATGCAGAGAACATCATGAGAAACGCTGGGCTGGAGGAAGCAGAAGCTGCAATCAAGATTGCCGGGAGAAATATCAATAACCTCATATATGCAGATGACACCACCCTTATGGCAGAAAGTGAAGAAGAACTAAAGAGCTTCTTGATGAAAGTGAAAGAGGAGAATGAAAAAGTTGGCTTAAAGCTCAGTATTCAGAAAACGAAGATCATGGCATCCGGTCCCATCACTTCATGGCAAATTGAAGGGGAAACAATGGAAACAGTGGCTGACTTTATTTTTTGGGGGTCCAAAATCACTGCAGATGGTGATGGCAGTCATGAAATTAAAAGATGCTTACTCCTTGGAAGGAAAGTTATGACCAACCTAGACAGCATATTAAAAAGCAGAGACATTACTGCTTGCCAACAAAGGTCCATCTAGTCAAGGCTATGGTTTTTCCTGTGGTCATGTATGGATGTGAGAGTTGGACTATAAAGAAAGCTGAGTGCCGAAGAACTGATGCTTTTGAACTGTGGTGTTGGAGAAGACTCTTGAGAGTCCCTTGGACTGCAAGGAGGTCCAACCAGTCCATCCTAAAGGTGATCAGTCCTGGGTGTTTATTGGAGGGACTGATTTTGAAGCTGAAACTCCAATACTTTGGCCACCTGATGCGGAGAGCTGACCCATTTGAAAAGAAGCTGATGCTGGGAAAGATTGAGGGCAGGAGGAGAAGGGGATGACCCAGGATGAGATGGTTGGATGGCATCACCGACACAATGGACATGGGTTTGGGTGGACTCCGGAAGTTGGTGATGGACAAGGAGGCCTGGTGTGCTGCGGTTCATGGGGTCACAAAGAGTCGGACACGACTGAGCGACTGAACTGAACTGAACTGAGACCATTTTATATGAAGGACTTGCACATCCATGGATTTTGCTATCTGAAGGGGTCCTGGAACCTATTCCCCGTGGATACCAAGGAACTACTGTATTTATTTCTTGTAAATTTCCACAGAACTTCAGCTCAGTGTTCCCCTATAAGAGCTAACCTAGAGCCTCAGCAAAGTAGCCCACACAGTGATGCTTGGGCACTGAACACTCTTCATGCTACTCATGGCTTGCTCTCCACCCCACCCCGCTTTATCAAGATATGATTAATATGTAGCTTTGTATATGTTTAAAGTGTGCAATGTGGTGACTTGCTGTATGTACCTATTGTGAAATGATTGCAACAAGGTTAGTTAGTACCTGTTAGCTCACATAATTACCACTGTGGTGTGTGTGGGTGGTGAGAACATTTAAGGTCTCTCTTAGCAAGCAGATCTTAGAAGCTTTCATCAGAAGAAAAATGTTATAAGTCTGTATGCTGATGGATATTTTTGTGACAATCATTTTGCAATATCTACCCATATCAAATCATTTTGTGGTATACCTGAGACAGATATGGTAGTTGTATGTTAATTATATCTCAGTAAAAAGAGATCTCCTCTTTCAGTAACTTTCAAGTATGTCGTGTGGTATTGTTAACCGCAGTCACCATGCTGAGCCTCAGATCAGCAGAACTTATGCATCCTGTAGCTGCAAATTTGTATCTTTTACCTCCATTTCATTTCTTCCACCTCCAGCCCCAGTAGCCAAAAGTCTTCTCTTTGTTTGTATATAAGGTTGTTGTTTTTTCTTTTAGATTCCACATGTGAGATCATACTGTATTTGTTTTTCACTGTCTGAATGATTACACTTAGCATGGTGCCCTCAAGTTCTGTCTGTGTAGTTGAAAATGGCGGGATTTCCTTTTTTAAGTGACTGAATAATACTTCACTGTATACATATGTACGCATACCACATTTTCTTTCTTCATTCATTTGCTGATGGACAGAGGCTGTTTCTGTATCTTGGCTATTGTAAACAGTGCTGCTGTGAACACAGGGGTGTGGATATTGCTTGAGGTGTGATTTAATTTCCTTTGGATATATATCCAAAAGTGGGATTACATGGTGGTTTTATTTGTAATATTTTGAGGAACCTCCATACTGTTGTCCATAGTGGTTGTATCAATTTACATTCACATCAACAGTGCACAAGAGTTGTCTTGGTTCCACGTTTTCACCAAAACTTTTTATCTCTTGCCTTTTTAATAATAGCTCTAACAGCTTGGCAACCCACTCCAGTACTCTTGCCTGGAAAATTCCATGGATGGAAGAGCCTGGTAGGCTACAGTCCATGGGGTCGCAAAGAGTCGGACAGGACTGAGCGGCTTCGCTTCACTTCAAACGTTACTGGGATCCATAAACCTGTGAATACTAATGGAACCATACAGTACTTGTGTTCTGGGCTGCTGTCGTGCCTTCCTCCAGGATACAGGATTGATAATAACTGCAAAAATATCTATGCTTGCTCCTTTCTGTCCAAGAAGAACCTCTAGTTTTCTGTGCAACATCTCAGGAACCCCAGGTCTTTCTGAGGGCCCTTTAGGACACCTCACCACTCAGTCTGACAGCTTCATCCACCATTGGGCACGTTCTTTTTTTTTCCCCCTGCTTTGACCAGTTCAGGAATCTGCTAGGAGAAGGTTCATCATCTCCAGAACTGGTAGAATCTCTTATGAATCATTACTTCCATCCAGGGTGCTTTGCCCAGGACCCCAGGGATACCAGTCTTCAGGGACCCAGAAGGCATTTGCTCCATCTGAAGACAGAGCTGTTCTCCCTACTTTGGCTTGGGACTTAGCCCCTTGGAGTAGCAGAGCGTTCCTAGCTTTAAGTAGGAGAAGGACTCTGATTCCAGTTATTCCAAACTTTGTTTCCTGGCCCCTAATTATCACTGCTTTGCCCAGAATGCACAAAATCTCTCAGGAAAATACTCCTTCTTTTCTGATCTCTTACCTTCTAGACATAGAAGCTCAGCCTTGCCCAAAGGCCTGGGTGGGGAGTGAATAGACATCATTTTCTACCTGCAGGCTGCCATCCTAACAGATCCTTATTTTTTTCTTCCCCAGTTGCTTGGGGCTTCCCAGGTGGTGCTAGTGGTAAAGAACCTGCCTGCCAATGCAGAACTAAGAGATGTTGGTTTAATCCCTGGGTGGGGAAGATCCCCTGGAGGAGGAAATGACAACCCACTCCAGTATTCTTGCCTGAAAAATCACACAGCAGAGAAGCCTGGTGGGCTAAAGTCCATGGGGTTGCAAAGAGTTGGACATGACTAAAATGACTTAGCACAGCACAGTTGCCAAACAAAAGTCCCAGAACACACAGCAGCTATATAGCTCAGTGTGGGGAGGGAGCCTCCATATAGTAGCCACCATGCCCTCTTACACAAAGGAACGAGGAGGTTTAACGCTCAAATTGGGAAATGTCAATATTTCCTGAGCCATCACTGGAATCTTTTAAGTTGGAGTATGGGTATCTCTGATGATCTTAAGCGTGTTTGATTCATCTTTTAGGTTGGTTTGGCTAGTGTGGCCTGTTTAGTTCTCAGCTACTCAGGTTATATCTAGGACACCCCTGACCAGCTGCATTCGGGGTTATGACTGGAGAGCCTGGGAAACATTTGGGTACACACTGGTGTTGGCGCACATGTAGATGGGTCTCGTGTCCCAGATCACGAATCCCTAGGCTTAATCTGGGAAAAGTGGATCTAATGAGCGCTGTCCTTTCACTGCCCTCATGGGCCTGGGTGGGAGAAGAAGAAGGGAGATGGGGTGTGGAATGCCCCAGGCAGTGGGACAGAGAGGGAGTACTGACTAGGCCTGTGGTGCTAGAAGACAGCTCTGAGACCTGTCAGTCAAGACCCTGAGATCTGCCACTTGAGGTCCTTTGACTTAAAAACAGGATTTCTTAGAATTTCAGGCAGTGTTGCTATTGGTGTACACAGTGCTGATTTAGTCATCTCTTTATCTTCCTTTATCTTTTCTAAAAAATATATTTATTTATTTGGCTGTGCTGGGTCTTTGTTGCAACGTGTAGAATCTTTGATCTTCCTTGTGGCCCAGGGGATCTGCGTGTGTGTGTGTGTGTGTGTGTGTGTGTGTGTTAAAGTTGCATTGGTGATGATGGTGAGGGACAGAGAGGCCTGGCGTGCTGTAGTTCATGGGGTCGCAAAGAGTCAGACATGACTGGGTGACTGAAAAAGAGCAACAACAATGAAAGTTGCAGCATGTGGGATCTGGGCTTCCCAGGTGGCTCAGTGGTAAAGAATCTGCCTGCTGATGCAGAAGATGGGGTTCAATCCCTGGGTCAGGAAGATCTCCTGGACAAGGAAATGGCAACCCACTCTAGTATTCTTGCTCAGGAAATCCCATGGACAGAGGAACCCGGTGGGCTATAGTCCATGGGATCCCCAAAGAGTTGGATACAATTTAGTGACTAAACAACAAATGCAGGATCTAGTTCCCCAACCAGGGATTGAACCCAGGTCCCCTGCATTGAGAGAGTGGAGTCTTAGCCACTGGACCACCAGAGAAATTCCTCTTCTTAGTTTCCTTTGGCTCCTAAACCTGAACTTCAACGTCTAACCACATTTGACAGTGTGTGTTGAAGATTTAAATGCTGCTGCCAGATTCCCTGGCCTTATATGGCTTCTTTGAAATATTGGGTCTGCAGGAAGGAAGGCTCATCCTGGCACCTACAAATGGGCAGTTCCTCAGAGTGCTGAATACTGCTACTGTGCCTTATCCTGAGGGAATAAAATTTTGCTTTTTTAAAAAATGAGCATTCATGCTGCTACCTTATTTATCTGCCAAAGACTCAGACTTATCCTCCTGCCCCCATAGCAAGTATGTCTGGCATAGAAAGGTGTGGGGGATGTATTTGTTATCGGCACCTCACCACCGTTGCAATCCCTGATGTCATGAAGTGTCAGCTGGTGCTGAGATGACATTTAATGCCACATGGCATTAGGTAAGACAACATGATTAAAGTCTTTCCCTCTGAAACTACAGCCTCAATATAGTCACCACTCACTAGGCTTCAAGCTAGTTCTTTTTTTTTTAATGTAAAATATTTACAGTAGATAGCTTTCATGAGTTGCTTTCCATTTCTTTGAAACAAAAGCATATGTTGACCTTCTTAGTACTTAAAAATATCTTTAAAATATATTTTTTCAACTTTTTATTTTATATTGGTATAACAGTGTGATAGTTTCAGGTGGACAGCAAAGGGACTTGACCATACATACACATGTATCCATTCTCCCTGAAACTCCCCTCCCATCCAGGCTGCCACATAACGTTGAGCAGAGTTCCCTGTGCTACATAGTGAGATCCTGTTGGTTATCCATTGAAAATACAGCAGTGTGTACACTGGTTCTTGTGGGTAGAAGAAGTCACAGTTCAGGTCTACCTGTTGTCTTGGAGGATCTGGGTGAAGATGAAAAAAAAGCATGTGAGTTTACAGTTTCCCAAAATAGTCATCACAGTGCATCTGCAAAGTACACACAAGAAAACAGCAACATATGCTGAAGCTTTTGCATTCTGGTCTTCCTGATGATGCCAGGTTTCATTTTCTGGAGGAGTGTTAGAAATGTTTCCCAGTCTCGGCTTAATCTTAGACTTGCTTGTCATGCTTCACAGATAAACCCACAAGTTGAGAAGTTTGGCAAATTGCTCATCCAGGAGGTCGACATCTCAGTTCTTCAGATTCTAGGCAAGCAGTGGCTTTAAGCTGTTTTTTTACTCTTACATATTTTGAAACAAACTCTGGGGGAAAAAGTATATATGGAAGGAAACCTGGATGTGAATGGTTTACTATGTTACAACAAGATGCTCAGAGATTTGCTTGAAAAAAATGAAACCTCGAAATTTGAAGTTTGATGTCCCTGAGGCCATATGATAAATGCTGATGGTTGTGCAAGTTCCTTTCTTTACTTTATCACATTTATTTCTTTGAAAGACAGGCCAAAATCTGAACTTGGAAGGGACCTGGCAGTCTTTTCTGGGGAGAGGAAACTTCTCAAAAGAGAACCTTGTGGGTGCTTTAAATATCTTTCCAGATGGGTACATCACCTGAATGATATTTAAGACCCAAAGTCACACATTTTGCCCACTAGTCTATGGTTCTCATTGTGTCTCTTTGAGTAACATTGTTTGATGTGCTGTTTCAAGTCAGTTTCCTAGTCCACAGAGCACCCTTTGGTCTTTTTACTTGTTCCCTAATTGTTTAGAAATGTCCTCATTAAGAGACAAAATAAACACGTTTTCAGGTGCAACGCTGAAGGCAGGAATTGTGGGGAGATGGGAGGGAGAGTAGGGAGAAGAGAGAATGCACGTGGTCCTTCTTTGACATAAAAGCCCGTCCCAGAAACAAAGGCTGTTGGAATACAAAAGCTCTTTGTACACCGAGCACGTCTGCTGTTACAGATGAACCCTCTCCAATGGCTGCTATCAAACTTGTCATATTTTATTCATGAGTTGTGGTGTGCCTGGAAGAAATAAGAAAAGCAAAGCTCCAAATCATAATTATGGCACAAAAAAGATAAAATAGTTATTATTGTGACATTTTGGAAGAATTCTTAAATCTCTTCAGTAATTCATTTGAAAAAGTTGCACGGAACGGCTTGGTGTGTGGCACGTAATTTTGCTGGTCGGGGCTTCTGGGCTCAATTACAACCGGACCCACACTGACAGCCTCTGTGCCTACGGTGAATAAGAGCATAATTAAGGAGAGGGCAACCGTGCTGGTCACACATAAATAGAAACGCTGATGGGTATCTTTGCATTTATCATGTTTACGTGATTACTCTGTGGTTGATCAACATATAGTATTCCCGTGTTTTTATTTTTATCTTTTTTTAATAGACTGTGGGGTTTCGATTGTGTGGTATGCCTTGTGTGGGGAGATTTCGGGGAATAGTGGCAGAAAAAGCCTGCTTAAAAGTTTGCCTCACACCCTTTAGGTGTTGGGGGACAGCAACAAAGAGTTTAGGAAGGAAGTTGTTGGTTTACGTCATGAACTTGAAAAAGTAAGCTTAAGTGCTTTTTAAAAAACACATGTCCTTGGTGTCCATATGTTTGTTCTACTATATCTTTGTCTCTATTTCTGCTTTGCAAATACAATCATCTCTTCCATTTTTCTAGATACCACATGCTGATGCTAGGTCACTTCAGTCGTGTCCAACTCTGTGCAACCCCATAGACAGCAGCCCACTAGGCTCCTCTGTCTCTGGGATTCTCCAGGCAAGAATACTGGAGTGGGTTGCCATTTCCTTCTCCAATGCATGAGAGTAAAAAGTGAAAGTGAAGTCGCTCAGTCATGCCTGACTCTTGACAACTCCATGGACTGCAGCCTACCAGGCTCCTCCATCCATGGGATTTTCCAGGCAACAGTACTGGAATGGGTTACCATTGCCTTCTCCGAGATACCACATATATTCATTAATATCTGATATTTGTTTTTTTCTTTTTGAGTTACTTCACTCTGTATGATAGGCTCTAGGTCCAATAAAAAATAATGTAGAAAAAGATGCGAATTTCACTGAAAAAGGAAAAAAAAGGCCCACTGTTATTTCAGTGGCTTCCTCTGCTAACACAGAGCTTGGGTGCTCCTCATTTATTTCCTAATTTGATTGGGGGCAGGAGAAGGGGATGACAGAGGATGAGATGGCTGGATGGCTTCACTGACTCAATGGACATGAATTTGAGTGAACTCCGGGAGTTGGTGTTGGACAGGGAGGCCTGGTGTGCTGCAATTCATGGGGTCACAAAGAGTCGGACACGACTGAGTGACTGAACTGAACTGAATTGAACTGATCCTGAGATACCTACCAACCCACTCCATCCTTATGCTCCATATGTCTCCCCATCTTTGGCCCAAATTATTGATGGATTTAGTGCAAGCTATTTACTCACTCAGGATTTATTTTCATCATATAAGGTTTTCTCCACCTGCTCACACTGCTGGATTGTAAATGACTTGGAAGTCAGTAAGAGAAAGTCTTCTAACCATAGTTTCTGCATGTGCCCAGCTTGTATGGTGTTGTCTGACCTGGCACTCAGATAGGGAAGAAAGTGATGGTGACGAGCATTTTCCAAAACTGTTCATGTAGATGAGTACATGTATTTGTCACGTGGATTCTGTGATACACGTTTCATCATTGTGCGTGTGCACGCTTGCTAGTTGCTATTTAATGGAGGAGAAAGTGAGTTTCAGGGTGACTGAATGAGCTGTCACTCAGCTACCAACTGCCAGGACTGATGTTGGATTCTAGATTTCCTGATCCCAAACTCTACTTCCACACAGGGCTGTGTTTCCCAACCTTTTTCACATCGTAGTGCACAAGGAAAATGGATATATTTGTATATGACACTGGGGAGAAGACAAAGGGCTGTTCTTTTTGCCCAAAAGTACTCTTCCTGGCCACACCAAGGGCTGAGAGCACCCATATCTCAGTGACACCTGTTACCAAAGCTGCAGCATCTGTGGAGAAGCACCTGACTGAGCCAGGAAGACCTGTGAGGGCAGAGGATGGAGGTTTAGTGTGGGGCCTGGGTGTATAGCGAATACGTGGTATTAGTACATGCTAGAGCCTTGCTGGTGGAGAAGGCAATGGCACCCCACTCCAGTACTCTTGCCTAAAAAGTCCCATGGAGGGAGGAGCCTGGTAGGCTGCATCCATGGGGTCGAGAAGACTCGGACACGACTGAGCAACTTTGCTTTCACTTTTCACTTTCATGCATTGGAGAAGGAAATGGCAACCCAACTCCAGTGTTCTTGCCTGGAGAATCCCAGGGGTGGGGAAGCCTGGTGGGCTGCCGTCTATGGGGTCGCACAGTCAGACACAGCTGAAGCGACTAGCAGCAGCATCAGCTGAGCCTTGCTGGGGAGGGTTCTTGCAGTCCCAGATGTGTGGAGGGTCAGCCACTGAGCCTGTGCACCTGTGAGAGGATACACCCAACTGGGGACCCTGTGTACTGCCCTCCTCTCCTCATTCACTGCTTTGTTACCGGGGTGAATGTGGGCCCCATTGACAGATCACTGAGCTTTTTGCTGTAGATCTGGATCTTTATATGAAATCTGGGAGTTTTTGTACTGTCTTCCATTGAGTCTAAGACACAGACACATTCACATTTTCGTCCTTTTGTAATAAACTATTGGTCTAATGACCAATAGTGGCATTGTTGCTAGCTTTTGGTTTTCTTGGTAGGTTGTGTAAAATAATCTTGTATCTTGTAATCAGTGACACCTTGGACTTGAAGAAATGTGGTATGTAGCTTGGGAGAGTGGTGGGTGATATGGGGGCTAAACTAACCTTCTGTGCTGTGTCTGGCAGGAGGCTGCTCAGTTTATCACCTTGGACCTGGAGCCAGGAGGGTGCTCAGGACTCAATTCTCAGCAGTGGCTGCTTCTCACCGTCACTTGGGACACTTAAATAAAATAAATCCTGATGCCAACTCCACCCTAGATTACTTTGCTAGGTCTCCGGGGGTGAGGTACCTCAAAAGAGAAGGCCATCATCTGCCTAGGCATTTATGAGCTGCAGGTATCATTGGAAAGGAGAAACACAGGGTGGCTGGTACTTAGGGCTTTGCAGAAGTTTCCCTGGCAGTGGGCTTTTAACTGCATATTTCGTGCAGAAGCCAGCCACAGCATCCTTTCTGGTATTAAATTTAAATCGAAGATCTCGCCATAATTAGAAAGCTACCTAATCCATAAGTGTGTTCTTCAGAGTGTGTGCTGGGGCCAGGGCAATCTTGGGAATGTATTCTTGGACTTCTGCTTTCTTTTCTTTTTTAAATAATTTTATTTATTTATGGCTATGCTGGGTCTTCGTTGCTGTGCGGGCTCTTCTGTAGCTGCGGCAAGCATGCACTATTCTCTAGTTGCAGTGTGCAAGCTTCTCATTGCAGTGGCTTCTCTTGTTGCAGTTCAGACTTCAGTAGTTACAGCTCCCAGGCTCTAGACCACAGGCTCAATAGTTGTGGGGCACAGGCTTAGTTGCTCTGTGGCATGTGAAATCTTCCTCGATCAGGGATTGAACATGTGTTTCCTGCGTTGGTAGGCAGATTCTTTACCACTGAGTCACTAGGGAAGCCCTGTTTTTTTCTTTTTTTTTTAAATTGTACTCACAAAGAGTTGGACACAACTGAATCAACATACTATACATACTTGATTTGTAATGTTTTAATTTCTGCTATACAGCAAAGTGATTCAGTTAACTTATATATATTCTTTTAAAATATTCTTTTCCATTATGGTTTACCATAGGATATTGACTATAGTTCTCTATGCTATACAGTAGGACCTTATAGTTTATCCATTCTATATACAATAGTTGTTGCTGTTTTGTCACTAAGTTGTGTCCAACTCTTTTGTGACCCCGTGGACTGTAGCCCACCAGGTTCCTCTGTCCATGGACTTTTCTAACCAAGAATCCTGGGGCAGGTAGCCATTCCCTTCTCCAGGGGATCTTCTCGACCTAGGGATCAAACCTGGGTCTGCTGCAGCGGCAGGTAAGTTCTTTACCACTGAGCCACTGGCGAAGCCCATATGTAATAGTTTGTATCTGCTAACGTCAGCCTTCCACTCTATTCCTTCCTCCGCCCCCTCCCCATTGGCAACTGCAAGTCTGTTTCCTATGCTAGACTTCTGCTTTGAATATTGCTTTTTTCCATATGTAACTTTGGAATCCTGTCTCTCTCAGTCTTGGAGTGACTGGCTGGAGAACAATTTTTTTTTTTTAGAGCCCTTATCTTGAAGGTGCCTCTAAAGCTCATTTATGCATCGATCAATCAGCTGGCCTGAAGTGTGAGTCTGCTTTGCCGCATGTGCCAGCCACTGCTGGGTCCTGATTGCACCAGAGGAACATGTAGGAAGCTCTACCCTTGGAGGCCCTGGATCCAGGTGCAGGGAGGAGAGAACCAGGAACATATCGTATTCATTCATTCATTCAGCAAATATTTATTGCACACCCAAGTGATGGGCAGAGATGTAACAGAGAAAAGACAGAGTCTCTGAGTTCATGAAGCTTCAGTTCCAGCAGAGATAGGGAATCACGGTGAACAAGTATACTCATAAATTAGTAACTATAGGTAGTCATAGGGACTATGCAGGAAATAAAATAGCAATACTGAAGAGAGAAAGAGAAGGAGAGGATTGACTCTAGGTAGGATTATGGAGAAGACTTCCTTGCAGAGGTGGTATTTGAGCTGATGCCTGGGTGAAGAAGTCAGCCATGCAAAGATAATATTATTCCCGATCACTTACATGGTTAGTGATGAACACTTTTTAGGTGCTAGCCATTGTTCTAAATTCTTTATGTTTGTTAATTCATTTCATTCTCAAAACAATCCATAATAATCCTACAAGGGAGATAGGTATTATGGGCCCAATTTTACAGAAGGGAAAACAGGTTAAATAACCCCGTTATTTACATGGTCAAGGTTAGGTGCAGTAAGGGGCAAAGCTGAGAATTGAATCCAGGCTGTTTTGCTCCCAGAACTGACATTTTTGGAAGAGCTGATACAAAACCCCTTGGATCAAACAAGTTTAAGGGGCACAAGGATGGCCTGTGTGGGTGAAAGTGCCCGAGGAGGTTGGAGAGCATGGCCAGGGCCAGAGTAAAGCTTGGTCTTTGTTTCAGCCCTGGCAGCAGCACCAAGCCATGCAGCGTCTTTCAGTCATTGTAAGGACTTAGGGTCTTTTTTCCCTTGCACTGGTGAAAAATGCAAGGACCTCCCCGCCTCTAAAGATACTTATGTCCTAATCCCCAGAACCTGTGATTGTTAATTTACATGATAAAAATAGCTTTGAAGATGTGATTAAGTTAAGGATCTTCAGGTGGGGAGGCTAGCCTGCCTTATCCAGGTGGGCCCAATGTAATCACAAGCGTCCCTATAAGACGGAAACTGGAAGTTAAGTCAGGGAGGGTGAGTGATGTGCAGATGAAGGCAGAGAGAGATGGTAAGGTGCTGAAAAACTGACTTTGAGGATTAGGAAGGGGACGTGAACCAAGGAAAGCTGGAAAAGGCAAGGTAAGTGTATTTTCCCCTAGAGCTTCTGGAGGGTGGCAGGGTGGTCCTGCCCGCATTTTAGGTTTGTTCCAGTGAAACCCATTTCAGGCTTCTGACCTCCAGAACCATAAGATGATGAGTTTGTGTTGTTTTAAGCACTGAGTTTGTGGGTCTATGTTCCAGAAGCAACAGGAAACAACTACAGGCAGCTATTTGAGGGTTTAAAGAAAGTAGTTGAGGTAGTTGATAGGATGTGATTTAAGTTTGAAAAGGATTTCCTTGTTGCTCCAATTGCTACATGAGAGAATGTCAGAAAGCGGGGGTGAAGAGGAAAGACACAAAGCAAGTGGCCTTTGGAGGCTGCTGCAGCGTGGTAGGCAAGAGGATGGAGAGTCCAGGTGGTGATAGAGGCAGAGCTCAGGGCTGGCTGGATGTGCTGGAGGCACCACCCTGACAGTAAGAGAGCAGGCAGAGGAGGGCGTGAAGGAGCCCCAGGAAGGCTGCAGAGCTGGGAGGAAAGCCAGAAGAATTCCGGGCCCAAAAGAGTGCCTGAAAAAGGAGGGAGAGGACAGCCATTGGAGGTTGCTGAGAGGTCGGTTAGGTGGAGGGTGGAGAACTGGCCGTTGGATTCGGCAAGATGCGGGATGTAAGATGGACCACAGTGTGCGGTACTGGTCCGTGCAGCTACAGATACTGGCTGGAGTCTTTGCCCAGACCAAGTTTGTCCTACCAGGCCACAGAGAACAGGCTCCATAAATATGCATTCGAACGGGTGAAGAATTTTGGAGTGAAAGGATGGGAGAAGCCCCTTTGAATTGAGGGCTCCAGAGCTTCGTGGACATCAAGGGCTTGGGCTGGGCCTCAAAAGGAGATGGGCAGGATTTGGATAGGTGTGGAGAAGGTGCCTGGAACTCTGGGTGGGGGAAGAGTTGAGATTGAACCGCATTCATGTGCTTTGTACTCCCAGGGCTCGGCTGAGAGCACTTGTCCAAGGATCAGCTACCAACCAACCAAGCACTCGTGGTGGAGGGTTTTCAGGTCATTCGTGGCTGAAAAGAATATCTGCTGACTAAGTCAGATCACACTCAGGTAGAAAAGATTGCTTGGAAACCTACCGAGCACGCTTTGAGATGAATTATCATGAAGATGCTATTTAATATACCGAAGGCATACTTTACTGAAGTAACTCAGCATGGTTACCCTGGGACAGGCCAGATCCAAATTATTTCCAGTGGTGATGAAAGGCCAGTTTTCTCCCAAATTGATATTTTCATTTTTTTTTTAAGGCTTTAGTAAATGGGGATTGTAATTTGAGCCCTTGGTTGTAGATTGCTTTTGGGAGGGCAGTTGTGGGGAATTGGTGAGAAGGATCCAAGTAGTCGGAATGCAGTTGACTTTGAGTTCAGGCAAGCAGCAGCTCCAACAGTTTGTTTTAAGAGTGACATTAATGTTAAATAGGATCGGAAAACATCTCTGAAGGGGTCAGTTTTCAAGTCTGTGTTAAACCACACCAAGGGCCCTTTGCTACACAAGTGCCCACGTTTCCTGGAGCTTCTGTTCAAAGCCTGGAGTTTCAGGGGCCCATAGAGCTTTGCTGTCCCTCCTCAGGACAGAGTTTGAAAGGCCAATAATTACTCACTTTTTCCAGGAATCGAGAAGCATACCCAGTAGCCAACACAGATAGATAAATAGTGAGGGAGACCTTCCCAGCAGTGATTCTGGAACTAATTAGCTAACAAGGCATGTAATTAGATTAAAACGTGTGATCTAAGAGCTGACGATGTGCTTTTTAGGACAGCGAAAATAAAGGAGCTGAAAAGAAAGCATTCCACCGAGGAGTTCCAAGTTACTGTCCCTTTGGAAATATTCAGGACACTTGAAATAACAGAGCAAAGAGAACTTCTCCGGTGGCCATACCAGCCAGTGTGCGCCCCAACAGGTGGTCAGCATCAGGCTGGGGAGGGGCAGTGCTGAGCAGAGAGGGTACCTCATTCAGCACTTAATTTTTGCTGTGTTACCTGGGGTCGGTGCTTCTCTTTGTTGTGGGAAAGATTTCTTTTTCTCTCCTTCCCACAGCATAGTGAGATGTTCCCATATTACTTTCTTGGCATGTATAGTGACCAGGTCTGCCCTACCCTAATAGACCAATTATTTCTGGAATGACCTTCTGTAGCTCTCGTGTTTTGCCTTCCACCTAGCTGGAGAGAAAGAAAAATTAAATAAAAAAAATTTTTTTTTTTGCTGTATTGTGAGACGTGTGGGATCTTAGTCCCCTAACCAGGATTGAACCCAGGTCCTCGGCAGTGAGAGCACAGAGTCTTAACCACTGTACAGCTGGGTAATTCCTGAAATCACACATGTGAGCTTTGCCAAGCTCTCTCCCTCTCCCCAGGTGCAGACTTCTGCAATGCAGACCCCCCACTCCGTCCAGTGTGGAGTCATAACCATTTACCTCTGACCACTGGGGCCCCAGTGGAGTAGATTTTACCTCTGGCCCTCCCCTCATTCGCTACTACTCATTCGTTCCTTTACCCCTGTCTGAGGTAATTCTACCCTGTTGGTCCCAAGTGCAAAGTTTGTGCAGTTTCTGGGGTAAAATATTGGAAGCCACCAAAATAATTTCTCACTGAACTTCTCCCAGTTTGATAATTAATATTATTTTGGTCATCACAGTGTGTTGTGCAGTTGGAACAATTTCCCAGAGGCAGGAAGTCAGACATTCATCCACAGAACCAACTAAATTCCTTGCATGTGAGGGATAAGACTGTTTCATCAGGAGTACTTTCCTGTGGTTTGATACTTAGCTTTCCTGGTCACTCAGATGGTAAAGAATCTGCCTGTAATGCAGGAGACTGGAGTTCGATCCCTGGGTTGGGAAGATCCCCTGGAGAAGGGAATGGCTACTTGCTCCAGTATTCTTGCCTGGAGAATACCATGGACAGAGGAGCCTGGCAAGCTACAGTCCATGGGGTTGCAAAGGGTCAGACATGACTGAGGTTGTGGGTTTTGAGTAGGGCTTTCTGGCCTGATAAACAGGGGAGCTTGGATTCCTGATAGAAAAGTTATGTGATAAAGATACCTTCAGTCAGGCACATGCTTAGAGCTGTTTGCATATCTTCAGTGAGGAGATGCTAGCTTTGTTTTGAAGCTGGAAAGAGAAATAGCCAGGGTTGTTTTCCATCAGGCTGCATAGGGGCTTATCCAGAAGAGTGTCGCTTTCTGCTCATTGATGCCACAACTATCTCTTTGTGCACAGAGCCACGGGAGCTTACCTTTGAAACATTAACTGTTCACCCTCATAATTGCTCCATCCTCTAATTTAATGAAAACCCATTAAACTGAAACAATAATTAAAATGAGACATCATCTCTGTAGGAGGTTTGCATATTAAAATCACAGTGCATTTCAATGCAGACAGATTTTTATTCTTGAACAGCATTCGAAGCAACATGTAAAAATGATTTATAATGAGTAATCATAAATTAGAGAGCTTGCGGTCAGGCATGATGCCTCACTGTTTACTGTTGAGTTGGAGTAGATATGGCAAGGTCAAGGTCAGTGTAGCACTGAAAATGTCTCTCTTAAACCTGAGAGTTGGGACTGCACAAAAGGGAACCAATCCTATTTGGGTCAGACCCCTGCTCCAGACTTTTCAAGCAGGCTGGTGAGTGGACTCAGTATATGAGATAGTTGAGAGTTTTGGAGGAGTGCCCCTTTGATAGGGGAAAGCTGGCATTGGAGTGGAGTGGAGAAGTTTAAAGATTCTTTGTCTAGGGACTAGGGAATTCATACAGAAATACCCAGAAAGAGCTGAAAAGTTGTTGGGCAAATTATGTAACTTCTACAAGCCAGAGATTCCTTATCTTGAAAGTGAGGTTATTAATGCCTACCTAGTGGGTTTTCGGGCTTGCCAGGTGGCGCTGCTGGTAAAGAACCTGCCTGCCAATGCAGGAAATGTAAGAGATGCGGATTCGATCCCTGGGTTGGGAAGATCCCCTGGAGGAGGGCGTGGCAAACCACTCCAGTATTCTTGCTGAAGAATTCCATGGACAGAGGAGCCTGGGGGGCTACAGTCCAGGGGTTGCAAAGAGCTGGACACTTTGGACACTGAAGCGACTTTAGCACACACACGCATGCTTGCACAACGGATTAATATGAAAGTGAAATGTGATCCTGTGTGTGAACCCACTGGTAAATGTTAAAGCTCAGACTTCCCATGTGTAGATTTCTAAGCTGTCTTTGCAAAGTGACTCAGAAATGATGTCCTAAAGAGAGGCCAGCGTGAGGAAATACAGAGCACAAGCTATGTAGTGGGCACACTCTCTGACTCCTTACTGAGCCCGGCCCTGTGGGTAGTATTACTGCTGTGTTACAGGTGGGACAACTCAAGGATGAAGGAAGGAAGCTAAGTTGCCTAAAGTCTCACAGAGGCTCCATGGTGGAGCTGGTATTCAGGCACCAGTTGGGCTGAGATGAGTGATCAGGGCCGAGGCAGTGGTGAGTCGTGGTTGACAGTAGACAGATCTGAGTTTGAAATCCAGCAGCAATACTTAAATACAGAGCTTCTTAACTCTTTATACTTCATCTATAAGATGGAAGTAACAGTACTAACATTGCTGGGCTGCAGGTGAGGACTGAATTAGGAAGCGTATTAAGCCTCTTGCTTAAATAGATGAAATATATTTAAGTGTATTTATTCTAGCACATAGCAAAAATTCAGATGTTTAGATGTTGGTTGGTTGCCTAGACCTAGATTGGATTCACAGGAAGCTTCATAGGCTCTGCCAGCTTTTTAAGAGGAGAGGGTTAGAACTGACCACTCACCATGCCTCCAGCCATGGCTGGCGACCCTTGCTCACTTGCCTGTTGTCCTCCTGCTGGGCCACAGCAATAACCCGCCATGACTGCAGGGCCCTCCTGGCAGGGTGGGGACTGGCATAGCTTTGTACACCCCCATCCTCTAGGTCTCAGGGCCTGCCCTAGCTGTTTTCCAAACAAACAGTTGGCCAGTGCTTCCCCTGTGGCAGACACTGTTTTGAGAGCTTAACACATTTGAATCAATTTGATGTTCATACTGCTTTTATGGGATAGATGGAATTTTATTCCCATTTTACAGATGAGGAAGCTGAGGCACAGAGAGGTTAATGGGTCCATGGTCACATATCTGGTATGTGGGGAAGCTGGAATCTGAGCCAGTCAGGCTCCATAGTATGAGTGCTTAGCCACTACCCTGCACTGCCCCTTGTTGGGAGGATTGGGTCTCTGAGGGGAAGCTCTCTGGTCCTGTTTCAGGCTATTCTAGCCTTGTATTCCCTCCTAAGAATTCCCGCTTTGCTTCTGCCTCTGAACTGAACAACTGAGCAGTTCCCATTCGTCTATGTTTGGGTCTTTATTACTTGATGCTTAGCCCCTGGCAGATAAAAGATGTGTCTCAAGTTTTGTGTCCATAGTTCCTGGTTCAGAAGAGTGCTCAATAAAGGTTTTCAAGGTGAGGAATTAATGAGCGAATGATTGGAAGAATAGCTGAGTAGTTGGCAGAGGGCACGGCCCAGGACTGTCCTCATGTCTTCTGCAGGAACCCAGAGAGGATTGTGTGTTAGGACAGTCACCTGTATTTGACAGCTTCTGTGCATCAGGATGTGGTGGGCATCCCTCTGTACCCTCAGACTCTTGACCATGACTGTGGATTAAAATGACACTTGACTCAACTGCTAGTTATTACATAAATAGACCTCAAATCCCATCAGCCTGAGCTGTTATGAACTGCGGGGAGTGGGGTGGGTCTGTGTTGAAATGCCCCAGCAGGCCATTCTGGGAGCTGACTTGTCCCCTGCATTAAGGAGGGCAGTGGTATTCCATGGGAAGCCAGAGCTGGTTGAGCTTGGCTGGTGTGGGGGGTTAAGGGGGGTCTAATTGATTTAAAGAGACACAATTTCATGATTGAAAGCTGGAGAGTTGGTACTTATTTTCTTTTCAGATGCCCTTTTTGCTTCTCCTGTTTCTATGATGTGCTCTTATATTTTTATCACAAAATTGTTTTTTCCTTACAATAATTCTCAGAGGAGATCTGGAAAACTGAGACATGGTGAAAGAAGAAAAATATCACCCAGATTAGCTTCCAGTGTTAACATTTTGATTGAAGGCCATTTGTATCTTTCTGCTATGCATCACTAAATACATTTTTATATACTTGATATGTCATTATGCATGCAGTTGCGTCCCTGTTTGATATTATTGCCTAGGAGTTTTCTGTTATTCTAATACTTTTGATGTTATATTATCCTGGGTAATTTTCCACTGGTTATATGCAGTCTAATTTATAACCATTCCCTAGATAGCTTTTTTGCTATACAGTGAAGTATTCCCTCCTCTCACCCCCCTAGTTTTAATGAGATATAATTGGCATATAACATTGTATTAAAGTGTACAGCATAATGATTTGATGTATATATACTGCAAAATGATTACCTCAATAAGCTTAGTTAACATTCATCACCTTGCATAATTACATTTTTTTTTCTATGATGAGGACTTAAGATCTACTCTTAGCAACCTTCAAATATATAATACGGTATTAACTACAGTCACCATGCTTTTCACTACATCCCTAGAACTTACTTATCTTAGAACTGCCAGTTTGCAGTTTACACAATGCAGCCTTTATTAACAAATCTTTATCAGACTCTTTTGTTTTCCCGTCCTGTGATTCAGATAGAGCTGGCAACCACGCTTTACCTCTCTGCTTTGAGGATTCCACTGGGATGGGGGTGGAGGTATGAGGATCATGGAGGGAGACTTGATCACTGGTAGGTTATGGTGCTAATATAGGGAGACGGGGGGCTTCCTAGGTGGCGTTGGTAGTAAAGAATCTGCCTGCCAATGCAGGAGGCACAGAGAAGCGGGTTCAGTTCCTGGGTCTGGGAAGATCCCCTGGAGGAGGAAATGGCAGCCCACTCCAATATTCTTCACTGGCGAATCCCATGGGCAGAGGAGCATGGTCGGCTACAGTCCAAGGGGTTGCAAAGGGGCGGGCGCGGCTGAGTGCAGATAGGGAGACACCCCGAAGAGGACTGGTTTGCTAACTTCTTAGTGGCCAGGGGATGCACTGATTTTCCTTACTGGTATTTTTAAATGTTGAGAAGAGGAGTTCGGTTCCCCCACCCTGCTCATCTAATTGGTAAAATCATGGGGACATCTGAATCTCTTGAGTCACATAGGAATTTAAAAAAAATTAGCACCGCGTGTCACAGGATTCTTTGGGTTTAGTCTCTGAATGAGCTAGGGGTGCTTTGCTGGCTTTATTATTCCTTAGGCAGCTTATTATTTTAATGTAACTTTCTCTGCAGGTTGGGGTTATAATTGAGTGTCTTTGGTAAACCCCTTCTATTGGGTCCCAGACTTTGGAATCAAGATATATTACTAGTGCAGCAAATAGCTTTTGAGGTTTCACCACATACTCGCACTCAGCATCATGCCTGGTATCTATTGATAAACCATTTTCTATGGAATTTAATGCAGTGGGCATGATAGTTGTTAATGAAGTGATGGCACAATATAATGATTATTCACATAAAACCTTGATATTTATAAGTCCACGGATGGCAACATAGGGAGTACAAGGTCTGGGTGGTCAGGGAAAGATGGCCTGAGGACTAACAATTAAGTTGGTATTCACAGAAGCGAGAAGGGAGGTCACTGCACATGGAACGTACCAGGGTGGGAAGGAACCCGGCCCTGGGAAGAAGAGACAGGAGCTTGTGTGGCTCGAGTGCAGGACGAGGTGGGTAGGAGACAGGAAAAGAGAATGAAAGTGAACATAAGCAGGGGTGCCAGGCGAATGCCGTGGAGTGTTCTAATCTACTCTGCTGAGGACTCAAGTTTTTTCTCTAGTCACAGGCTGTGTGACCTTGGGCAAGCCATTCTCTGTGCTCAGAGTTTGACTCTCTGTGCCTGTTTCCTTACCTATAAAGTGGGGGAATGTTATTTAGCTCAGGGGTTGTGCAAATAGATTGTTCATAAATATTTTCTGAGTGAATAGTGTCAGGCACTGGGTATATGATGATTTGTCCCTTTCCACATGTACCAAGCACTGAGATCATACGTACTGGCAAACAGTAGGCCTGGCACAGTGAAGACTGTAGCATATGGAACCAGCCTGCCAGGTTGGAATGTCAGAACCGTGGCCTCCTAGTCCAATATATTTTCTCCTTCAAGTTCTGTAAAACTTAGTTTTCTCAAATGTAAAGTAGGAAAAATAGTAATGGCTATTCCTCAGATTATTGTAATTAGAGAATACGTGTAAAGTAGTTAACTCTGCCCTTGTACCATATGCCATACACATATTTGCTTTTTATTATTCTGGCTTCTGAAGCTAATGGACGCTTAATGGGATATTATTTGGAACTTGTTAGTAGAGATAGGAATCCCTTACATATTAAGTGGGAGGCTCTTGGTGTTCCTACTACTTTCTGCTTGTGATTTCGGCTGCTTTGAAAGTGCTTAGATCAATAGCATCTGAAGTTCTCAGAGAAGGGCCCCAGGACCTAAGAGTGGACACGTACGCCTCTCCACACAGCAGCACTTGCCCTCTGGAGAGTTGGCAGTTCTGAAATGGCAAGTTTCCTCTCTACTTAGAAATGAAAAGCCGACCGTCATTTCACTTTGGCAAGTGTTGCTTTACCTTTCAGGGCAATCTTAACCACAAGCTTATGTGGGACTGAGGCTAGAAGGATGTGCCATGTCTATAACAAGATTCTGCCATGTGTTGAGGTTCTTAGTGTACACATGCTGTGATTACCAAGATGTCGCCTGAATTCATCAGTCAGGGCTGCCCTGCTGTGTTTGTTTTGTCCTATTTCTGCTGGTTTTGCTCTCTTGACTCACTGATCAGGGGAGAGTTCCCTCCAATATCAGATTGAATAGTTGCTTTTCTGCTAAGAGTTTTAGGGAGAGAGGCTTGCAAAGAAAGAATGCGAGGATAATGCAAAATACGTGGGTAATGAAAGGTTCAAAGCGATCTGCAAGGAATGCCCTCTGCTCTCTGTTTCTCCTGTCTAGTAAATGCTGGTTCATCTTTTTGACTCAGCCTCAAAGATGCATCTTATGTGATGTCATCCCTAGGCTCCCTTCCTCTTTTTGTGCCTTGATTTTCACCAAGTAACTGTCTTGCTTTTGTAGTGATCCTTGGCGGCAGAAATTGTATTTTGAACTTTTTACTGGTACCTGGCACAGAGTAAACACAGGTATGTTTGCTGACAATGAAAATCATCACCTTTCTTACACTGTATGTCAAGGAAAAGGGAAATGAAGTTGCTTCTAGATGAGGTAGAGAAGAGCTTGTGAATACCACTGGTTAATTTCTTTCCTGCTCCACTCCTCAGCCTCCTCCCTTCATCTAGCACGGTTTTACTGATGGTTGATTATCATATTAGCATTTTTAGTCTTTCTTGAAAATTGACTAAGTAGAGCCATTTCATCCTAGGAAGGAAAAAGCACTTAACCCTTGCTGCTGAGTTAGCACTTCTTAACTAAATCAGGCAAAACCTCTTGAGTATTTGGAATGACATTGTCTTTTCTCTCTGTTTTTTAAAGTGTAAAATGTTCACTGTAAGTGGTGGTTATGTAGGAAATTACCTTGGTGCAATGGTAGCCTCCAAGTATACTCCCAGAAGTCACAAAATTGAAAGTCTCGCTGCTGCTGCTGCTGCTGCTAAGTTGCTTCAGTCGTGTCCGACTCTGTGCGACCCCATAGACGGCAGTCCACCAGGCTCCCCCGTCCCTGGGATTCTCCAGGCAAGAACACTGGAGTGGGTTGCCATTTCTTTCTCCAATGCATGAAAGGGAAAAGTGAAAGTGACACAGGTCGGCCACATTTAGGTGCTTGAATCAGGTCTTATCAAATCAATTAGAAATACCCAGAAGGAAGCAGGGAACCGAGAGTTGCTAGGGTTCAGGTAGGGTGCGGGGAGTAGGATGGGCTAACCCACCAGGTTCCTGGGTTATGCGTTGGTTCTCTAGTCTGTCTTTTTCTCAGTCTCCTCTCTAATGCTGTGGCTACAAGGACAGTATCTGAGGTTATTAAAAAGAGGTTCAGCAGATAGGAGGTCCTGGCACCAGTGTGCTTCCTCTTAATGGCGAGACTTGGGCAAGTATGCCTGGCCACAGCTGTAGTTCACCAGTTAATTCGGCGAGCACCAATGTGTTCTATTAACGTTTCTGAGAGAGAGAGTAGAGGTGGGACCAGCATGGGAATAGAATGGGAGTCAGAGACGGATGTCATATTTGGGGACGACAGAGCAGCCGTTCTGAAGAAGGCTATTGTACATTATGACTTGGTCCTCCCACCCCCTTCTATTAGTAAGTGATACTCTTATTCAGTCCTTTTTATCTGCATTCAGCATACTTATGGTGCACTTATTGGGTATATGTTTAGCACATTTCAAAGATTTCTAAATTTTTATCTATATTTAACACGTCTATGAGTTTATCTCAGATTGGGAAGATCCTCTGGAGAAGGGCATGGCAACCCACTCCAGTATTCTTGCCTGGCGAATCCCATGGACAGAGGAGCCCGGAGGGCTGCAGTCCATGGGGTCACAAAGAGTTGGACACAGCTGAGGACTAACACACACACACACACGAGGTTTATGAATTCCACTTATTTTTCTTGTTCTCTCAAGAAGGACTGAATATTCTCAAATAATGCAGCAAACCCACATTGTAGTGATCCCATACACATAGAAGTATAATATTCATGATAGGTTCTCATTAACTGGTTTTCATCAGTTGCCCTTTGAACTCTAGGGAAAAAAAGCAGCCTACTGCAAAAATAGGTGACATACACTGTTTTCAGAAATTGAACACAGTGTTTATCGTTGTCTTGGAAAATCGGCAGAAAAATGATAGAACCTGGGTTTTTTGTAGATGGGAAATGCCCTCAGTACCATCTTGCTATTGACTTAGGAGCAGGGGAAACTGATTCACAGAACCGTTGAACTAGGAAACACCTTGGAGACCATGGAGTTCAATCGTTTAAATTTTAAGATACAGTGTGTGAGGATCAGAGGTCAAGTGTCTTATCTAAGATCACACAGCTTAGTTATCTGCAGAACTTAGTCTTTAGTTCCTTGAAACCTGGTCCAATTATTACTGTAAAAGGAGTAGGATTTCTTATATTTTTTAGTGGCTGAAGTATGGTAAACATTTATTTGAAATAGCTTTTTATTTTGAAAATGAAAATGTACATGAAACCTCAATTTATCAAAGTACATGTTTCTTTTCTTTCTTTCTTTTTTTTTTTTTTTTACATTTCACTCTGAGTGCTAATGGGATCTCCTTACTTCAACATGCCAATCATTTACAATGATAAATGAGAAAAGTGGTAAAAGACATATTCAGCTTTTTAGGAGGGCTGGACTGGATTAGTGCATTGGCTGGAGTGTCCTAAAGGAGGAATAGGCTGAACTGGCCCTGGAAATCATTTTAATTTGATAGTCACTTAAGTACTCATTTATCTGCTAGTTGTCCGAAGGTATCATGCTATTTTCTGACTGTAATATTTGTGGTTACTTGAAGTCACAATGTAAACAATATAAATGACATAAATGGAAAACTTACAGAAATGTGTATTTCCATAAATATAACAGGAAAGCAACATTCCTGGCTTTCCTGTGAATGATCCCATTGTCTGCATGGTGATGCTCTGTTCCCACCACCTCCATACCACATCATCGCACTGGGTTTAGGGCAGCCAAGAGTGGAGAAGAGACCTGTTTGATACTGTATGATATCACTTATGTGCAATTTAAAAACAGTACAAATGAACACACATGCAAAATAGAAACAAACTCAGATTTAGGGGCTTCACTTGTGGTTCACTGATAAAGAAACTGCCTGCCAGCCAATGCAGGAGATGTCGGTTTGATCCTGGGTCAGGATGATCCCCTGGAGGAGAAACTGGCAACCCTCTCCAGTATTCTTGCCTGGAGAATCCCATGGACAGGGGAGCCTGGCAGGCTACAGTCCATGGGGTCACAGAGTCGGACCTGACTTAGCAACTACACAGGTACACAATGGAAAATACATTAGTTAATTAATTCAGTAATCTTGATTGACTATGCCAAAGCCTTTGACTGTGTGGATCACAATAAACTGTGGAAAATTCTGAAAGAGATGGGAATCCCAGACCACCTGACCTCCCTCTTGAGAAATCTATATGCAGGTCAGGGAGCAACAGTTAAAACTGGACATGGAACAACAGACTGGTTCCAAATTGGGAAAGGAGGACGGCAAGGCTGTATATTGTTACACTGCTTATTTAACCTATATGCAGAGTACCTCATGAGAAACGCTGGCTGGAAAGAAGCACAAGCTGGAATCAAGATTGCCAAGAGAAATGTCAATAAACTCAGATATGCAGATGACACCACCCTTATGGCAGAAAGTGAAGAGGAGCTAAAAAGCCTCTTGATGAAAGTGAAAGAGGAGAGTGAAAAACTTGGTTTAAAGCTCAACATTCAGAAAACGAAGATCATGGCATCCGGTCCCATCACTTCATGGGAAATAGATGGGGAAACAGTGTCAGACTTTATTTTTTTGGGCTCCAAAATCACTGCAGATGGTGACCATAGCCATGAAATTAAAAGACGCTTACTCCTTGGAAGAAAAGTTATGAGCAGCCTAGATAGCATATTCAAAAGCAGAGACATCACTTTGCCAACAAAGGTATATCTAGTCAAGGCTATGGTTTTTCCAGTGGTCATGTATGGATGTGAGAGTTGGATGGTGAAGAAAGCTGAGTGCCAAAGAATTGATGCTTTTGAACTGTGGTGTTGGAGAAGACTCTTGAGAGTCCCTTGGACTGCAAGGAGATCCAACCAGTCCATTCTGAAGGAGATCAGCCCTGGAATTTCTTTGGAGGGAATGACGCTGAAGCTGAAACTCCAGTACTTTGGTGACCTCATGTGAAGAGTTGACTTATTGGAAAAGACTCTGATGCTGGGAGGGATTGGGGGCAGGAGGAGAAGGGGATGACAGAGGATGAGATGGCTGGATGGCATCACTGACTCGATGGATGTGAGTCTGAGTGAACTCTGGGAGTTGGTGATGGACAGGGAGGTCTGGTGTGCTGCGACTTATGGGGTCACAAAGAGTCGGACACCACTGAGCAACTGAACTGAACTGAGGGAATCTTGATTGAATGCCTCTTTCCTGCCAGCCACTAAGAACTGTGGATGCAACAGGGAATAAATAAGTATGTCTGTACTCCTGATGCTTACAGTCGAAGGGGGAAAGAAATGAAGTAAAGTAAGAAACATGGAACAAGGTTATGATAAATGATACAAGGAAATAATTGATCACAGGACATGATAGATGGGGAAATCACCAAAGTGGCATTTAAGACGTTAATGGGGGTTTTGTTGAAGGGAGTGGCCAAGAGGTTGCATATGCAGTGGGAGCTAGAGAAGGGATAGGTAGGCAAGAGTTAATTTGTGTGTGACCATGCAGGCCATGCTGAGGAGCCTGATTTTACCCTGGGAGCGATGGGAAGCCACTGGAAGGTTTTATGCAGCAGATGGAAGTGACCCTGACTTCTTGGGCTCCTGTGTGAGTGACAGAGGAGGGAAGGCAGCGTGGAGACCTTGAGGATGCTATTGGAGAGATGATGACAGCTTGAACAAAAGTTTAAGAGTGGGGCCAGGAAGAAATAAACAGATGCCGGAGCCCTCATGATACGTTCTTGGATTGAATATGGAGGGTGGAGAAAAAGAAAAAATCGAGGACAATTGCTAGTTTTTTGACCTTAGGAAGTGGGTCGTTCCATTTGCCAAGACTGGGAACTCTAGGAGATAATAGAGGGTCATTGGAGAGAAAAAGAGCTCAGTGGTGGATACAGCTTGAATGATATGCAATGTGCACATGGAGATCATCCGGAGGCCATTGCATATATGAGTCTGTTACTTAAAGGAGAGGTTAGGGTTGTAGATAGAAAATTTTGGGGTCATTGGCCATCGGATTTGATCATATCCCTCAGGGAAAATTGAGAGGTGAGGACACCCATAACTGGTCTGATATTTATCATTCCCCCAGTCGGCCTGGAGATTAATCATGGCTCTCTTTTCACTGGGCCTAAGCTTCAGAATCCTCTAAAGCTCTCTATGCAGCCACCACCAATCAGTTGAATCCTAACTGATGAGTAAAGAAGGAAGTAGCAAAAAGGAAAAAAATAAATCGAGATGTTAATCTCAACCAAGACTTTTTACCTGACACTAAATTCTAAGTGAAACTGATTGCAAGGCTCTTTGCCCAGCGGTAATAATAATAAAAATAACATTAACAAACATTGGCTAATGGTCTCTAGTTTGCAGAGTGATTTGTCCATACATTTAGTAGGTTTTGAATATCTTTATGGAAAGTATGGGAAGTCCCATCACTTCATGGCAAATAGATAGGGAAAAAGTGGAAACAGTGATGGATTTTATTTTCTTGGGCTCCAAAATCACTGCAGATGGTGACTGCAGCCATGAAATTAAAAGACTCTTACTCCTTAGAAGGAAAGCTATGACCAACCTAGACAGTGTATTAAAAAGCAGAGACATCACTTTGCTGATAAAGGTCCGTCTAGTGAAAGCTATGGTTTTCCCTCTAGTTATGTATGGATGTGAGAGTTGGACCATAAAGAATGCTGAGCACTGAAGAAATGATGCTTTCAAATCATCAATCCTAAAGGAAATCAATCCTGAATGTTCATTGGAAGGACTGATGCTGAAGCTCTGGTACATTGGCCACCTGATGCATAGAGCTGATTCATTGGAAAAGACCTTGATGCTGGGAAAGATTGAGGGCAGGAGGAGAAGGGGATGACAGAGGATGCGATGGTTGGATGGCATCACTGACACAATGGACGTGAGTTTGAGCAAGCTCCGGGAGATAGTGCAGTCCATACCACAGTCCATGGGGTCACAAAGAGTCTGACATAGCTTAGCAGCTGAATAACAGCAACAATGGATAGTCTTTTGCTAGAATTTTGTAAAAGGCATAGAAGCATTCCCTAAGTGACTCTTATATCAGCCCTTGGCAGAAGCCTGACAGCATACCACTTAGTAGTAAAGTAGGGAAGGCCTTTCTCTAGAAAGGAAAGCAAATGACACTCAGGTAGGTTTTCTGTGGGTAGAGTGTTCTTGGGTTGGGCCATTCCTTAGAAGAGGACCAACCTTACTTCTGTGGACGTAAAAAGATTAGTCACAACCTAAAAGTTGAGTTCAGTTCAGTTGCTCAGTCATGTCTGACTCTTTGCGGCCCCGTGGACTGCAGTATGCCAGGCTTCCCTGTCCATCACAAGCTCCCGGAGCTTGCTCAAACTCATTATATTTTATTCACTGGAAATTTTTAGGACTTAAGCCTGGGAGGCAGCACCTCAATTGACCCTGAGAGAACTGCTCCAAGGAGGCGAGGAGAGGGGTCAGGTTATGTAGAAATTTTGCAACAAAAGGTAGGTAGTTTGAAGTCAAAAGATTATTTTAAATTAAAGAAAACCAGGTAACCCAAGTTAAGGAATTTAGTGCTTTTCTATGTATGGAAAGATGCAAGTGTCTGGGCTCCCTGAAATCATTCCTATGCACCTCACATATTGCAGGCCAGTATCCTGTTTTCACATCTTCAGTTTCCTCAGGGGAAACTGTAGGAAGTGGCTGTAGTCTGGTGGCTGCTATTAATAGCAGAGATTCTTCCCTTCCTGAGTTCCCTCACCTGCTCACCTGCTTCCAGCTCACCTTCCGAAGGGCTCACCAGCTCACCTTCTGTGGTGGCTGCAATTGCTGTTGACTGTGCATGCTTAGTTTACTGACACGGCAGGAAATAAATAATTTCTTACTTCCCACCATCTGTAGCCTAGACTCCTACATCTGGAAGACTGTGTTCTTTTCTGTGCTGCAAACTTGAAATGGCAATGTGTAGGATTATAGGCGATGTAGCTGGGGGTGGGGGGGACTGTGAGGAATCACCTAGTCCATCCCCCCTCATTTTGCAGTTGAGAAGACTGAGGCTTGAGGTCAAGAATTTGAGGGTTTCTTTTTGTTTAAAAGCCACTCTTTAGAATGAGGTGGTTCAAGGTCCTAATACGAGTCTGTGATATTGCTTGGGCGACATGGCCTTTGCAATTCTATGTTTTTCTTTTCTTTTTAAAAACTCTTTATGCAATTTTTAAAGGTTGCTTTCCATTTGCAGTCACCACAGAATGGTGGGTATAGTCTCGTGTTGCACAGTACATTCTCGAGCCTAGATTACACCGCACAGTTTATGCCTCCCCTCCCCCACCGCGTATAGTCACTCCCCCTCCCCTTTCTCCTCTGGTGACCACTAGTTGATTCCCCATCTGTGAGTCTGCTCCTTTCTTTGTTATGTTCACTAGATTATTGTATTTTTTAGATTCCACATATGTGATATACAGTATTTGGCTTTTCTCAGTCTGGATTATTTTACTTAGCGTAATGCCCAGGTCCATTCATGTTTCTGCAAATGGCAGTATGTCATTCTATTTTTATGGCTGGGTAGGATTCCATTATATGTATACCACAGCTTCTTTACCCATTCGCATGTCGATGGACACTTGGGTTGGTTCCTGTATCTTGGTATTGTGCCTAATGCAGTTCTATCATATGTTTTTCAAGGGTTCCTCAGGCAGCCCTAGAGAAATAACCAAGAGTTACCATACGTATCACCCTATCGCTTGCAGAGGACATTGGCAGGTCATGAGAGAAGGCCACCAATCCTCTGAATACTTTTTCTCTAATTCCAGTCCCTTGGTGCCCACTTTCTGGTGCCAGAAAGTATAGTGTAAAATAGTGGTGTGACACCCAGTTTTATCATGACAAAAGTGAGTCTGAAACCATGAGGGATCTCTCTCATTATGCGGATGTTGCAGAAAGAAGGATTTCTGTCTAGGAGCAGGATTCGCCGAACTAGCACACCTCTAGACCTGCTGAATTGGCCTCAACTTTAATAAATATTTCATGAGGACAGTCATTTACTGGATGTGTACAGAAATTCCAGGCACACTGATGGATCCTGAGCAGGCCTTGTATTTATTCTTTTAGCAAAAGCGCAGTTGTCTGGCATTATTAGCTCTAGTAAATCTCTCCTGGTCACAAAGCGAGGACATATTTCCCTAGATGTGTGTGGAGAGATTGAAGCTGAGGCCACGGGAAAGGGGAAATGAGAGCCTGCTGAGTGGCACTGGATCCTATTAGACTCAGGATTTTCTGAATTTTGGACCCCATTGATCTGACTGCCTCTCACCCTGTTTTCAGCAACCTAATCTGTTTGCAGCAGGCCAAATTGCTCCACGTCCCATCAACATCGCTGTCAGAAAAATCACTGACTGGCCAATTGTGAACTTGTCAAAGTGACAAGTGGGCATGATGGCTGGGACAGCATTCCCAGGCTTTGCTTTGAGTGCAGGCAGCCATGTGGAGTGGTGGGTGGCACCTGAAAATGGAAACTATTGACAAGAAGGGCAAAGGGGAAAGGTACCCTGGATCCTCCGGACAAGGAATTTTTAATTGTGTGTCTTTCTTCCTTTTCTCTCTCGTATTCCTCCTCTTTTCCCATCTGTATTTCTTCTTACCTTCCCCTTCTCCTCCTCCTTGACCCCTCAGATGCAGAAAGAGAGATCCACGCAGCCCCTCATGTGAGTGAGAAATTAATTCAGCTGTTCCGGAATAAGAGTGAGTTCACCTTTCTGGCCACTGTGCAGCAGAAGCCATCCACGTCAGGAGTGATCCTGTCCATTCGAGAACTGGAACACAGGTAAGAAAGCACAGTCTACTTCTCAAGATCTACCTGGCATTCATCACTACACAAAATGTAAAGGGTGCCACTCCAGGAAAATGTTTGGCTGGATGAAACCTGCGGCTGTTGAACACATTTGTGGACTTACTTTGCGTTAAGAATTTATTTTGGGTGAAGTGGCTTTCTTGTTTGCTCTCCAAGGACCACTCGTGAGTGTCTTTCTCGCCTATTTTGTATCTCCTGATAGACTTCGCTCATATAAAACCACATTCTATCCATCAGATTTAGGTCACCAAGTTAAGTGGTTATATTTACCAGCAACCTCCAATAGGCCTTCATTGTGTTTATTTTATAGGAACTGTGCTTGACACTGGGAATATTAAGGTGAATAGTATGCAGTTTTTATTCTAAGGATCACATCACCGAAGTTAGTAGGGAAGATGGACAAATGAATGTCGTGAAAAGTGCTGGAAACTTGTGTTTTGGGGATAAAAGTAGTTGCTGTCAGTTCTACTAAGCTCTGTCTTAAGCCAAGAAAGGATGATGGTTGATAAGGAAATCATTTGAGTAGATATTTGGCAGGCTGTATAGGAGGGAGTACAGAATAGGAAGAAAAGCATTCCAGAAAGAGGTTGTCATGATTTGAGGATGGAACAGGTAAGCGGTTTGCAGGTAAGTGTGTGTGGGGAAGGGGCGAGAGGTTTGGGGTCGTCAGCGATGGGTGGTGTTACAGAGGCAGGCAGAAAGTCCGATCCTTTCAAAGCCTTGTTGCCATGTCCCAACACTTGGACTAAAGACCCCATAGATAATGGGAAGCCGTATAAGGGCTTTCATTTTGAAAAGTCCCTCTGTTAGGGAATTTGAAGTAATTAGATAATCTAAGACAAGGTATAAGGGCCTCTCTGGGATATACTGGTAAGCTGGAGCAAAGCAGGAGGAGAGGGGAGAAAGAGTGTGTCCACAAGCCTCTGTTCCCTGAGAGCCCCCTCTCTTGCCCCCGTAAGTGTGCCAAACCAGAAGCTTGCTCCCCAGACCAGAGCCCCTGGACAGGCAAGTAGGCCTCTTTCTCAAAAAGACTGGGGGTGTGTTTCAGTGTGCTGTATATGCAGTGCCCTGGAAATGGTAACCTGCCAAGGACTATCTCTTCGACTGCTACCGTTCCATGGGATCCAGGAACTTGGCTCCATGGTTAGGCAATGAAAGGTGTCCCTTGGGTGATGGCTGTGAAAAAACAAGCCAACAAACAAACCCAGGGCAGCGGATAGTGCAAAAGTTCTCTTTATACTGACCTGCCTGGAGTTCACAGACACAGACCTCCAAGATGGAATGACTGCCTGTCTTCCTCCTGGAGAGTCTTACAGCAGGGCCCTGAATATGTCTGTTAGATTAGATGCCTTCCCCTCAAGCCAATGCTTTACTGTAAGCAAATGAGCTGCCTCTGACCTGCCCCCTGCCCCGCCCCCGCCAGGTAGGTGGGTGAGCTCTTTCTCATATCATTATAGCCTTGAGGGTCCTGGGAACAGGAATCCCTTTGGTTTTCAAAGCTAGGCATTGTGGGCGGCTTGTCTCTTAGATGTAGGTCTTAAGAACTGGGCTCCCTGTTGTGGAGTTCAAACTCTTTGCCCCTTAAACAGAAGTTCTAGGTCTTGAATTCCTCCTGACTGTGGCTCTCTGAATGAGGGTGGGGTTTACGGTGAGATTATGTCCCATACCCTCTCCTATCTGCTTCAATGTAGTTTTTTTTTTTTTTTTAAATTCTCATTTGCCACATCCCTAGCCAGTCTTTAGGTTTTCTCCAGCAGTAATTGTTCCATGGGTAGCAGGAGATTCAGTGTGTCCGTTGGGGGAGGTGTGTTCAGGGTCTTAAGTCACCATCTTGGATTGGAACCTCCCTGCCAGTTTTAATGTAATACCAGGTTTATATTAATCCTCTGAAAATACTTACGAAGCACCTACTCTGTTCTAGGTGCTATGCAACTTTTTGTGGGGAAATGAAAGAAACAGTATCTAAGAGTTTGGTGTGGGAAGCAGGGCACGACCACACAAAAAACTAAGGAATGAAAAAGAGCTATTAACAGAAGAGTATTCCATTGGAGTTAAAAGGCAGTGTGTAGCTAATTTCAAAATTATGTGGCTCCCCCAAACTGATTCTGTGCCCTCTCCTCCCCTAGTGGACAGTGGTATGGGAACACTGGCATCCCCAAGCCCATGTAACAGTCAGTGCCCAGGCAGAGGGTGGCAAGAGTTACTGGGCAGGGGGTGCAGGAAGGGCAGGTGGGCCCTGGGCACCAGGGAGCAGCCAAGCCAGGGGCTGAGAACTGGTCCCAGGGAGGTGGCAGGTGGTGGGAGGCAGGGCTGCGCATGAACAGAGCCTGCCCAGTGTGTGCTCCACTGTCCGCCCAGACCTCACTTAGGAAATGCAGTCAAAGGTAAAATTGCTAAGAATTTCAAGACGGTGACTGCAGACTATTAAACCAGAAGCGTGGGGCCCTTCTGAGGGCAGAATCCTGTGCAGATATACTGGTCACCTGCCCATGAAGCCGGCTCTAAACTTGACCTCGTAGCAGACACGGTGCCACCCTCCCCGACCTCCTCAGATCTCTTGTGTAGGTTCGTTGTGCCCTTCACCTGGCTTCGATGGGCTGTTTCCAAAGGTTAGCACCTAACAACTTGCCTCAGAGCACTGGACATCAGCTTCTGTAACCTCTTCATCCTACTGGACTCAGAGTGGAAGTGTCTGGGAATTTACTTCCTCCCCAGGCAGCCTGAACTCAATGATTGACTTAGGAGCTTGGAGTATGGAAGCCTAGTCCCTTGGCCTTGGACACCTGGAGGCCAGTCAGGTTCTGAGGCTTCATTTATTCCCCAGAGCGACCAGGAGACAGGCTGAGGCTACGACTTCCTGTTTTACTCCATCCCTCTTCTGGAAGCACTTCTTTAATAGAATACTTGCTCTTACATTCTCATGTCAGAGTCTATACTGGGAAACTGGAGTTCAGTAAACCTTCCTTGTACTACTATTTGGTATGTCAACCTAGATAGGCCCACTGAGGAAAATGATGGAAAGGTGTTAGGTTCAGTGAATTCGGTATATTAAGTTGGCCATTAAGGAAGACGACCTAGAGGGGAGACTCCTGAAACAGGTTGAGTTTTGCAGGCAAAGGAAAGGAAAGGGTACCGACCTAGGGAGAACAGTGTGGGCAGTCTCACAGGGGAGAAATTAAGGAAACGGAATTCTTTGTGTGTGTGAAGAGAAAAGAGCAGAGAGTAGACCAGTTTGGCTGGAGCTGAGGGTCTTTTCATGCACATTTCCAGCAGAGGTGAGGGTCAACCGTTCTGTCTCTTTTCAGTGGTTAAGTTTGCCCTCAGCCTCAGAGGGATGTGGTGGACCCCGAGCCTTCAGTGAGGATGCTGCCGGCAGTACCGTGAGCTGGCTGTCTCTGGGTCAGCCTGGAGAAAGCAAGCTGACGTACGTGTTGGTGAGCAGGTACAGGTTAGAGTCCCTGTGTTCTGTAGGTTGGGAGAAAGCGCAAGTTTCTTATTGCCCAAGGGTGGAGATGTCAAGCCAGTCTCAGCTTCACAGACACGGGAAGCTCATGTCCTTGCCTCACTGGCTTAGGGGTTGGGTGTGAGGGCCTCCTCCGCTTGAGGGCCATGCAAATGTCCAGAAAGCAGAATGTACGGTGTCTTCAAATGCTTCTCAGTGGAAGCAGAGAGCTTCCCAAAGCAGGTGAGAAGTGAGTGGAATGGCAGCCGATACAGGAGAGCTCCAGAGTCAGATGTCGTGGAGCCTGGAGTTTGACTTTTAGCTGCGCCATACCTGCCATGGAATGTCTTGGAACCTCAATTTCTTTGTCTGTAAATGAGGATAATCATCTACTTTGTAGGGTGGTGGTAAGCATGAAAAAAGAGAGTGTGTGTTAAGTGCACAACTCTTAAAAAATATATTTCCTTTCTTTGCCCAATCCTAAGTGTTGAAACACTATTTTATGGGTTTCTCTTTGGAATCTAAAAAAATCCATATCTTATTTTAAGAAAGGCTTTGAAAGCCCTTTTGGTGTTGTCATGTAGAGTCATCTGAGGCTACCTTTTCTTACTTTCCTGGCAGGTTTCTAATAGAACCTGAGGATCGTTGAGTGGAAATCATGACCATTTTTCACTGTAATAGGAAAACCTCAGGTCTTGACTCAAACAAAATAAATGAGGAAATATAAGACATTCCCCTCCACTTCTTAATTCTATGGTGCCTTCCTCCATGTTTGTTTAGTCTTATCAAGGGGAAGTATTACTATAAAGGATTACCTCTGAATCTGTAATGCACTCAGCTTTAGGTAATAAAGATCTGGTTTTCATTACCTCCCATAGAAATCTCACACCTCTTAGCTGTCACTCCACCATCTCCTCCTCATTCCCCCAGCCTTTGGCAATAGCCTTCTGTCTCTATGGATTTGCCTATCTGGACATTTTATATAAATGGCATCTTACAATATGTGGTCCTTTGTAGCTGGCTTCTTTGATTAGAATGTTTACAAAGTTCTTTCATGTTGGTAGTGTGGGCCAGCAGTTCATTTCATTTTATTGCAGAATAATATTTGTTGTTTGGATACACCTTTTATTTATCCATTCATTAATTGATGGGGCATTGGAGTTGTTTCCTCTTTTTGGCTATTCTGAATAATGCTGCAATGAGCTTTCCTGTACAAATTTTTGCGTGGACACATATTTTTATTCTCTTGGTATTAACTAGGAGTAGACTTGCTGAATCAAATAGTCACTATGTTTAACTGTTTTGTGGAATTGTCAGACTGTCTTTCAAAGTGCCTGCACCATTTTACATTTCTACCAGCAGTGTATGAGAGTTCCAATTTCTCCACATTCTTGTTAATGCTCATTATTATCTTTCTTTTTGATATAGTCATCCTAGTAGATGTGAAGTGATATTGCACTGTGACTTTTTATTAACTGGAGTACAGTTACTTTACAATGTTATGTTTCTGGTGTATGCAGAGTGAATCAGCTGCACGTATACATGTATCCCCTCTTTTTTGGATTTCCTTCCCATTTAGGTAACCACTGAGATTTGTTGAGTATTGGTCCTTTTGCTATACATTTAGATTTTCCTGATGGCAGATGATGCTGAGTATCTTTTCAGGCACTTATTGGCTGCTATATATCCTCTTTGGAAAATTGTCTATTCAGATCATTTGTCCATTTCTAATTGGGTTGTTTGTCTTTATGGTTTTGTATTAGTTTTATAGGTACAAGTCCCTTATTTCATATGATTTATAGATTCTCCCCACCCCCCATTCTGCAGATTCTATCATTTTCTTCATAATATACTTGGAGGCTAAAAAGTTGTTAAATTTGATGTTCAGTTTTTCTTTTGTTGCTTGTACTTCTTTTCGAAGAAACCATTGCCTAATCCTGAGTCTGAAGATCTACTGCATATAATTTCTTTAAAGAGTTTTATAGGCTTAATATTTATATTTCAATCTTTGATAGATTTTGAGTCCGTTTTCTCTGTGGTGTGAGGTAGTGGTCCAACTTGATGTTTTGTATGTAGAAACCTAGTTGTCCCTGCACCGTTTGTTGAAGACCAGTGAATTTTCTTGATAACCTTGTTGAAGATCAATTGCACATAAATAGGACGGTTTATTTCTGGAGTCTCAAATTCTATTCCATTGATATATATGCTTGTTCTTATGCCAGGACTGTTTTGATTATTTGGTTTTGTGTTAAGTTTTGAAATTGATAAGTGTGAGTCCTGCAACTTTGTTTCTTCCTTTTCAAGATTGTTTTGGCTAGTTCAGTTCTCTTGAATTTTCATATGAGTATTACAACCAGCTTTTCAATTTCTGCAAAAGTATCAGCTGGACTTTGAAAGGGATTGCATTGAATCTATAGATCAGTGTCGGGGGTATTGCCATCTGAACAATATTAAGTCAACTGATTGATAGACATAAAATCTTTCCATTTATTTAGATGGTGTTTATTTTTTTCCAACAGTGTTTTGTAGTTTCAGAGTATAAATTTTGCATGACTTTTGTTAATGTTTTTTAAAAAATGTTTATTAAATATTCTTTTTGATGCCATTGTAAATGTAAGTACTAATTTCATGTCTGCATATTGCTACTTTATAGAAATTCAAAGTGATCTTTGCATATTAATCTTGTATCCTGCAGCTTTGCTGATTTATTTTATTGTAATAATTTTTTAAAGAATTTCTTAAATTTTTACTTAAAAGATCAAATCATCTACAAATTGTCTTATTTCTGTCTTATCTGAATGTCTTTTATTTTTTTGACTAATTGCTCTGAGTAGAACTTCCAGTACAATGTTGACTAGAAGTGATAGGAACAGATAGTCTTGTTTCTGATCTTAAGGAGGAAAGCTTTCAATTTTTCACTATGAAGTGTGATGTTAGTTGTAGATTTTCTCAGATGCTTTTAACCAGGTTGAAGAAATTTCCTTCTGTTCCTAACATGCTTTTATCAGGTTGAGGAAGTTCTCTTCCATTTCTAGTTTGAGTGTTTTCTATCAGGAAAGAGTATTAACTTTTTTCAAGTGCTTTTCTGTATCTATCAAGATGATCATGTAGTTTTATCCTATTCTATTGATGTGGGATATTATACTAGTTGATTTTGGACATTATACCAAGATTGGATACCTGGGATAAATCCCACTTAGTCATGTGGGATCTAGTTCTTCTCATATGTTCCTGGATTTGATTTGATAGTATATTAATTTTTGTATCTATATTCATGAGAAAGAATGATTTGTAGTTTTCTTTTGATGCCTTTGGTCTGATTTCTGTGTTAGACTTTTAGGCTATGTGAGTTATGTGGAATAGCTTTTTTTTTTTTTTAGCTAACATTTGTTGATTATGTATCATGTACTAGGCGTTTGCTTCTCTGGTGGCTTACTCAGATGGCAAAGAATCTGCCTGCAATGCAGGAGACCCGGGTTTGATCCGTGGGTTGGGAAGATCCCCTGGAGGAGGGCATGCAACCCCACTGCTGTATTCTTGCCTGGAGAATCCCTGTAGGCAGAGGAGCCTGGCCGACTAGAGTCTACAGGGCTGCGAAGAGTTGGACATGACTGAAGTGACTTAGTCCACAGGCACTAGGCATTTAAATTATTTTGTTTTTTTCAGATGATCCCCCTTGATTTTAAATATACTGTTTTGTAACTTGATAATGAGTTTTGTCTCTCTCATTCCAGTATTTATAGTAGCTATCCCTTTTTCTTGTCTTATGATACTGGCTAGACTCTTGAGATTAAAGGTCCTCATTAAAGTCAGATAGAAGCAGCAGACAATACTATCTTAATGTTTTCCTTATCTGTTTAATATAATGTCTGATAGTTTCTATGATAGTTTCTAATCTATCTCACATGTGTATATGTATATATACGTATATACACACATATACGTTACCATGTAAAGGAAACTTAGTTCTGTTCCTGATTTACCAGAAGGTCAAAAGATCATGAACGGCTGTTACATGTTATTAAATCAATCTCGCCTATATGTATGTGTATATATAGTATATATATGTATGTGTTTTGTATATATACACACACATAAAATCATCATCTGATTTAAAAGGCCAAAAATTATGAACAGTTGTAACACTTTATTAAACACTTTCTCTGGGTACCTTTTGAAATAATTTTTTTCTTTCATTTATTAACATTAATTACATTGAGTCCATGAAGTTGAATTATTTCTGAAATCCTTAAATTTATATTTACTAATGTTGGAGAACACTCTTAAGGGTCCCTTGGACTGCAAGGAGATCCAACCAGTCCATTCTGAAGGAGATCAACTCTGGGATTTCTTTGGAAGGATGATGCTAAAGCTGAAGCTCCAGTCCTTTGGCCACCTCATGTGAAGAGTTGACTCATTGGAAAAGGCTCTGATGCTGGGAGGGATTGGGGGCAGGAGGAGAAGGGGACGACCGAGGATGAGATGGCTGGATGGCATCACAGACTCGATGGACGTGGGTCTGAGTGAACTCCGGGAGTTGGCGATGGACAGGGAGGCCTGGCGTGCTGCAATTCATGTGGTCGCAAAGAGTCGGACACGACTGAGCGACTGAACTGAATGTTTAAGATTTTTGCATCAATATTAAATCATTACCATTTTATTATTATTAAGTGCTGATAAATGCTAGACATTGTTCTAAACACTTTAAACTCATTAAATACTTTTTACCTCATAAGTGAGATATAGTAGGTTTTTCTGACTATGTGATTTAATTCAAAGCTTTTTGAATTTTATGCTCTAGACTGGTTTAAATATAGAGGCAATACCTCTTTTATAAATGTTTCTGATAGAATTTGCCTGAAAATAATGTGGGCTGATAATTTGTGTTTGGGGAGGCTGGGAAATCTTTTATTACTGAAAATGTTCGTTTCTCATCTCTTTTATGGTATTGTTCTATTTAATTAACTTTAGACTCTTCTGTGGACCAATTTACATTTTGTTGAAATCATATACTTTATTGAGATTTCCCTCTTTTGGGCAAATAGTTGGACATTATATTCCTTTACTTAATAAAAATTTTATATTTGTGGTTATTTCTTCATTAACTTGTAATAGGAAATATGTATATTTCCTTCTTGGTGAAGCTCATCATGGATTGTGTAATTTATTGACCTTTTTAATGAAACAGTTCTTAAGTTTAATTGAGGTCTGCTATTTTTTTCACTTTAAATTCATTGGTTTTTTTCTTCTTGCCTCTTTTTCAGTCACTTTGGTATTTTTACTGGCTCCTTCGATGTTTAGTTCATTTGCTTTCAGTATTTTCCATTTACTGGTAAAATCACTGAAGACTTTATATTTTCCTAGGATTATCAGTTTGAATATAGCCATGGATACTGCTATATACTGTTTTCATTTTCAGTTTTTTCTATAGTTCTTAAATTTCAGTTGAACTCTTTTTGATCTAAGTTAGAGGAATATTTAAAAATTTTGAAGTGATTAAATGAAGTACTTAATGGATGACTTCTGGTTTTCATGGTTAATTAAAGATGTATAATATGTGCTGTAAGGTAATGAGAGAGAAAATCTTTCCTGGTATCTGTACGTACTCACTATTATTTTCTGAGGGGAAACCTCTTGAAAGGATGTGCAGTTTGTGTGTACACAGATAAACCTTTGTGTAGCATCTTAATTGCATTATTCAACTGTTTTATTTTATGACCTTGAACTATGACATTCTGAGAGAGAGAGATTAATAGCCTTTACTATGATTAGACTTTTGTCATAATCTCCCTGGATAACTTTAAGGGCTAATCCTAGAAGTGTCATGCACTGCCTGTACCACATTTTATTGACCGTTACTGGGAAATTGGTTCTAACTGTGTGCCAAGGATGAGAAAGCCTGGTTACTGGAATAACTAGGCAGTCTCTGTCTTGCTTGTTTGGAATGTGGTCTGTGCCCAAATAATGATAAAAGCATAGGTAAGAGACTGCATCACACAGGGGTTTTTGCCAGGTCGTATCAGAGGCACATGGTATGTAATTAGCAACTGTTAATACTAAGCAGACAGATGATTCCTTTTCTTTGGCTCTGCTTAGGGCTGCTCAGAAATGACGTGTCTGATTTCCAAGGTTTGCATGGAATATATTGTCCCTGGAATAGATACTGCCCCGGATATACTATATGTGGGAGGTTCCACAGGACAGTGAAAAGGGCACAGCTACTGGTACCTGGAGACGGAAACGAGTAACTCCTTGGGATTTTTGTACAGGACTAGAAGTATGTGCCACACTGCTATGTTTAAAGTGGATAACAAGCAAGGGCCGATTGTATAGCACATGGAACTCTACTCAATGTTATATGCCAGTCTGGATGGGAGGGAGTTTTGGGGGAGAATAGATACATATATAAGTATGGCTGAGTCCCTTCACTGTTCACTTGAAACTACCGAAACATTGTTAATCGGCTATACCCCAATACAAAATGAAAAGTCTAAACTTTGGGGGAAAAAAAGTATTTGTTGGCTGTAATGTAAAAAACAAAAAGCCATGATGGTGATGTTAAGGTGGAAATTTGATGCTGGGGGGAAGGTGGATGCTGGGAAGTGGCCAGATGAGCAAACAGCCATTTTAGTTCACTGGTTAAAGAAAACATTATCACCCAAACCTTCTGGTAGTGTGCAATTTCCAGTGAAAAGTCACCTTTGCTGATGAAGCACCATGGGGACCCACATTTTGAATCTGAACACTCTCCCCCACGTGCACCATGGCAAGTTGTCATCCGGTGCCTTTTCTGTCATCCAGAAAAGCTGCATTTACTGTTTTGGAAATCACTGCTTCCAGTGTCTGCCAGGCTTCCACCTCTTCTCAGGCAAGGCCGTTATTGAATTAATGGTGGAAGAGTTCATTCAGTGGCTGAGGTTCCTTCTAGCTAAAGGCAGGCATCTCTCTCACCTGGTGGGATTCCAGCAGCCGGAAGTGGATTATTTGGGAGATGATTCCTTAAACCAGGAATGAACTACTTGGCACAATGGTATCTAGAAACTCCCTTGGAAACTGAGCCAATTGAGTTCCCCCGAATGTCTGGAGTGAGTAGATAAAATGAAACGGAAAGCTTAAATATAAAGACAATTGCAAACATACCTGGAGGTAATAATCGAAATGGACTCTTTTATGTAGTGGAATGGGTACTCTGTTATTCTTGCCTGTATTTCTAGTTTGATGAATTTTTTTTATAGTACCAGTTGAGCACATTGGTAGAGCGACAAAGACGAATGTCTTGCTGAGCTATCTTAATAGCAATGCAGATTTAATGTTTATTTTTCCTGATTAAAGTATGTTAATAAAGAGCTTTGTTAAAATGGAAAGCTTAATTAACGTGGATTAAATCTAATTGAACATTCTGCCAGTATATGCAACTCTATAAGATATAATCGTAAATCTTCTGGTTTTCAATTTTACTCCTAAATTATAGATAAAATTTAATCTAAACATAATTAGCCAGGAATCTGAAAGTTGGGGGTCTAAGAAAAAAGCTTACTGTGGAACGCTGTTGTGAGTTGAAGAGGACATTTTTGACTTGCTAAGAAGGCTTCTCTTTTTAAAAGATTTTGTATTTCAAAAGTAACTCTTCAGTTTTTGTAGCCCTTGTGGCGGAAAGAGCTTTCTACTTTGATGCCGGATTGATGTGGGTTCAGTTCCCAAGTCTATCAGATGTGTGAGCTTTTGCAGTTGCTTTTAATTAACCTCAACCTTGGTGTGTTTTTTTATGGAAAGTGAAGTTAATGATGGCGTGTGTGTGTGTGTGTGTGCATACTCAGTTGTGTCCGATTCTTTGCGACCTCATGGACTATAGCCCACTAGGCTCCTTTCTTCATGGGATTTCCCAGGTAAGAATGCTGAGTGGGTGGCCGTTTCGTACTTTAGGAGGGGAGTCTTCCTGACTCTGGAATAGACCCTGAGTCTCCTGCATTGGCGGGTAGATTCTTTACCACTAGCATCATCTAGGAAGCCTAATGTCATTGTTATTGGGAGGATTCAAGGAGTGGTTCAGTGAATGTTTCTTCATGTCTCATTTTTCCAGGCACTCAACAAATGGCATTGCCCTTTCTCTCCTCAGGGTTTTTTTGGGTAGATATTTCCTCATACCTTCCCAAATTCTTCAGAAGTGAAAAAGGTAGATATTGGCAATTCCTCATCATTTGAAATAGTGTTTAGGTTTTCATATTAAGACATTGTTATGTATAATCTAGAAAGAGTGGTTGTCCTAATGGAATGCATTTGGTAGTTTCTAAGCTGCAGATTTGCCTTCCTAATTATGGATGATTTGTGCTAATATGTAAATTATTTTGCAGTTTCAGACAATTTATTGAAGCCTGTCAGAATGGAGGGCTAGGAGATGGAAGGAATTCTAGAAGAGTATTACCTGTTTTGAACATAACCCAAGAGAAAAACTTTTTCATGGATGATTAACAGTACATTTTTAAAAATTAAAGCTCTTATATAAACACAAGTTTAATTCTTCCCTCAAGGATAAATAGCATAAGGCTTATATTAAAAAAAAAAAAGTAGGTGACTTCAGTTGTTAAATTGCTTACAGTTGGGAAGGAAAGAAGCAAGTTCAAATTGGAATCTTGACTAAATGCAGATCTCTATGCTGTTTTCAAAGTATACAAGTAGGTTGTCACTTTGCAAATTTGGGGAGGTTGTAGATTTAGAACTGTGTTCTTATTAGGCTGTAAACCCCTTCATCAGTAACATTCAGGAAATATTAATGAAATCTATCACATATCTTGTGTGGTGGTAGATACTGGGCTACAACTGTGAAGCATGCAGGGATAGAGATAATCAGTGAAACACCACAGAGTGTGGTTAGTGCCCTGATTAGGAATGTAGGGAGCACAGAGCAGAATACCTTGATTTTCCCAAAAGAGATTGGAAAGCCTTCTCAATGAGGGTTATGCTTAAGAGGCAAAGTATAATAAGTAGAAATCAGCCAGACGATGATGAACACAGAAGAGAGTTTTGAATGAAGCGTGAGTGAATGGGCGAGAGATGAGAGTGATCATGGTGGGTTAAATTCATTAAAGAAAAATGCCATGTTGTTGGAGAGTGGGCAGAGCATAGGTAGGGACGTAGGGGTGAGGTGTGGCCAGAAGTGAACCAGAGAGTTAAGCAAGAGGCTGGGCTGTGAATGGCCTTCTAAGCTATTCATCGGGCTTAGCCTTTGCTCCAAGAACAATGAAGAGTCATGGAAGGGATCTAAGTACAGGTGTGCCATGATTAGATTTGTATTTTAGAAAAATCACATCCACTGCTTAGTGGAGAACTGCATGGAAGAGGCAAAATTGGAGATGGAAGGCCAGTTAGAAGGTTGCTGAAGCTTTCCAGAATCTGGATTCAAGAGGATGGAGACCTGGACTGTGTCTGATAATGGTGGTGCAGATGGAGAGAAATGGATTAATTTAAGAGACAGTTAGGTGGTGTGAACTGGCTGTAGTTGTGTTGGATGTTGTGGGAGACAGAGGGAGGGGTCAAGGGTGATGCCCCAGGTTCTGACTTGGGCTACTGGGCGGTGCTGTGCTCTGAGCAGACAGGAGGAGGTGGCATGACTTTTTTATCCTCGTGTTTGTGTGTCACATAGTGTATAGTTCCTTGAGTTTACTTTGCTCAAATTTTTAGTTAAATTAACCAAAATAGAGAAAAGCTGAAAAGGGTAAGAATAGATGGGAGATATTCTCTGGGAAATGGGATCACCCCCTTCTGGAAGAAAGCCTCTTCTTGAAGAAGGAAACAGCAGACAAAACTTACATGAGCATCATCTAGTTCAGTTCAGTCACTCAGTCCTCTCTGGCTCTTTGTGACCCTATGGACTGCAGCACTCCAGGCCTCCCTGTCCATCACCAACTCCCGGAGCCTACACAAACCCATGTCCATTGAGTCGGTGATGCCATCCAACCATCTCATCCTCTGTCATCCCCTTCTCCTCCTGCCCTCAATCTTTCCCAGCATCAGGGTCTTTTCAAATGAGTTAGCTCTTTGCATCAGGTGGCCAAAGTATTGGAGTTTCAGCTTCAACATCAGTCCTTCCAATGAACACCCAGGACTGATCTTCTTTTGGATGGACTGGTTGGATCTCCTTGCAGTCCAAGGGACTCTCAAGAGTCTTCTCCAACACCACAGCTCAAATTCTTCGGTGCTCAGTTTTCTTTTTTGTCCAACTCTCAGATCCATACATGACTACTGGAAAAACCATAGCCTTGACTAGACGGATCTTTGTTGGCAAAGTAATGGCTCTAATTTTTAATATGCTGTCTAGGTTGGTCATAACTTTCCTTTCAAGGAGTAAGCGTCTTTTAATTTCATGGCTGCAAATCACCATCTGCAGTGATTTTGGAGCCCAGAAAAATAAAGTCTCTCATTGTTTCTATTGTTGCCCCATCTGTTTACCATGAAGTGATGGGACCAGATGCCATGATCTTAATTTTCTCAATGCTGAGCTTTAAGCCAGCCTTTTCACTCTCCTCTTTCACTTTCATCAAGAGGCTCTTTAGTTCTTCTTTGCTTTCTGCCATAAGGGTGGTGTCATCTGCATATCTGAGGTCATTGATATTTCTCCCAGCAATCTTGTGTCCAGCTTGTGCTTCATCCAGCCTAGTGTTTTTCACGATGTACTCTGCATATAAGTTAAATAAGCAGGGTGAAGATATATAGCCTTGACGTACTCCTTTTCCTATTTGGAACCAGCCTGTTGTTCCATGTCCAGTTCTAACTGTGGCTTCCTGACCTGCATAAAGGTTTCTCAAGAGGCAAGTCAGGTGGTCTGGTATTCCCATCTCTTTCAGAATTTTCCGCAGTTTATTGTGATCCTCACAGTCAAAGGCTTTGGCATAGTCAATAAAGCAGAAATAGATGTTTTTCTGGAACTGTCTTGCTTTTTCCATGATCCAGCGGATGTTTGCGATTTGATCTCTGGTTCCTCTGCCTTTTCTAAACCCAGCTTGTACATCTGGAAATCCACAGTTCACATATTGCCGAAACCTGGCTTGGAGAATTTTGAGCATTACTTTACTAGCATGTGAGATGAGTGCAATTGTGTGGTAGTTTGAACATTCTTTGGCATTGCCTTTCTTTGGGATTGGAATGAAAACTGACCTTTTCCAGTCCTGTGGCCACTGCTGAGTTTTCCAAATTTGCTGGCATATTGAGTGCAGCACTTCCACAGCATCATCTTTCAGGATTTGAAATAGCTCAACTGGGATTCCATCACCTCCACTAGCTTTGTTCATAGTGATGCTTCTTAAGGCCCACTTGAATTCACATTCCGGGATGTCTGGCTCTAGGTGAGTGTGAGTGATCACACCTTCATGATTATCTTGGTCATGAAGATCTTTTTTTGTACAGTTCTTCTGTGTATTCTTGCCACCTCTTCTTAATATCTTCTGCTTTCTCAGGTCCAGGGCCATACCATTTCTGTCCTTTACTTAGCCCATCTTTGCATGAAATGTTCCCTTTGTATCTAATTTTCTTGAAGAAATCTCTAATCTTTCCCATTTTGTTGTTTTCCTTTATTTCTTTGCATTGATCGCATTGAAGGCTTTCTTATTTCTCCTTGCTATTCTTTGGAACTCTGCATTTAAATGGGTATATCTTTCCTTTTCTTCTTTGCTTTTCACTTCTCTTCCTTTCACAGCTATTTGTAAGGCCTCCTCAGACAGCCATTTTGCTTTTTTGCATTTCTTTTTCTTGGGAGATGCTTCTAAATGAGAGGAGACAAGACACATGGGACTAGGGTTTTTCATCATTTTATCTTTACCTCTAGCAGAGTGTAGACAGTGTCAAGGGAAAGTTTAAAGGCTGTTGTGAGCATTAAAAAGTAGTAATTTTCATATAGAAATAAATGAATGGAAGGCTCACCTGTTAAGAAAATAAGGTGTTTTTTTTTTTCAGGAACATACTAATTAAATAAAATTTAAATCTTTGTTGGAAGAAATGAAGCTGCTCAGATAATTTTTAACCTTAATTGAGGACAAGAAGTGTCACAGCAAGAGAGTATAATGTTTTGAGTAAATTGCTCATGCTTGTAAATATGCTTATTAGATTCTGGATTGCTTAGTGTTTGAGAAATGGGAAACCGGCAAATATAGCCATTAACCTTTACTTTCTTAGTAAAAAAAAGTCACAATTTCATTAATATTTATGCATAAAATTTATTTGTTCAGTGCTGTTCTAGAGAATTTAAACTGTCATCTTTGACTTCGTTTAGAATTAGTAGTTGTGAAAGACTTGAATGCCTGGGTAATAGGTAGTCACTCATTTGGTTGTGCAGAGAGAAATGTGGAGAAAGGGGCCTTGTCACTACTGACAGGTTTAACCCCCTGACTTCTGAGTTCCAGGTGAAAGGCATTCCAGACTGCCAATCTAGTGATGAGGGTGGTACTATGAAAAGATTGCTGGCACAAGTCAGAAGATTTGGGTTCAAACCTCTGCTCTCTCAATGAATATCCAGGAGACCCTGGGCAGGCCCTTCCCTGAGCCTCAGATAATTCCCTGAGTGATCTGTTAAATTGGAATTCATTCATTATTCCTCAGATACTAGTCTGTGTCAGATACTAATCTTCGGCAGGAAGGTGGATTCTGGCATAGGGAAGAGGCTTTGCTGAAAGTCTGACCTCAGGGAGCTTGCCTTCTAGTGGGGTGAGTTAGATGGTAGATACATAAACATACAGAACTGTACGTGTCACGGAAGAAAATAATCAAACAGAGGGATGAGTGGCAGGCCATGGGGGAAGAGGCCAGACAGGCCTATGAAGATGAGGCATTTGAACTGAATCTAAGAATAAGCCAGCTATGAGAAAATTGGAAAGAAGGTATAGGAGAGTCAGTACAAAGGTCCTGTGGCAGAAGCCAGCTTGGTGCTCTCAGGGACTAGACTGAGGCTGGTGTGTATGGGGTGTTATAAATAGAGGGCAAAGTGAGGGAGTGACTCTAGATGTGAAGCTAATAATAGCTGCTGTGACATTTTTGCATTGTGAGGAAAAGTGCTTAACACATGTTGAAGTGAGATGCTTACACCGGCCATATCATTTCTGGTCAAAAATAATTTATGGAGCACCTGCTGTATGTAAAAAGTATCCATGAGATCTGTTTCTTGGAAATCAAAATATAATTTCACAGTATGTGAAACTATGATTACATTTTTGATAGAGCAAATGAGCAGATGAACTCAGAGTCTTTTTTTTTTTTTAATTTAGGTACCTCCTCACCAATTGATTGAATTCATTGCCAATAGTGATAGCCTGAAAGTGAAAGTGAAGTCACTTAGTCGTGTCTGACTCTTTGAGGTCCCATGGACTATAGCCTACCAGGCTCCTCTGTAAAATCCATGGTATTTTCCAGGCAAGAGTACTAGAGTGGATTGCTTCCTTCTCCAGGGGATTTTCCCGACCCAGGGATGGAACACGGGTCTCCCACATTGCAGACAGACGCTTTACCGTCTGAGCCACCAAGGAAGTCAGTGATAGCCTGCTGCTGCTAAGTCGCTTCAGTCGTGTCTGACTCTGTGTGACCCCATAGAAGGCAGCCCACCAGGCTCCCCCGTCCCTGGGATTCTCCAGGCAAGAACACTGGAGTGGGTTGCCATTTCCTTCTCCAATGCATGAAAGTGAAAAGTGAAAGTGAGGTTGCTCAGTTGTGTCTGACTCTTTGCGACCCCATGGACTGCAGCCTACCAGGCTCCTCCATCCATGGGATTTTCCAGGCAAGAGGACTGGAGTAGGGTGCCATTGCTTTCTCTGAATGATAGCCTAGTAGGAGTGAAATAGCAATTCACCATCTGAAAGGTTATCAGTCTCTCTGGAAGTAATGAAGCTCTTCTAACCAATGCTTGCCTTTCCTGAGAAGCAGAGGGGCTCATCCCTAAGATGGGTGTGGCACAGAGATGAAAGATGTTTGTGGCAGGAGGCACAGGAAGAGGTCCTGGGGCTGAAGTGTAGCCTGCAGGGCAGGGATGGCAGAGAGGTGGTCCAGTGATCTTGGTGGGCTTCCCACAGGAGCAAGGATTTATTGATGAGCATGGACTGAGCGACTAAGCACACACACACATGGACTTCATCTTATGGGATAAAGGTTGAAAGTACAGGCTAGTGTTGACTTGCAGAAGAGCTTTGTTTGGCTCACATTGTAATGGCCCCCATGGTATTTTTTTCTATTAAAGATTTTAAAAAGCAAGTTATTGCAAACTTTTAAAAATGTGTGTTTTCATATATATGGAATCTAGAAAAATGGTCTTGATGAACCTAACTGCAAGGAAGGAATGGAAATGCAGATGTGGAGAATGTACTTGTGGACACAATGTGGAAGGGAGTTAGTGGGATGAATGGAGAAAGAAGCGTCAACACACGCACGTTTGTATGGATAGTTGGTGAGAAGTTGCTATATAACACAGGATACTGAGCCTGGTGCTGTGTGGTGACCTAGAAGGGTGGGATGAGGGGGGTGCTCAAGAGGGAGGTGATATATGTGTGATATGGCTGATTCATGTTGTTGTATGGCAGAAACCAATACAACATTGTAAAAATTAAAAAAAATAATTGCGTGATTTGTCCTGAAGTCCCAGCTTTCCAGCTTCTCATGAAAAGCAAGAGACACAATCTTCAGATGACCTCAGTTTCTTATTGTTGGAGGTGGTGTTCAGTCACTAAGTCATATCTGGCTTTTTGCAACCCCATGGACTGTAGCACACCAGGCTTCCCTGTCCTTTACTATCTCACAGAGTGTTCTCAAATTCATGTCCATTGAGTTGGTGATATTATCTAACCATCTCATCCTGTTTCCCCTTTCTCCTGCTGCCTTTAATCTTCCCCAGCATCAGGGTTTTTTCCGATGAGTCAGTTCTTCACATCAGGTGGCCAAAGTGTTCAAGCGACAGTCAGTCTTTCCAATGAATATTCAGGGTTGATTTCCCTTAGGATTTACTGGTGTGATCTCCTTGCAGTCTAAAGGACTCTAAAGAGTCTTCTCCAGCACTACAATTTGAAAGTATCAATTCTTCGGTACTCAGCCTTCTTTACGGTCCACATCAGTATATGACTACTGGAAAAACCATAGATTTGACTATGTGGACCTTTGTCAGCAAAGTAATATCTATGCTTTTTAATATGCTGTCTAGGTTGGTCATAGCTTTCCTTCCAAGGAGCAAGCATCATTTAATTTCATGACTGCAGTCACCTTCTGCAGTGATTTTGGAGCCCAAGAAAATAAAATCTGTCATTGTTTCCACTTTTTTCCATCTATTTGCCATAAAGTGATGGGACTGGATGCCATGATCTTCATTTTCTGAATGTTGAGTTTTAAGCCAATATTCCTCTTTCACCTTCATCCATAGGCTCTTTAGTTCCTTCTCACTTTCTGCCATTAGAGTGGTATTATCTGCATATCTGTGGTTATTGATACTTCTCCTAGTAGTCTTGATTCCAGCTTGTGCTTTATCCAGCCCAGCATTTCTCATGATGTACTCTGCATATAAGTTAAATAAGCAGGGTGACAGTAAACAGCCTTGTCATACTCTTTTCCCAATTTTAAACCAGTCTGTTGTTCCATGTGAGGTTCTAAAGGTTGCTTCTTGAGCCACATATAGGTTTCTCAGGAGACAGGTAAGGTTGTCTGGTATTCCCATCTCTTTAAGAATTATCAACAATTTGTTTTTATCCACACGATCAAAGGCTTTAGTGTAGTCAATGAAGCAGTAGATGTTTTTTCTTGAATTGGTTGTTGGCAATTTGATCTCTGGTTCCTCTGCCTTTTCTAACCCAGCATGTACATCTGGAAGTTCTCAGTTCATGTGCTGCTGAAGCCTACCTTGAGGATTTTGAATGTAACCTTACTAGCCTGTGAAATGAATACAATTGTAGTGTGTACATTCTTTGGCACTGCCCATCTTTGGGATTGTAATGAAAACGGACCTTTTCCAGTCCTGTGGCCACTGCTGAGTTTCCAAATTTGCTGGCATATTGAGTGGAGCAGTTTCATAGCATCATTTTTTTAGGATTAGAAATAGCTCAGCTGAAATTCCATCGCCTCCACTAGCCTTGTTTGTAATAATGCTTCCTAAGGCCCATTTGATTCACATACCAGGATGTCTGGTTCTAGGTGAGTGATCACACCATTGTGGTTATCCAGGTCATTAAGACCTGTTTTGTAGAGTTCTTCTGTGTATACTTGTTACTTTTTCTTAATTTCTTCTGCTTCTGTTAGGTCTTTACCATTTCGGTCCTTTATTTTGCCCATCCTTGCATAAAATATTCCCTTGATATCTCCAATCCCCAGCTCCCCAGTTGTCTCCTCAGCACTGTAAGACCCAGTGTTGGTTGCTATCTTTATATATATATTTATACATTTATTTATATATATATACATTTATACATTTGTATATATGTATTTGTATAAATATATATATGTATTTATTTATATAAATATATATATATTAATGTACAGTTAGAAAAGTGAAGTTCTTGGGCTCATGGTTTTATTAAGAAAAGTAAAGTTAAAGGGCTGCTTGTTTCATGAACAAAACTACAGACTGTCAGCCCCCTGCAGCCACATGGGCTACCTCCTGGTTCCTATAGCCAACAGAGTTGGCGGCCCCCTTTTGTTGGGTTTAGGGTGCTGTGAGGTGTTGAAAAGCAGGAGAGTGTCATGCTGAGATGGTCACTCTATAGAGTTCTTAGATGGCTGTGCAGAGGATATATTTACCATGTTGGCATTTTTGTTAGCTGTTACTGGAGTTGGCCAGTTGAGGAATCATGACAGACGCTCTTCAGATTGAAAGGATGAATGTAATATAAGGGCAAAGAGATGAAAGTAGCTAAAAAGTCGCTGGATTCTACACATTACACCTTCCAAACAGGATTTCTTTCTGAAGTTGCGTTAGATTGTTTTCCAGAAATCACCCCCAAGGACATTTTATTTTCCTATGGCCGTGGTGGTGGCCACATTCTCTGACATCAGAATTTGGGAACATATATAGTTGGATAAGGAATTTTAGGTTGACTTCAGGGGTAATTCTTAGTTTGGAAGGTAGGATTTGATTCCTGAAAATTGTGGAATATTTGGGATGTATTAATGACTAACTAGGCAGTAGGACAAGAAATTATCCTAAAGTAACTGTCCTTGACAATCTGGGCTGCACAGCCATCCTTGGTTTAGCAGACTTGGCCCTGTAGAAACAGTAGATGAGCATGATGAGTTTAAAGGAGACAGTGAAAATTACCATTGCCTGCCCATTTGTTTCCTTTTGTTCTGCCATGATTTGATGCCGAGTATTCTGCTCTTAGCATTGGGAATATGGAACAATAGATGGCTTTCTGCGTTTTGTAACTTTAGTGTCTTGTGTTCCCTCTTGATCATACCAACCAGAAGTGGAAATGCTACATAGTTGTTCCCAGCCTTCGAAACATGCTGATGTATTTTTGCAAAGAGCAAATGAATTCATTCGATGGTTTTGACTTCACCATTCACAGAAGAACCTTGGGCTAGAAACTGGGGCTGTTGGCCTGACCTGCCTTAAATGGTGATAGCTTTCAGCCTGAATTTGCACTTATCTTGAAACATAATGAAAGGAGAGGCAAAATTGATCATCTAGAATGTGCTAGATATTTGACCATCATTGTCTCATTTTGTCCTCATCACAGCCAAGGTAGGTATTGTATTTGTCTTTGAGATTAGGAAACTGCTGTTGGGAGAGGTTGAGTACTGTGCCCAAGGTAATGCAGAGAGCAAGTGGCAGAGCTAGAGTACAAAGCCAAGTCTGAAGAATTGGAACTAACACCCAGAAGCATTCTTAAGGATTTCGACCAATGTGTTATCTTTAAATGCCATTTTTTCACCTGTTATCTCCGTTATTCACTCATGTGAGTGATTACAGTTTTTTGGGGTTGGACATGTTGAGACTGATGGCATTCCAGCCTGACGTAGTGTATATATCACTCACAAGCACATGGCAGGTCCCCACAAAGGATCCAAGGACCACCAAGTCTGCAAGATAGTCTTGAAAAACAAATTAATGTTATGGGATGAAATAAACTTGAAAAACATGACAGAGGCTCTTTCATGGTGAATCTTAATGAATATTAGCATATTAAAGGCTCTTTAAAATCAGGTAATAAAGTCCTAGACCGTGTATTAAGCACTTCAAATGCACCACTATATCGAATCCTTACAGAATGATGAAGTTAGTTCTATCATTACCCCACTTCATGGACAAGAATCAAACATTGTTGGTGGCCTTGTCAAGGGCCACCCAGCTAGTAGAATGATGGAGCTTAGGCGTCAGATCCAGGTGCCTGGCTCCTCAGCAGGTTTACTTAACCAGTGTATTATATTGCTTTCTTCAACTCACTCACTGTAGCTGTTCTCAAACTTATTTTTATCATGCAGTGCTTTGGGGAGTATTATTTACTATCATTTAGCTGAATTAACATTCTAACAAACACTGGACAAAGGCTGTAAGTCTTCCCTTATAGCTCGGTTGCTAAAGAATCCACCTGCAGTGCAGGATACCCCAGTTGGATTCCTGGGTTGGGAAGATCCCCTGGAGAATGGATAGGCTACCCACTCCAGTATCCTGGCTTGGAGAATTCCCTGGACTGTACAGTCCATGGGGTCACAAAGAGTCAGACACGACTGAGCAACTTTCACTTTCAGCTCACTCACTGTAGCTGTTCTCAAACTTATTTTTATCATTTAGTGCTTTGGGGAGTATTATTCAGTATCATTTAGCTGAACTAACATTCTAACAAACACTGGACAAAAGCTGCAAGTGCAGCATAGATTCAGGATGGCTCTAGAATGTTAGTCCTAAGAGAAGCAGCTTGGCAGCCTGTGAGAGGCTTGGAACCTTGAACACAGTGGAATAGGGGAGGGTGTCACAGAATTCGTAGTCAGAGGCCACTGGAGGCTTGCTGGGGATGAAGCCAGGTAAAGTCTCATTAGTCATGGGTGCCTGCACTTTGCCTTCCATGGTTGGCAGTGAGGGGCCTGCTGAAAAAGGCTGTCTTTCAGATGCTTGAAGGTGTCCAGGGCACTGCCTGCTGTTCTATCCACCTGTCAGCATTCAGAGGCAGGAAGAGGAAGGGCCTGACAACTGACGTGTGTGTGTTAGTCATTCAGTCGCGTCTGGCTCCTTGTATCCCAGGGACTGTAGCCCATCAGACTCCTCTGTCCGTGGGATCCTCCAGGCAAGAGCACTGGAGTGGCCTGCTATTCTCTTCTCCAGGGGATCTTCCCAACCCAGGGACTGAACCCAGGTCTCTTGCACTGCAGGTGGACTCTTTACCATATGAGCCACCAGGGAAGTATGACAACTACAATGTCTACTTATAAATAGATGAGACCTTTAAATTGTTCAGTTTAAGGTGAGGGAAGATGAATTGCTCCTGAGCTTGTCTAGTCAAGGAAAGTACAACTCATGGGCTTGATTGAGGTCAAGTTTCCCTCTTTTAAGCCAGCGTGGATCCCAGAAATAGGTGGATTGGCTGATAAAATTCAGACATTTTAAACTTGAGAAAAAAATGAGAATTTATAAGACTCCTTTCCCACTTTTTGCAAAGCCTCTGAACTAGAAGTACAGCAACTCCAGGGGTTCGAAATAACTTCATTTTTTCATCTTTTAGAGTGCCTTGGGGACTCTAAGACTTATTTACTAAGGCGGCATGATACCTCAGGGAACGGGAGAGAATCTATCTGATCCCTTGAGCTCTTTCCAAGCAAACCATTTACAAAGATATATAGTGGGTATTATTGGAGGGTGAGGTGTGATTTTCAATCCAGACTGTAGTAGCAATGGAACTTGAACCCTTTGATGGAGTGGAATGCTGTTTTGATGTCCTAGGAATTCTGGTTGCAGAGATTTTGAACAACCTTTTTCAGTAGTGACTCTTCGTGCTCTGTAGTTTGGGGAAGTGAAGTGAAGTCGCTCAGTCCTGTCCGACTCTGCGACCTGTGGACGGTAACCCACCAAGCTCCTCATCCATGGGATTCTCCAGGCAAGAATACTGGAGTGGGTTGCTATTTCCTTCTCCAGGGGATCTTCCCGACCCAGGGATCGAACCCAGGTCTCCCACATTGCAGGCAGACTCTTTAACAGACTGGAGTAATTGCTTATTTCTGTGCTCACAGAACAGTGATGTTTCTAAATAAAGCCTGATGTAAGGTAACTGTGGGGAGATGCAGAACTTAGGAGGCTACACCTTTCCAGAGAAAGATATTATAGGGTAGCCAGTGTTGATGCCCATGTTTATGCATGGCTGGTTCAGGGTCTTCTATTTGTTCTGTTCTCTCTTTTGTTCTCTGAAGAGTTAAACTCCTTTGGTGAACAGGATGCTGTCTTAGTTGATGGGGGATGGAGGTGTGACTCTGGGAAGTCAGACCCATCAATAGTTGCAGCACATTGGGTAAGGGTTAGAAAAGAGTGCCTTATGTTGCTCCTTGCTCAGCATCCTTCTATTGCTTCAAGTGGGCCTTAGAAAGCATCACTATGAACAAAGCTAGTGGAGGTGATGGAATTCCAGTGGAGCTGTTTCAAATCCTGAAAGATGATGCTGTGAAAGTGCTGCACTCAATATGCCAGCAAATTTGGAAAACTTAGCAGTGGTCACAGGACTGGAAAAGGTCAGTTTTCATTCCACTTCCAAAGAAAGGCAATGCCAAAGAATGCTTGAACTACCACACAATTGCACTCATCTCACATGCTAGTAAAGTAATGCTCAAAATTCTCCAAGCCAGGCTTCAGCAATACATGAACCATGAACTCCCTGATGTGCAAGCTGTTTTTAGAAAAGGCAGAGGAACCAGAGATCAAATTGCCAACATCCGCTGGATCATTGAAAAAGCAAGACAGTTCCAGAAAAACATCTATTTCTGCTTTATTGACTATGCCAAAGCCTTTGACTGTGTGGATCACAATCAACTGTGGAAAATTCTTCAAGAGATGGGAATACCAGACCACCTGACCTGCCTCTTGAAAAATCTGTATGCAGGTCAGGAAGCAACAGTTAGAAGTGGACATGGAACAACAGACTGGTTCCAAATAGGAAAAGGAGTACGCCAAGGCTGTATATTGTCACCCTGCTCATTTAACTTATATGCAGAGTACATCATGAGAAACTCTGGGCTGGAAGAAGCACAAGCTGGAATCAAGATTGCCGGGAGAAATATCAATAACCTCAGATATGCAGATGACACCACCCTTATGGCAGAAAGTGAAGAGGAGCTAAAAAGCCTCTTGATGAAAGTGAAAGAGGAGAGTGAAAAAGTTGGCTGAAAGCTCAACACTCAGAAAACGAAGATCATGGCATCTGGTCCCATCACTTCATGGGAAATAGATGGGGAAACAGTGGAAACAGTGTCAGACTTTATTTTTTGGGGCTCCAGAATCACTGCAGATGGTGACTGCAGCCATGAAATTAAAAGACGCTTACTCCTTGGAAGAAAAGTTATGCCCAAACTAGATAGCATATTGAAAAGCAGAGACATTACTTTGCCGACTAAGGTCCATCTAGTCAAGGCTATGGTTTTTCCTGTGGTCATGTATGGATGTGAGAGTTGGACTGTGAAGAAGACTGAGTGCCGAAGAATTGATGCTTTTGAACTGTGGTGTTGGAGAAGACTCTTGAGAGTCCCTTGGACTGCAAGGAGATCCAACCAGTCCATTCTGAAGGAGATCAACCCTGGGATTTCTTTGGAGGGAATGATGCTAAAGCTGAAGCTCCAGTACTTTGGCACCTCATGCGAAAGTGTTGACTCATTGGAAAAGACTCTGATGCTGAGAGGGATTGGGGGCAGGAGGAGAAGGGGACGACAGAGGATGAGATGGGTGGATGGCATCATGGACTCGATGGACATGAGTCTGAGTGAACTCCGGGAGATGGTGATGGACAGGGAGGCCTGGTGGGCTGCGATTCATGGGGTTGCAAAGAGTCGGACACGACTGAGCGACTGAACTGAACTGAACTATGTTGCTCCTTTGCTCAGCATCCTTCTATTGCTTCTGCACTGATTTGGGATAAAACCCACAGGGTTTACCATCGCTACAAGTCCCAGTATGGTCTGGCTACTGTCTGTCTCTCTGATCTCATCTCCTGCATTGAGATCTCATCCCTTCTTTGGTGTCACTTGGTTCAGCCCCCGTGGCCATCTTGCCACTTCACGAACATGGGCAGCTTCCTCTTGCCTTGGTCCTAAGGCTTTTGCGTGTATGTCCCTTGTTGAGGAATATGTCTTCCTGCAGGACTCACTCTGTGCTTCATTTCATGTTGCTCACATCTCATTAGAGAAGCTTTCTCTGGCAGCCCTGTCAAAAAAATCCCTCCTTACCCATGCCATCCTCTTATCCCCATGACCCTGATATATGTTTTATATTATACTCCCTTGTGGCTCAGCTGGTAAACAATCCACCTGCAATGTGGGAGACCTGGGTTCGATCCCTGGGTTGGGAAAATCCCCTGGAGAAGGGAAAGGCTACCCAGTATTCTGTCCTAGAGAATTCCATGAACTGTATAGTCCGTGGGGTCGCAAAGAGTTGGACGCGACTGAGTGACTTTCACTTTCACTTTTCTCATCTTAACATATGTTTACTTGTTTCCCCTTTCTTCTATTAAATAAATAGCTCAAGTGAAGAAATTTCAATTGTTTTCTTCTTTGCTATATTTCCGGCACCTTGAGCAGTGCCTAGCACCATGGAAGTACCCAATCAATATGGAATGAATAAATGAGGAAAAATTCTGTTGAAACACAGAAGGAAACTGCCAACTTCCAGGGAAAATCAAAGGAGTCTTCATAGAATAGGTGGCATTTCACCTGGAATTTGTAGCACAAATAAGAGTTTGCAAGGTTGGGGGCAGGGGATGTGGGTTGGGGCAGTAGGTGGAGGGAGGGAAGGATGAAGAGTATTTCTGGTCATGACAGTAAAAGTGAAGGCATGATATATGATTCCTTCCCTCCCTCTTCTCTTTCCCTTCTTGGCATATGAATTATCAGCTAGCATCACTTCTAGGAGAATTTACCACTGAGCATCTTGTTCTCAGGCTCCCACATTATAGTAAGATGCGTCAACTGCCTGGTTGAGCTTAAATATGATGATGATGAGATTGGGGAAGGGGTGGATGTATTTCTTCTTCTGCAATGAGTATTATCAGCTTATAGCTAGCTCCTTATATGAAGTACACAAGGGTTTAACATGATGGCAAAGGGATTGTAAAGCATCTTGAATTGATTGTAGGGTAATAATGTCCATCTCCAAAGGACTTGTTATGATTGTAAAGCATCCAACTGTTTTCATATGTTTAAAGCTTAGGATGAAGTTAGATCTCCACTTGGGGCTTTTTCTCACTCTGACACTTAGAATTTTAATTGAGCCTCAGTAGCTGGATCTTTAAAATGAGATAATGTTCAAACACTGTAATTAAATTTTTAAAAAGGGCAGCAATAACTTACATAACAACAGGCTCAGCCTGTATTCTGTAGTAATTCACATAATGCTTACTCTGAATATCCAAGCTGCTCTCTATCCTTTTTGCATGTTACTGGGGATCACTTGCCTTGCAAATGAGGGTGAGCCATCAGAAAGCTCTTAAATACTGTCAAAAGATAAACTGAGGGCCTCTCTCTAGATCCCCCTGGGTAGGCAGTAAAGGTAGGGTCAGTTCTGTTCTCTTTTCCTCTTTTCCTTTTTTTAAAAAAAAAAATCAATTAATTGAAGTATGATTGACATTCAAAAAGCTGCACTGTTTTGAATATTTAAAAAATTGAGATATAATTGACACAAAACATATTAGTTTCAGGTATACACCATAATGAGTCAATGTTTGTATATATGGCAAAATGACCACCACAGTAAGTGTAGTTCAGTTCAGTCGGTCATTCGTGTCCGACTCTTTGCGACACCATGAATCGCAGCACGCCAGGCCTCTCTGTCCATCACCAACTCCCGGAGTTCACTCAGACTCGTGTCCATTGAGTCAGTGATGCCAACCAGCCACCTCATCCTCTGTCGTCCCCTTCTCCTCCTGCCCCCAATCCCTCCCAGCATCAGCGGCTTTTCCAATGAGTCAACTCTTCACATGAGGTGGCCAAAGTACTGGAGTTTCAGCTTTTAGCATCATTCCTTCCAAAGAAGATCATGGCATCTGGTCCCATCACTTCATGGGAAATAGATGGGGAAACAGTGTCAGACTTTATTTTTTGGGGGTCCAAAATCACTGCAGATGGTTATTGCAGCCATGAAATTAAAAGACGCTTACTCCTTGGAAGAAAAGTTATGACCAACCTAGATAGCATGTTGAAAAGCAGAGACATTACTTTGCCAACAAAGGTGTGTCTAGTCAAGGCCATGGTTTTTCCAGTGGTCATGTATGGATGTTTGAGTTGGACTGTGAAGAAAGCTGAGTGCCGAAGAATTGATGCTTTTGAACTGTGGTGTTGGAGAAGACTCTTGAGAGTCCCTTGAACTGCAAGGAGATCCAACCAGTCCATTCTGAAGGAGATCAGCCCTGTTAGAAAGCATCACTATGAACAAAGCTAGTGGAGGTGATGGCATTCCAGTGGAGCTATTTCAAATCCTGAAAGATGATGCTGTGAAAGTGTGTCACTCAATATGCCAGCAAATTTGGAAAACTCAGCAGTGGTCACAGGACTGAAAAGGTCAGTTTTCATTCCAATCCCAAAGAAAGGCAATGCTCAAACTACCGCACAATTGCACTCATCTCACATGCTAGTAAAGTAATGCTCAAAATTCTCCAAGCCAGGCTTTAGCAATACATGAACCGAGAACTTCCAGATGTTCAAGCTGTTTTTAGAAAAGGCAGAGGAACCAGAGATCAAATTGCCAACATGAACTGGATCATGGAAAAAGCAAGAGAGTTCCAGAAAAATATCTATTTCTGCTTTATTGACTATTCCAAAGCCTTCGACTGTGTGGATCACAATAAACTGTGGAAAATTCTTCAAGAGATGGGAATACCAGACCACCTGACCTGCCTCTTGAGAAACCTATATGCAGGTCAGGAAGCAACAGTTAGAACTGGACATGGAACAACAGACTGGTTGCAAATAGGAAAAGAAGTACATCAAGGCTGTATATTGTCACCCTGCTTATTGAACTTATATGCAGAGTACATCATGAGAAACGCTGGGCTGGAGGAAGCACAAGCTGGAATCAAGATTGCCAGGAGAAATATCAATAACCTCAGATATGCAGATGACACCACCCTTATGGCAGAAAGTGAAGAGGAACTAAAAAGCCTCCTGATGAAAGTGCAGTTGACATCCATCAATATATTTAATGTAAACAGCATGAGTTTGGACACATGCCTATACCTATGAAACTACCACTTATGCCATAAACGTATCCATCAACTCCAAAAGTCTCCTCCTGCCATCTTTGTTCCATTATTTTTAAATATACATAATACTTTATTTTAAATAAATGAAAATAAAATATTATTTTGTGTATATGTAATAACAACACTTAACATAAGACCTATCTCACCCCCTTCGCAAAATCTAAAGCATGTGATACAGTATTTTTAATTGTAGGTGCAATGCTATGCAGTTTTTTTTTCTAAGAGGCTTATACTGAGGGTAAAGAAGTATTTAGGCCCCTGTGTTTTATTAGGTTTGTACTGAGTCCATGGGTGGTCCCAGGTCAGAACTGAGAACCAAGTCCAGCTAGAAATGGATGGGAGCACACCTTGAGTTGGCAGTTGATGCTGGGTTAGGGGTCGGAGAATGTATACAGGTTGGATTATTAGACAAAGTAGGAGACTGGAAACCAAGCAGAAAGACTCCAGGGCACATGCAGAAGTTGAAGAGGTCAAGGTCAAGAGAATGGCTTAGTAAACTGACCTGATCAGGACTCAGTGAACACTGGGGTAATGGATACCAAGCCCTTCCAGAAAGAAGTCTAATAGGCAGTGTAGCACAGTAAGCCGTTAATAACAAGGTCATTTCATTTTCTTTCCCAGTGTTCATCTTCTTTCTTCACATTTCTTACCAGGGCAAGACATTAGCATAGATGCCCAATATATTGATTGGATTCTTTAGAATATTTTTTCCCCTGAGATAGGAGGCCATTTTACTAGGTCAAGATTTGCCCTTGGGACAGATCTGCCCAGGGCTTCTATGTGGACAGTGAAATCCCTCAGGGGTTCATGTGTTTCAAATGAGAATGGGGAAGCTGGGTTGTCCCGGAGACTTGGACAGTGTTGGGAGAATCAAGCATCTTTATAGTCCTTTGTAGGGATGCTAGAGCTGTGTCTTGAAGGGTTGGTGTCAATTGTAAGTGTCCAGGAGAGGAAGAGAACTCCAGGTAAGAGGAGATAGTGATTACAAATGCAGAGTGGGAACATAAAGGCAGCAGATGCAGCCAGAAAGTTGGCGGTGGTCACATTGTTAGGAGTCTGGTATGCATGACTTTGCAGGAAGAGCTTGGACTTGTAATGGTACCTGCTGATGAATGAACGAAGTCTTCCTATAGGCAGTGGGAGTAAAAGAGACTTAAAGGTGGTCTAACTTGCAGTGTGGAACTTAATCCCTGTAGGTACGTCTAAGGTGCTTGACCTGGAAAGCTGGAGAGAACAGCTCTGCCCCAGGGATAAAAACTAATAGAACTGAAGGAACCTACCACACTAAAGCAAGAAAAACACAAAGTCTGGGAGGGGAAGCAGCAGCAGAAGCACTGAGGTCTTTTCTACACAGGCACTGGTATCCCCATCCGTGGACTTCAGGCCCCAGAAGACATGGTTGAATATTTTCATTATGTGGTAAACTTTTAAGATACAGACTTTAGGGATTATTATAAATATCCTGAATCTGAAGCCCTGGAAATTTGGTCTAGGAATCTCAGTGTTAAGTATTAAGTTGCCAGGCAATTCTAATACAGGCATTCTGTGGATAATTGTGCGGGAATCACTGCAAGGCACTTCCAACTCTGCCTTATGCCCCTTGTTCTCTGAAGGCTAGAGAGAGGACACTGCCATTCAGGCAGGACTGGAAGGCAAGCCAGGACTCATGGAGATTGCCCAGAAATCTTTCTGCACCTACTATACAGAATCTACACAGGAGGAATGCCATTAGGACCAGGTTTGGCTGCTGAAACAAAGATCAAAATAGCAGTCGTTTAAACAAGATGAAAGTTTAATTCTTGCTCATGCAGTGGTGTGAATGTAGGTAGGCCAGCATTGATGTGACTTCCACAGTGTGACCCCGAAACCTCTGGGATGCTGCCCTCTGCCCCCGTATTCATGATAGTTTGCTCCCAACCCTTGCTATGCCAGCAGGAGGGAGAACAGAAGTGGAAAGTGTATTCTTTTTATCCTAGGGTGACTCTCACTTGCATCCAAGTGGCCAGAAGGTGATCACGTGGCCACACTTACCTGAAAGAAAAGTAGGGAAGCGTGGCCTTTATTCTGGGCAGCCAGTCATTCCTTTAAGATTCTGTTATTAAAGAAAGGAGAGGAAAGTGCACATTGGGGTTAGCTGGCATTCTCTGTCTCTAGTCGTTTTTCAGCTCTTTACTGAGAGAGTTCTGGATTCCTTTCTGTACATGTGAGTGTGGAGATTCAGCCTGTTAATTCCTGGAGAATTAACTTTTATTGCCTAATTCTGGGTGAGAAGCTGGTCTGGGGTTTGGTAGCTCTCCAGGAAAATCATCCAAAGGCTAGCTGCGGAAGCTGACTTCCCGTGGAAGTTCTTGCCATGAAACCTCTCCAAGCCAGAAAGAACTTTGGCTGGAGCTCAGCTAGATATTTGACTGATTCAGCTTAAATTAGCTTGTGCTTTGAACATGACCTTTGCATAAAAGAGAGGGAAAAGGGATCGGTAGGTCTGTAAAGAGCATATTTGTGGCCGAGTGGAGGCAGAGGGACCCAGAATTTGCTAATAAGCCTATGCTTTTGTGTTAAATGCTTTCCATGTGAGACAGTACATTATCCATCCAGAAGATGTGAATTTCAGGCCAGTCTCTCTGCTGCTTACTGGTATTTGGTCTAACTATGACATCTCTGAGAGGCTCATGTTGAGGTTGACAAGAAACAGCCTTGGTTTTTGAGGTCAGTGAACAGAGAGGAGGAGCCCTGGCTTGGGTTATTTGAGTCTCAGTGTCCTCATCCTTAAGATGGAGATTCTTATTGTCACTGTTAAGATGTGAACGTTAAACTTCCTAATTCCATGGACCCCTTTACATTGTCCTGAGATCTGAAAAACCTAGGTGACCAATGCCAAAATACTACGCTTTCATTCTTGTGAATATTTAAAATCAAATGAGACAGCTGTAAAACTTGGTAAACACTGTCAATGCACCTTATCAAATGAAGTGCCAGGAAGCTTTTCTATGGCTTAGAGGAATTCTTGTGGCTTATCTTCGGGGTTGAATTTTTTTAAATTGATTTACAGTGTTACATACAGCAACGTGATTCAGTTATACACCTTTTTTCATATTCTTTTCCTTTATGGTTTATTACAGGATACTGAATATAGTCTGCTGTGTTATATAATAGGAGGACCTTGTTTATCCATTCTACATATAAAACTGCAGCTGCTAGTCCCAGACTCACAATCCATTCTCCCCCATGTCCATCCATGTAGCTGCAAATGGCATTATTTCATTCATTTTTATGGCTGAGTACTGTGAGTACACACACACACACACACCTCGTCGTCTTTATCCATTCATCTGTTGATGGATATTTAGGTTGTTTCTATGTCTTTGCTATTGTCAATAGTGCTGCTGTGAACATAGGGTGCATGTATCTTTTAAAATTAGTTTTGGGAGACTGTTTGCTAATTGACAGTTTTATCTAGGGATGTACTGTGTGTGTCGCTCACACAATAGACCGATGCAGGTATTTCTGGTGGACATTTAGAGATTCAAGCTCCATCTACTTTGTCATTCTGCTCTCTTCAATGTGTGGTACTCAAAGGGATGATCTTCTAACATCCAGAAAGAGGATTGTATGTAGAAGTTGAGGGTCATTCCTAAAAAGCAGTATATATCAGTTACTTCCGTTTGCTTTTCCTTGGCTGGAATTCTAGCACATGGCCATACCTGACAGAATAGTCTGGGAAATGAGGCTGACTCTGTGCCAAGAAGAAAAGTACATGAGTTTGGTGATAACGCTAGCAGACTCTTCGATGCGAAGTGAATGTACACCATCATTTTACTTCTGAAAACAATGTTCTCTGTGGAGAGAGTGATGAGGGTGTAAAGGGGAGACTTTAAGTGACCGTTGTCTATTGTGATGAGTACAATACACAAAGATCATGTAAGTGCCCAAGGAAGCTTTGCTACCAGCCCCTACCTTCATTCACACAGTGCCAGTAGTCTTAGTATCTCTTTGTTGGTGCCAGCAACTTCATGTCCTTTACAGCATCCCAGACATGGTGGCATGGAGTGGAAAGACCATCCTTAGTGTAATATGAATTTGGGTTCTCATCTTTGATCCACCCTTCCTGGCCATGTTATCTTGGTCAGATCACTTTATATCTTCAAACTCAGCTTCTTCATCTATAATAGGAATAATGACATATTATTTTACTATCTCCCCTCTGGGCTTATTCTGAGATTTGGGAAAAATATCTGCCACATAGTAAGCACTCAATAATTTGTGGTAATTATTATTATTAAACCAGCTGTGCTTACTGTTCTAAACCCTAAAGGCATGGGTTGAATTTTTCTTACTATCTGACATTATTTTGTATGCTCTACTCTTGGGATATCTCTTAAAGTCAGTTATGTTTGGAATCTGATCTCTGCATCTAACTTGCAAACACTAGAACTAATAATAATAGTAACTTTGTCATTATCTTAGTGACTGATTATGAGCTATTGGCTGCTCTTATCCAGAGTTTAGAATTGGGTCTTGTTTCTACTCAAATGTTGCTCAGAGTGGCTGGCTGGAAATGAGGGCTTTACAGAACTGTTTTGGGGTTCTTCTTCCCCAGTAATTTGTGATCACTAACTTCTCTGTATGTCTTTGGGCCTTCCCAGCTTTCATGTACAGTGGGAGAATGCTTAATTTCTTTCTTTTACTGTCATTACCTATTTCTTTTTATTCTTTTCCCCAGAAAGTCCCTTCCAGTCAATTCCAGTAGCTCATTTTCTAGTCATTCTCCTTAAGATTTCACTTTTCTGTGACTGTGACAGGTAAAGGTAGATTTCACAGTTGGAACCAGAGTAAGTTGATTGTTTCCCTTGTTTTATTGTAAGAACGTTCCAGTGCCTGGGGAAGATAAATAGAAGCCATGAGCCAAAATCTTGTTGGGAAAAAGCAGGATGTCTAGAGATCCTGTCTTTCCTTGTTCCCAAGTACAGAAAATATCATAGATTTTCCTGTTGAGATGTCAACCACTGGTATGGCCTTCTTGGCTCTCTGTTTTGGAGGAGGAATTTATTTACAGTAATCACAGTAAACAGTAACTTATTTAAGGGTTTCTTTTGAAGTAATTTTAGACTTAGAGGGAAGTTGCAAAATGGTACAGAGTTCTTGCATATCCCTCACCTACCTTCCTCTAATGTTGACATCTCATATAACTGGAAAAATGATCAAAGGCAGGAAACTGACATTGCTGCAGGACTGCTAACCAAACTGCCTGCCTTATTTGAATTTTATCAGTTTTCCCACTAATAACATTCCTTTCTCCCTGTTCCAGGATCCTGTCTAGGATCCCACATTTTTATTTAGTTACGCTTTCTCCTTAATCTCCAAAATGTGGCAGTTTCCCAGACTTTTCTTTCATGACTTTGACATTTTTGAATACTGACCAGTTATTTTGTAGGATACCCTTCAATTGGAGTTTCTGATATTTTCTCATGGTTAAGCCCTTTTTAAAAAATTGAAGTATAGCTAATTTACAATGTTAGTTCAGGTAGTGTGTATATATTTGGAGAAGGCAATGGCAACCCACTCCAGTACTCTTGCCTGGAAAATCCCATGGATGGAGGAGCCTGGTGGGCTGCAGTCCATGGGGTCGCTAAGAGTCAGACACAACTGAGCGACTTCACTTTCACTTTTCACTTTCATGTATTGGAGAAGGAAATGGCAACCCACTCCAGGGTTCTTGCCTGGAGAATCCCAGGGACAGTGGAGCCTGGTGGGCTGCTGTCTATGGGGTCGCACAGTCGGACACGACTGAAGTGACTTAGCAGCAGCAGTGGTGTGTATGTATTAGTCCCAAACTCCTAATTTATTCCTTCTCCCCATATCCTACTATCCCCTTTAGTAACCACAAGTTATTTTCGACACCTGTGAATCTTTCTGTTTTGTAAATAAGTTCGTTTGTATCATTTTCTTAGATCCCACTTACAAACAATATCATGCTATTTGTCTTTGACTTCACTTAATTGAATAATCTCTAGGTCTATCCATATTGCTGCAAATGACATTCTTTTTTTTATGAAGTTAAGCCTTTTGGGGAAACAATACTACAGAAATGACATGATGCAGTCTCTGAGCATCCTGTCAAGGGGTTTCTGATGTTGATAATCTTATTACTGATTGTGCTGACCTTGATCACTTGGTTAAAGTGGAACTTGATAGTTTTCCTTATTGTAAGTTTCCGTGTTTCTTTTGGTAATTAAAGGAAGCAGCAACTTGTAAAGGTCTTTGCCATGCTGCAAATGAGAGACTGCTTTTGAGTCACTGGGCAGAGACGGAGTTCTTGTGGGTCTGTTTGTGGAAAGAGGCACAGAATGGGGAGCCATCCTTCAGAAGCTTGACCTATGGCCCTCTCCAGCTCCTTTCTTCATCTAGCTTGCTCATCACCTTTGTGGTTTAAGTAGAATTAGTGGTTTAAGGTCTTCTGTTAAAGGACATTCTTAGCCCCCAAAAATGTTTTTCTAGGGCCTCTGGTGTGATGGAGAGGGAAGCGCCTTTCCGGGTGCCTTTCCAAGATAGGCAGGGATATGTTTTACATGATTGTGAAATTCTTGGTATGGGTTTCCATGGTGGCTCACTGGTAAAGAATCCACCGGCTAATGCAGGAGACACAGGCTCATTCCTTGGGTCAGGAAGATCCCCTGGAGGAGGAAGTGGCAACCCACTCCAGTATTCTTGTCTGGGAAATCCCATGGATAGAGGAGCCTGGTGGGCTGAAGCCTATGGGATTGCCAAAGAGTCAGAAATGACGGTGACAAATCAACAACAAAGAAATTACTTCATCTTTTTTTTAAGAGATTTGACTTTTGAAGCTTTCTTAGTATTGGAAAGCATTTGCCCAGCAAACACTCTCTGATTTCAGAGAAAATTAAAGTCATAGTTTCCAACTCTAAGAACATACAAGTTAGTCTCTGATTGCCTTAATCTTGCATCCTGTGTCCAAGACCAGAGATGAGTACCTCCTAATTACCTCCTAATATCCGGAAGTTTTTTTATCTCTAGTGCATCTCAAAAGCCAGACTCATCTTCTAAGACCTTGCTATAGCTAGCGTTGCATGCAGACTAGCAGCAGGGGCATCACTGGGGTTTATTAGAAATTCAGTGTCCCAAACCTCAGCCAGACTCACTGAATCAGAACCTGCATTTTTAACAGGATGATTCATGTGCACCTTAGAGTCTATGGAGCACTTTTTCAAAGATGCTGTTTCCACGCAGGTTCTACCTCCGAGTCACCCGAGTGGTCTGAGCTGATTAAGGGTGAAGACAAAGTCAGCTTCAGGATGATGGTGTCCAGGAAGTTTCTGTAGCCCTTAAGCAGGCATGATGGAGAGGGGGAGCATAACAGGAATTCTGGAAGTCCAGTACAAATTGGTTAATTTTGAAGCCCACGAGTTCTCATGAGAGGCTGGTGGGACTCTGGTCACACTGCTTCTTTAAGTTCTGTTGAGTGTGAGAGGCAGCCTTGCAGCCTGGAACCACTTCATCTTCCTTCTGAATGTTTGGAGGTTGGGCTTATATGCATCAATTTGCCCAAAGTAAATTATTCTAAAACCAATTTACCTAACAGTTTACTTAATGATAATTTCCCATAATAGTGCTGCTGATGTAAAATATGATGTTTGTGAAATTCATAAGAATTTGCGTGTAATAGGAAGGTAAATTGGGTTTAGTGCAACTTGGATTTAGAAAAAGCTGCTTTAGGCAGATTTTCACTTTACATGTATTCAGTTCAGTTCAGTTCACCAAGTCATGTCCGACTCTTTGCTACCACATGAACTGCAGCACACCAGGCCTCCCTGTCCAGCACCAACTCCCGGAGTTCACTCAAACTCACTTCCATCAAGTCGGTGATGCCATTCAAACATCTCATCCTCTATCGTCCCCATTTCCTCCTGCCCTCAATCCCTCCCAGCATCAGAGTCTTTTCCAGTGAGTCAGCTCTTCACATGAGGTGGCCAAAGTACTGGAGTTTCAGCTTTAGCATCATTCCTTCCAAAGAACACCCAGGACTGATCTCCTTTAGAATGGACTGGTTGGATCCCCTTGCAGTCCAAGGGACTCTCAAGAGTCTTCTCCAACACCACAGTTCAAAAGCGTCAATTCTTTGGTTTACATGTATTTTCAGTTCAGTCGCTCAGTCGTGTCCAACTCTGCGACCCCATGAATTGTAGCACGCCAGGCCTCCCTGTCCATCACCAACTCCCGGAGTTCACTCAGACTCACGTCCATCACGTCAGTGATGCCATCTCATCCTCTGTCGTCCCCTTCTCCTCCTGCCCCTTACATGTATTAACCCTAGGTAAATTGACTTTAGATGAATTCACCTGATCCAGGTGTCCTTTTTTGAGGGGGGGACCTGGAATTCAGTCAGTGGTGGCATAAGCTCACTCATGGAAATGTTTGGTGATTATTTCCTCTCGTGGGCACGCTGGCTATGGAGGAGGCCTTGAAGTGTCAGATGGGCTGGTGAACTTGTGATACTTTTCTTCTGAAAGGCCCCCTGAGAGATGTACTCTATGAGCCATCACCTATTAAGTATCTTATAGTGAATGGACGGTATGTCTTAGGTCTGGCTGAACTCATCTCCTAGTCTCTTTTGTAAACCTGGTTCTTGCCACTAACCCTGAATGTTCAAGAGAGACTATTTACAATGCTCACATTTATCCTGTGCTTACCAGTCCAGGTAGCCTTCTCCCAGTGGGACTTAAATTGATTTGACTTTGTCATAAGACTGTATTTTGTTCCATCACAGCACTTATCTCTTTCCAGTTGTACTTTTTTCTTGTAATTTTGACAGTGCTTTTATCTCCAGCTGGATTGTAAGCTCTATGAACACATGGACCAGGTCTATTTTTGCTTATTGAAACTTCCAAGCTTAGTGTAGGTCTTAGCATATAGTGGAGATTAAATAATTATTTTGAGAATGAGTGAGTGAATAGATTAATGAGCCTCTGTTTTTTATTAACAGTGATGTATTACATATGGCACACTTCACAGCTTATTATGATACATCAAATTGCTTTGACATTGAAGTTGAGAATCGTTGCAGAAAATAAAAGTTGCTTGTCAAGGTGATTCAGTAAAAGCAACATTTAATAATAATAATAATAATAATAATAGATATTTAGTGAGTTTTACAGCAATATAGTTATGGTAAGTACTTTACATCCAGTGTACCTCAGTATATTTTGAGAACTCAGATCTTCCTAACAGAAGCATTTGGGGATCACTGGACTGTGTTCCCTAAGGTAGTCACTCTTGGCCTCCAGTACTGTGGAGAAATCAGCATCATAGACAAAGGTGGGTTCTACCTTAGGTATGTTCAAAGTGTGAGTTTGTTTCTAGCCCAGAGTGGCTGCCCTCTTGCAGTTCAGTTCTTTGCCCATGATGCCTGCCTTCCCAGTGACTCCTATGGGCAGTAGTTTCAGTCATGGGAAAATGAGTCTGTGTTGATTCTCACGGTTCTTTTATCTGATTGGAAAGAGTCTGACTTAGACATCATTGTGCTAGCTTTGTGTCTTTGTTCAAGTTAACCAACTTCTTTCTGACTTTGTTTCTTCACTTGTTAATTGAAGATAATGCTGGTTCCTCATTCACAGGGTTGTTCTAAGAATTCACTGACATATTGTATATGAAATACTTATCAAGCTGATATGCAGTAAGAACTTGAATATATTAGCAATTATTATGAATATCATCATTATTTAAATAGTGCTTTTACTAGATTACCTCTATGATGAGGTACTTTTATTTTCTGCCACAGTGATTCTCAACTTCATTGTCAAAGCACTTTATATCATAATAAGCTGTGAAATTTGCCATATGTGATTTATAGCTACTGATAAAAACCAGGGATTTCTCTGGCAGTCCACTGATAAAGACTGCATTTCCAATGCAGGGGGCACAGGTTTGATCCCTGGTCAGGAAACTAAGATCCCACATATTGTGTGGCATGGCCCACCAACCAACAAGCAACTCCCACCCCCCCAAAATCCCAATCTTCCCCCCCAAACTCAGAGATTTGTTAATGTACTATTTATTCCAAGATTATTAATTCTCTATTCTCAGTGCTATGCTAGGCTCTGAAGATGCAGTGAAGAGCAAATTATTCACACATGGTCTCTGTGTTCATAGAACATGTAGTCCAGTGAGACAGAGCTTTACAAAATGAGAAGAATGTCTAAGCAGAAACAGATGAGTACTGTGAAGGAAAGGAACATAGTCCCTGAAAAATCCTGGGTGGTGGTGGGGAACAAATATCAAGTCTTCCTGTCTTAAAGTGAGAGTTAGGGATAAGAAAAAGTCAACTAGACAAAGAATGGGAGTAAGAGTCTTCCAGGTAACAAGCGGAAGGAACATGCTAAGTGCAGAGACTTGAAAGATTAGTGTGCAGAGAGCAAAGTGAAAGACTGGTGTGCAGAGAGACAAATGGAGAGTGTGCGACACCAGTGAGAAGTCAGAGTCCTTCATTCCTTCCAGCCACCCACACCCACACATTTAAAATTCATTGATAACTTGTCACTGATATTGGGCTTAAGACCAGAATTCTTAAACATGGCTTTTAAGTGCCTATATGTCAATTTTCTCAGCTTCACCTTATGTACCCTTAATTTTTCTCATTATTTTGAGATCAGTCCTTTCTGCTGGGTCAGGAGGTATAGCTTGAGCTTACTGAATTTGAAAGACCCAGGTGGAGTTGAGTACACAGTTGACTATATAAGTATACACCTTAGAAAATAGGTCGTGATTGGAGATAGAAATGTGTCATTCATTTATGCTAAAAAGCACCCTAACCGAACAGAGTGGGGTCAGGTAGCCACTGATCTGATGTTTTCTGAGAAGAGAAAGGACTGGAGTTAAAGGTAATGTACCAGAAATTGACACTCTGGGGAGTGGTTCATGCCTGTGAACATCACTTGTCTTTTTGTCACAGTGGGAAATGGCTTGAGAACCACTAGGATGTAGGGTAAAGACTAGATGTCAGCGATTGGTTCTATGAATCTAGTCCCAGTTGACCTGTTGTAGCCACACATTCCAGGAAACAAACTCACTCAGAAGGACAATGCAGATAGTGGAGTGCAGTTTATTACACCAGTGGGCCCAAGGCAGAGTCTCCTCTTAGCCAAGGACCCCAACCAGTTTTTGTGAAAACCTTATATACCCTAATGTATAAGGTTCCCTGAAACTAGTCTGAACAAAAGAAAAAGATACAATCAAAGTTAACTGTGATTCATATGCCTTAAGCCTAGGTAGTTAACAGTGGACAATTATCAATAGGCCTGTGGTCATACCTCAATAAGCATAATAGAATGTATGATTCTATTCGGTTACACAGATAATTAGGGTTTTAATTAGGGTATTCTTTTAGGTGATGGAGAGCCCTAGGGCTCTTCCTTCCAGGGACCTTGTTTTCCAGTTGGTATGTCATTTCCATAGATACTGGGCATATAGCTCAAAGTCCACAATCTGGCCCAAGATGGAGTCCTGTTTTCAGGATAGAGCCTGTTCTGTTTCCTCCTTCAGACCCTTTCGGTTGTTGCCTAACTCCTCTGCTCCCCTCTTTGCACAAGTCCTCAATGCTCTCTACACTTTTTCTTCCTCTGTTGCCTGAGAGTTCCAGACATGTTTCTCCCGGCATGTTTTTAGCTGTATTTTCTCCTGATTTATCTTCTTAGCTTTCTCCCTCCAGTGTAATAGTTCTCATCTGTCTCCTTGAAATTTTCCTGAATCACTGTTGAAGAATGGATTTTTCCCCTCTTTTTAAATGTCTGACTTGAATTTTTTTTTTTTTTGGTTTTACCATAAGTAGCATGTAAGCTCCTTGAAGGAAGACATGTATATCAAAGGTCTTCATGCTACTGCTTTAGACTACTTAGTGCTTGCTGTTTACTAGCCTTAACACTGTGTGCCACTCCTTGCATGTGATTTTTAATTCTGCTTTCACATTATGTATACCTGGCTTAGCCATGAAGAGGTGGACCTTTAAGCAGTTGTAGTCTGGATTTGTGGTATAAAGCAGTCATTTAAATTTTAAACAGGAGTATATTTATCAAACAACAATTGAAAACTGTAAGGATAAGCTGCATGTATAAAAAGATCTCTTGTTACATTAATTCAAAAAAGTGTAGAACTACAAGTATGATATGCTACCACTAATGTTTACAAAAATGGGAAGCATATATTCATATTTGCTTTGTAGCATAAAAACTTCTGGAAGAAAGGATAGTCTTTCAAAGGAGGCTGAAACAATTGGACATCCTTATGTAAAAAGAACTTTGACAAAAACCTTTCCCCTTTCACAAACATTAATTTAAAATGAAATATATACGTTAATGTAAAATGTAAAATTATCAAACTTCTAGAAGAAAACAGAGAAAGTCTACATGACCTTGGGTTTGGTGATAAGATTTTATCAGGAAAAAAATGGATAAGTTGAATGTTATTTAAACTAAAACTTTGCAGACGATATTATTAGGAGAATGAAAAACCTCAGAATGGAATAAATATTTGCAAAACATCTGAAAGGACTTGTGTCCAAAATATGTAAAGAACTTTAAAAACTCACGTTAAAAAAATGAGCAAAATATCTGAATAGACACCTTACCAAAGAAGATATGTAAATGACAAATAAGAATGAAGAGGAACAGTTAGAATTTTACATAAGCTCCTTCTCCCTCTGTAACTCAGTTTGCCCCTTGCAAAGTCTAGATCATGTAGGTCACATAGCCTCAGAGTGGGGACCGGCAATACTAGGAACTGGAGTTTATCTCACTCACCCTTGTCCTGCTCTTTGGAATTGCCCAGCCCCTGCAAACCTGCTTAATCATGCCTGTCCAGGCCAGGCATCCCCCTCCCCATCTTGACTGCTGTTCCTGTGTGCGCCGTACCCCTTAGTTTAAACCAACCTATTAACGGCTAGTGTTGCCCACTGCAGTCTGTCTATAAAAACTCTGTAATCCCTTTGTTCGGGGCTCAGAGCTTGGAGTGTTAACTCCTCTGGGCCTGCTGGCGTAATAAACCTGAGTTCTCCAACTCTGAGTGTGGGGCTTGGTTTCTCGAGTACTGGTTTCTGTAACAAGAACATGAAAAAAGGCTCAGTATTATTGTCATCAGGGAAATTCAAATTAAATATGAGATAGCATTACACACTGATTGAAATGGCTAAAATCCAAAAAACCTGACAACACCAATTGCTGATGAGGCTGTAGAGCAATAGGAACTCTAATTCATTGCTGTTGGGCATGTAATATAGTACAGCCACTTTGGAAACAATTTGATGGTATAAAGCTAAACATAGTCTTATTATATAATCCAACAATCATACTCAGATATTTACACAGTTGATTTGGAAATTTATTTTCACACAAAACCTGCACACAAAGGTTATAATTTGCTTTATTCATTTTGTTTCTTTCCTTTTATTTTTGAGTTGCATTTTATTTGGCAGAAATTTTTAGGACTTCAAGCCCAGGAGATAATATTTCAAGTAATCCTGAGAAAACTGCTCTGAGAGTGGGGATGGGGAAGAGGATGAGCCAGGTTATCTAGAAGTTTTACAACAAAGGGCAGGTTGTAGGATCATCAAAAGATTATTAATTAAAGAAAACCAGACAACCCAAGTTAAGAAATTTAGCACTTTTCTTTGTGTGGGAAAATGCAAGAATCTGGGCTCACTTAAGTCATTCCTTTGATATGTGCCTCAGCTGTCTGGGGCCAGTTTTCTGTGTTTTAATATCCTGAGCTTCCTTTCCTTAGGCATTACTATTGGGACTGGCTACAGTCCAATGGCTGCTACATGGCAGACATTATTCTCCTTCCTGAGTACCTTCAGGACTCACCGGCTCACATTCAAGGGCTACAGTTGCTGATGACTTGTGACATTCTTATATACTGACATGGCAGGAAGTATTCCATTTCTCAGTTCCTCTTCTTGGTCTGAAATTCAACCAGTGTTTGGGAGACATTTCATGACAAATTTTTGCCCCACAGTGGTAGGAATGCTCATCCCAGATCAGGTGAAACTTTGTGTTGATATGCTACTCCAGGTGCTAATTTCTGGATTAGGTCCTGTTAGTAAATTAAAAGATTCTCTGGATCCTGTATTACTAATCTATTATGACTTAGGAAATGTTTTCCTTTTTGCATCTTCCCATGTCTAGGGTTGGACTATTACAATCATTGATTGCATACAGAACTATGCATCTGATCAACTGTTTCAGTCGCCTAGTTATCATTTTTGTTGAAGGCCTGATTACACACTGCGTACTGTATGCGACAGCAGTCTTATAATTAATATGGCTAGTGACATGGGCAAAGTCATCAGTTCAGTTCAGTCACTCAGTCGTGTCCGACTCTTTGTGACCCCATGAATCGCAGCACCCCAGCCCTCCCTGTCCATCACCATCTCCCGGAGTTCACTCAAACTCACGTCCATCGAGTTGGTGATGCCATCCAGCCATCTCATCCTCTGTTGTCCCCTTCTCCTCCTGCCCCCAATCCCTCCCAGCATCAGAGTCTTTTCCAATGAGTCAACTCTTCACATGAGGTGGCCAAAGTACTGGAGTTTCAGCTTTAGCATCATTCCTTCCAAAGAAATCCCAGGGCTGATCTCCTTCAGAATGGACTGGTTGGATCTCCTTGCAGTCCAAGGGACTCTCAAGAGTCTTCTCCAACACCACAGTTCAAATGCATCAATTCTTTGGTGTTCAGCTTTCTTCACAGTCCAACTCTCGTGTCCATACATGACATAGTGTAGCAGAAACACAAAACATAAGAAATTTGGAAACAACAAATTAAAACTGATTGGTATAGCTAGTTGTAATCCAGCTGCATTAAACCATCAAGGCCATAGGAGAGCCTGCTGGAGAAGCCAAATTCTGGCAGGGTTAGGTGGAGAGAAAAAGATAAATGTTTTATCTTTATTTATGAAAGTATACTTTATCAACTTGTTTTAGGTCATAGTGTAACAGAAAAGGTTTTACCAGCAACCAAAATATCCTTCAGTGGGTAAATGGACAAGTAAACTGGTATGTCTATATAATGGGATACTCTTCAGTGCTAAAATAGGAATGAACTATCAAGTTATGTAACACTATGAATTAATCTTAAATGTGTATTTAATATTCCTGGTAAAGTAATGCAGCCTTTTAGGCTACATACTGTAGAATTTCATTTATAGGACATTCTGGAAAAGATGAAAAAAAGGTGATAAACAGATCAGTGAGTCCCAGGGATTTGAAGATTGGGAGAGGGTTGAATAGGTGAAATAGAGAGGGTATTTTCTGGTAGTGGAGCTATTGTGTATGATACTTTGATAGATACATGACACTATGCATTTGTCAAAAACCCATTGAAATTTACAACACAAAAATGAACCTTAATATATGCATATTAAAAGCATTATTCAGAGGATCAGAGGATCCTAGGATGGATTGCCAAATGTGACTTAACAATCTAACTGTATTACAAATGTGTGAAACAACCTCAATAAAAAGGGGATTGCAGAAAAGTTGTTGATCTTAGCAATTTTGGAAACAAGTAGAGTCTATAAGACTAAAGGTTAGAGGAGCTGTGTATAGATATTTCACTATAGTTTAAAGTTGTTTACATGAGGATGTGGGTTAACAATTCTAAAATCACCATACATGTAGACTGTTGTTACTGTTAAGTCGCTTCAGTCCTGTCCGACTCTGTGTGACCCCATAGATGGCAGCCCACCAGGCTCCCCCGTCCCTGGGATTCTCCAGGCAACCCACAGTGGGTTGCCATTTCCTTCTCCAATGCATGAAAGTGAGAAGTGAAACTGAAGTCGCTCAGTTGTGTCTGACTCTTAGCGACCCCATGGACTGCAGCCTACTAGACTCCTCTGTCCATGGGATTTTCCAGGCAAGAGTACTGGAGTCGGGTGCCATTATGTAGACTCAGTTCAGTCGCTCAGTCGTGTCCGACTCTTTGCGACCCCATGAATCACAGCACGCCAGGCCTCCCTGTCCATCACCAACTCCTGGAGTTCACTCAGATTCATGTCCATCGAGTCAGTGATGCCATCCAGCCATCTCATCCTCTGTCGTCCCCTTCTCCTCCTGCCCCCAATCCCTCCCAGCATCAGACTCTTTTCCAATGAGTCAACTCTTCGCATGAGGTGGCCAAAATACTGGAGTTTCAGCTTTAGCATCATTCCTTCCAAAGAAATCCCAGGGCTGATCTCCTTCAGAATGGACTGGTTGGATCTCCTTGCAATCCAAGGGACTCTCAAGAATCATCTCCAACACCACAGTTCAAAAGCATCAATTCTTCGGCGCTCAGCCTTCTTCACAGTCCAGCTCTCACATCCATACATGACTACTGGAGAAACCATAGCCTTGACTAGATGGACCTTAGTCGGCAAAGTAATGTCTCTGCTTTTCAATATGTTATCTAGGTTGGTCATAACTTTTCTTCCAAGGAGTAAGCGTCTTTTAATTTCATGGCTGCAGTCACCATCTGCAGTGATTTTGGAGCCCCCCAAAATAGAGTCTGACACTGTTTCCACGGTTTCCCCCTCCATTTGCCATGAAGTGATGGGACTGGATGCCATGATCTTCGTTTTCTGAATGTTGAGCTTTAAGCCAACTTTTATAATTAAGTAAATGGATGGTGGATTATGAGGAGTTACATACAGATGACTTTATCTATTAAGAGACCAGGATGATCCATATGGTAATGAATTAAAGATAGCAGTGTAAGCTCATGCTTAGTTTAATTTAGATGTAAATAGATACTGAAATATTTACAGATATGTGGTATAATAAACACTATGTATATACTGTGTGTGTGTATATATATATATACATGTATATTTCAAATATATATGTATATTTCTTTGTTCTTTCAGCACAGAGGGCTTTTAGTGACAATCCCACAGTAGCAGTGAGCACACCAAGGGCTCAGATCTTGGCTTCTAAAACCATTAAAGCAATCAGGTCTCCATGGAGAAATGGCTGATTTTAGGACTGAGCCAGAAAAGTACATTAGAGAAGCCTTTAATATCTTGTAGTACCAGAAACTAAGGAAGTGTTCAAAACAACTCCAAATGACTGCAAATTATGGGAATATGTTAAAGGGACATAGGATCCAACTGAAGAAGCTTCCAGTGGTGAAAGCAGGAAGATATAAAGACAAAATAAACTAATATTAGATAATGACCCAGAGTATAAAATGATAACCCATGAATACATACTGTTGTAAATAAATGAATGAATAAATAGTTGGAATGAATAGACCTCCTTTGCTACAGAATTCCAAATAAGGAATGTAGATACTTCACCCTCAGTGGAACATAACTTCTAACTGCTTAAGTGTGGACTGCATATAGAGACTGCTTCCGAAACACAGTATAGAAAGGGAGGGGGAAGACTAATTTTACAGTGGAGAAAGTGAAAGTGTGAAAGTGTTAGTCACTCAGTTGTGTCCAACTCTTTGCGACCCCATGGACTGTAGCCCGCCAGGCTTCTCTATCCATGGGATTCTCCAGGCAAGAAACCTGACACTACTCAGCCAGGTAGGTTAACAGCAAGATTAGTTAGCACCAGTAGTAACAAGTCATGGTGCTAGTGTATCTTTCCTTGCTATGTTAGAATTACACTTTACCTCTGTGGCTTTCCTTCTAAAAACCCAAACCAGAGTCTAAGCATGAGAAAAACATCAGATATATCACCCTTGGGGGAAATTTTGCAAAATATCAGTCCTCCTTAAAATTCTCAAGGTCAAAAGGCAAGTCTGAACTGTGATATTTTAAAGGAATCTAGTGAGATGTGATGACTGAATAGTGTCATATCCTGGATGGGATCATGGAACAACAACAACAAAAAAAGGATATTATGTAGAAATTAAGGCAATTTGGCTAAGATATTGACTTTAGTTTACAATAATAATGTATTGATTATTGATTGTGATAAATGTATCTCCTATATAGGGGAAACTGGCTATGGGGTTTATAAGGACTGTGCTACCTTTGTACTTTTCCTGAAAATTGGTAACTGTTAAAAAGTTTATTTAAAATCTTTGGAAAGATCCACTGGAAACTCTGAACAGTAATTGCCTGTGAGGGTGTTTGATGCTAGTAATATGGAATATAGGATGGGAGGAAAATTTTTCACTGAGTACCTGAAAGATATTTATTTTTGAACTGTGAAAATAAAAGTCTATTGAATTGTTAAGTAAGAAAACTGAAGACTTTATATTGCTTGTTTGAGAGCAATAGTATTCCTTCTCAGGAGGCACTAGTGGTACAGAACCTGCTTGGCAATGCAGGAACTATAAGAAACGTGGGTTTGATCCCTCGGTCAGGAAGATCCCCTGGAGGAGGGTATAGCAACCCACTCCAATATTCTTGCCTGGAGAATCCCTTGGACAGAGGAGCCTGGTGGTCCATAGCATCACACAGAATTGGACATGACTGAAGAGACTTTTTTCACAGCTATTTGTAAGGCCTCCCCAGACAGCCATTTTGCTTTTTTGCATTTCTTTTCCATGGCGATGGTCTTGATCCCTGTCTCATGTACAATGTCACAAACCTCATTCTATAGTTCGTCAGGCACTCTATCTATCAGATCTAGGCCCTTAAATCTATTTCTCACTTCCACGGTATAATCATAAGGGATTTGATTTAGGTCATACCTGAATGGTCTAGCGGTTTTCCCTACTTTCTTCAATTTAAGTCTCAATTTGGTAATAAGGAGTTCATGATCTGAGCCACAGTCAGCTCCTGGTCT